>NC_034198.2:9911250-10217083 GCF_002021735.2 Oncorhynchus kisutch
GTGCATCTGACACACCACCACTAGACAGAGAGGCCTGAGTGCATCTGACACACCACTACTAGACAGAGAGGCCTGAGTGCATCTGACACACCACTACTAGACAGAGAGGCCTGAGTGCATCTGACACACCACTACTAGACAGAGAGGCCTGTGTGCATCTGACACACCACTACTAGACAGAGAGGCCTGTGTGCATCTGACACACCACTACTAGACAGAGAGGCCTGTGTGCATCTGACACACCACTACTAGACAGAGAGGCCTGAGTGCATCTGACACACCACTACTAGACAGAGAGGCCTGTGTGCATCTGACACACCACTACTAGACAGAGAGGCCTGTGTGCATCTGACACACCACTACTAGACAGAGAGGCCTGAGTGCATCTGACACACCACTACTAGACAGAGAGGCCTGAGTGCATCTGACACACCACTACTAGACAGAGAGGCCTGTGTGCATCTGACACACCACCACTAGACAGAGAGGCATTAGTGTATCTGACACACCACTACGAGGCAGAGAGGCCTGTGTGCATCTGACACACTACTACTAGGCAAAGTAGCCTGTGTTTATCTGACACACCACTACGAGGCAGAGAGGCCTGAGTGTATCTGACACACCACTACTAGGCAGAAAGGCCTGTGTGCATCTGACACACCACTACTAGGCAGAGAGGCATTAGTGCATCTGACACACCACTACTAGGCAGAAAGGCCTGTGTGCATCTGACACACCACTACTAGGCAGAGAGGCATTAGTGCATCTGACACACCACTACCGCCATGCTCCAAGGAAGAGCTACTCAAGCGCTATGCATCTGGGTTTGAAGAACTCTGTGAGTTTCCAGGCCAGCACCACATCTACATTGATCCAAAAGTCCCTCCTGTTCAGTCCCATATGCTGTGCTCGACTGGCTGAAAGAGACATTGGACATTCAAGAGCAGAGGGGTGTGGTCAGCAAAGTAACAAAACCATCAGCGTGGGTGAACAGCCAGGTCATAACACAAAATAAAAATGTCTCTCTCAGTGTGTGTTTGGATCCTAAGGACCTGAACAAGGCCATACAGCGCCAACACTTCTCCATTCCCACCTCAGAGGATGTGCAATGCCAACTAGCGGGCAAGAAGAGATTCACTATCCTAGATGAGAAGGAGGCGTATTGGCAAGAATCAGCTGATCTTTGGACATTCAATACCCCATGGAGGAGGTGCCGGTTTAATCGCTTACCTTTTGGTGTAAAAAGTGCCAGCGAAGGTATTTCAGCAGATTCACTCAGAGTTTTGGTGACACTGATGGTGTCTGTGTAATTGCAGATGACCTGACAATTGCAGCAGCCACCGAAGAAGAGCATGACCGCATTCTACAGCAGGTGATGGACAGAGCCATCTGTCTGAATGTGAGGTTCAATGCTGACAAGATACATGACATGGTGAGTGAAGGGAAGTACACGGGGCCCGCCATCAAGGTGACAGCAGTCACACAGACACCCCCACCAGAAGACAGAAAAGGTCGACAGAGATTACTGGGTATGACACACGTCTCCTAACCCAGTACATCTTAAGATGAAGCCACGCTCACTGCACCACTCAGAATGTTCCTCAGGAAGGACATGGCATGGCAGTGGCACCCAGAACAACAAGCAGCACTGGAGAGACTGAAGAAAGCCATCTCCCTTATGCCGCTGCTGAAACTCTTCAATCCACAGGAAGAGATTGAAATACAAGCTGATGCAGCCAGGGACTTGGAGCTGGTTCTGATGCCAGGTGAACAGCCTATAGCCTTTGCATCCAGAGCTCTGTCTGGGGCAGAACAAAATTATGCCCAGATAGGAAAAGAACTCCTGGTAATCTTGTTTGCACTGACGACGTTTCACCAGTATGTGTATGGTGTCCCGGTCAGAGTTCAATCTGCCCACAAACCACTTGAGGCTGTAATCACCAAGTCCATTGGAAACGCGCCTGCCAATCTGTTCTTCGAAGGACGCTGCTTCAAATACAGAAATATGACATTCACATCGTCTACACCCCAGGTAAAGACATGTTAAAAGCAGACACCCTGTCCAGGGCTGTACCCCAGACTGCCACACATGAAGATTGTGACCTCAGTGACGAGAAAGTCATTTAAGTGGTCTCCACACATCAGCCACTGGAGGGTGCTGTTATGCAGCAGCTGAGAGCAGTCACAGAGGCACAGAGATGGGTGAAGAAAAGTGCACCACTGAAAGTGCAAACCTACTGGCACATCAGAGACTCTCTTTACATTGAAGATGAACTACTCCCGGGTAAACAAACGTATTATCATTCCCAAAGACTTTTAGACCTGAGGTACTTAAAGAGGCTCAACGCTCCTTAGCGCATGCCAGAGCTCGCATGTATTGGACCGGGCCTTGCTGATGATGTCTGAATGACGGTCGAATCGTGCACTTCCTGTCAAGAAAAACCGCCCAGCAACCAAAAGGAACCACTCCTACCACACACAGTGCCTGACACTCCATGGTAAAAAAAACGCTGTTGATATGTTTAAGTTCCAAGGACGCTCATTGCTTCTGATAGTGGACTACTACTCCAAATATCCAGAGGTGCTGAGGCTGTCGGACGAGACATCAGGTACTGTCGTAGCAAAGTTCAAAGCTGTGTTTGCTAGACATGCTATTGCAGCTGAACTGATTGCAGATCATGTACCCTTATCAGGTGCTGAGATGGCTCAGTTGGTGCAAAAGAGTGGGGTTTCAAAATCACTCATTCCAGTCCAGGTTTTTCCCCAGTCAAACGGAATGGCTGAGAGGGCCATTCAGTCAGTGAAAAACATGCTGAAGTCGGCATCATAGACAGGTGTCGACCCTCACGCAGCTCTCCCGAACCTGAGAAACACACCTGCCCCGGGGTCTGCAGTACTCCCCTGCTCAGCTACTCATGGGACGTGTCCTATGCTCCAACCTAGCTGGAAGTAAAGCCGCCCTTCAGCCAGTGACTCCCAAAAATGGCCAGCATGGCTTGAAATGCAGACAGCTGCAGCAGAAGACGAGCTATGACAAATGGTGTCACCGCTTCCTTCGTTTCGGGACGGAGAAGGAGAGTGCATGGAGACGGCAAAAGGATGGCAGCCAGCAACAGTGGTGAGAATCAGAGATGAACCGAGGTCATTGTGATATCGTCACACCCGAAGGAGGTCGCTACCGCAGAAACAGAAAGCATCTCAGACCTGACAGAACAGCCAGGTACAGAGATAAGGAAGACGTCACAATCACCGACTCTGATTCAGACCAGGAGGTCGAAGAGGCGACACAAAGAGACACAAATGATCACAGACTGAACATGACAAATGACAGAGAACCAAAACCCTCTGTCATAGACACTCACACCAGTCAGTGCACCGGAACCCTCTGTCATAGAGACTCACACCAGTCAGTGCACCGGAACCCTCTGTCATAGAGACTCACACCAGTTAGTGCACCGGAACCCTCTGTCATAGAGACTCACACCAGTCAGTGCACCGGAACCCTCTGTCATAGAGACTCACACCAGTCAGTGCACCGGAACCCTCTGTCTTAGAGACTCACACCAGTCAGTGCACCGGAACCCTCTGTCATAGAGACTCACACCAGTCAGTGTACCGGAACCCTCTGTCATAGAGACTCACACCAGTCAGTGCACCAGAACCCTCTGTCATAGAGACTCACACCAGTCAGTGCACCGGAACCCTCTGTCATAGAGACTCACACCAGTCAGTGCACCGGAACCCTCTGTCATAGAGACTCACCAGTCAGTGCACCGGAACCCTCTGTCATAGAGACTCACACCAGTCAGTGCACCGGAACCCTCTGTCATAGAAACTTACACCAGTCAGTGCACCGGAACCCTCTGTCATAGAGACTCACACCAGTCAGTGCACTGGAACCCTCTGTCATAGAGACTCACACCAGTCAGTGCACCGGAACCCTCTGTCATAGAGACTCACACCAGTCAGTGCACCGGAACCCTCTGTCATAGAGACTCACACCAGTCAGTGCACCGGAACCCTCTGTCATAGAGACTCACACCAGTCAGTGCACCGGAACCCTCTGTCATAGAGACTCACACCAGTCAGTGCACCGGAACCCTCTGTCATAGAGACTCACACCAGTCAGTGCACTGGAACCCTCTGTCATAGAGACTCACACCAGTCAGTGCACCGGAACCCTCTGTCATAGAGACTCACACCAGTCAGTGCACCAGAGCAGCCAGGTGTACTAAACTACCAGCGAGGCTACAGGACTATGTGCTTGAGTGAGTCAGATGGAAAACCTGGTATTGTAAGTGGAATTAGACCACCATCTACCATTGACTCTACAGCAGTATTAAAATGACTATATTCTTGTTTAAAAAAAGTTTTGTTAAAAGGTTATGTTTGCTTGTAAGCTCTAACTAAGAGGGGGGGGGGGGATGTAATATATGGAGTTATACACCTTTTAATGGTAGTCCATAACTCTCTTGTGCGTAACAGCCAATCAGTATCACTCTTGAGGTTGAAGGTCAAGGGGATATGTAAATGAGCTGTCTTGCAGTTTGACGAGTGCCTGCATGCACAGAGTTAGTTCTTACCATGCTTCAGATATAAAGGTAAAAGTTTAGTGTACTTCAGTCCCCATTGCCAATTGAATTATACCGTGCCATCTAGAGCACGACAGACTGAGACGGCCATGGCATATGGTTTGTTTTCATGCTTATCAAACCATTCAGTGACCACTCTTGCCCTGTGTATGTGGGCATTGTTGTCCTATGGGGGCAGAGCCATGGTAGCCAAAATAATAGCCTGCCCAGTATTTTTTATACATGACCCTAAGTATGATGGGATGTCAATTGCTTAATTAAATCATGAACCGCACCGTGGTGGAAGCACCTACTTTCAATATACTTTATCTCTTTTACTCAAGTGTTTCCATTATTTTGGATATAAAACACAGGAAATCATGTTTTTGACTGCACTCGGCCTATAAGATGGATAGGTTAGACAACCACATATTGGATACGAACATTCCATTCCAGCTAAACAATGAATATATAGCGTTCTCAAATCTATGAATAAAAAATCTGAGAACAGTCATATTTACACACAAATGAAAGATACCCATCAGCAATCATTTCTGATGAAAAACACAAATGTGAAAAATTGGTAGATATTGTGCTATGGAAATAAATTCTTCAAATATTAATTTAGTTTGGTTTATGGAATCAAATTCATCATATCAAAATGACATTGTTTCATTTTCCCTGCATCCACAGAACACATCGCGACTGTCGAGGGCCCTCCCACATCAGTAGTCCTTCCCCCTCCTCCACAATTAGCTGGTACAACAGAGGCCACAGCACATGCCCCTCCTCCCCCCGCCCCTCCTCCTCCTCCTCCTCCCCCTACATGCTCGACTGCACCACCTCCTCCGCCCCCACCTCCTCCAGCGGGTGGTATGCCCCCACCACCTCCGGGCGGTGGAATGCCCCCACCATTTGGGGGTATGCCTGATGGACACACTGGTAAGCTAACAAGCGATAGGTCAAGATAGTTCTGTCAGTCGTGTTTCTAATGACAGAACGTTCAGTTAAGTGGATCCCACTAAACAAGGACTGGCTGTTTTAGAAATGGTTTTACACAATGAAACACAACGTGTTCCTCTTCTGGACAGGTAACAGAAACAAGAAGCCCATTCAGACTAAGTACCGTATGCCTTCACTCAACTGGCAGGCCCTTAAACCCAACCAGGTGTCTGGAACCGTCTTCAATGAGCTGGATGATGAGCTCGTGCTGGGGGTGAGACCACCCTAGTCTACTAGCTATCTGCTTACAATCTGTATTCTTGTCCATCTCAATCTGTCCTCATCTGTATGTGATTCCCTTTCTTCTCCTTAAAGTCTTTCCATCCCTCTTTCTCTGTCTCAGCCGCTCTCTCGTTTCTCTTTCTTCTGTCATCCTGAAATCTTTTTGTATTTCTCCCTCTATCTGATCTGTCTCCCGTCATATACACTTCCTGCCGAATCAACGACTTGTTTAAACTGTAAATCGCACAGTTTGGACATTACCAACAGCACCTGCATTAGTCATCCACCTCTCCACTCCATGTCCTAGGTGCTAAACATGGATGCCTTTGAGGAGCAGTTTAAGACCAAGGCCCAGACTGCCCCGGCTGACGTGGGGCCCCTGAGAGCGAAGGTGGCCCAGAAGACCCCCAGCAAAGTGTCCCTACTGGAGCCCAACAGAGCCAAAAACCTTGCCATCACCCTGCGCAAGGGAGGCATGGCCGCCTCAGACATCTGTACTTCCATAGAGACGTATGTGTCTGTTATCAAGTTATAAGAAAATTATACTACATGTAAATTGTGCGTAAGACTAGAAGTAGTACTACTATATATAGTTGAATGCATTGACTGTAAGTCGCTCTGGATAAGAGCGGTTGGATGACCGAAATGTTAAATGTATACCTTTTTGTAGTGTGACTATGCACAGCCAGAGAGAGGAATGTATAGTTAGCTGTGGTTTTACTAAGCATGTGATAGTAACTGATAAGCTTGTAACCGATGTGAAGTGTGTGAAGGATCACGACACTCATAACTCACTTTTATTGTCAGTTTACAATAATCGGAGTGTATGAACAGCGTAGTAGTTGTACAAGTAGTATGAAGTAGTAGTTGTACATAACCCTGGCTCTCTCCACTTTCTCTTGCCCCTCCCCTACAGGTATAACCAGGAAACTCTGAGCCTGGACTTCCTAGAGCTGCTGGAGCGTTTCATCCCCTCAGAGTACGAAGTCAAGCTCATCCAGAACTACGAGCGAGACGGGAGGCCCCTGGACGAGCTCCCCGAGGAGGACCGCTTTATGGTACGCTTTGGCAAGATCCCCCGCCTGCCCCAGCGCATCAGTACGCTCACCTTCATGGGCAACTTCCCAGAGAGCATCCAGCTCATCCAGCCGGTCAGTAGAAATACTGAAAACAATGTTATTTCGAGATTGTTTCAATGCTTTATCATCTAGACGAATGCACAAAGCTTCCCCAAAATACCAGAGATCACCATAATATGTTCCCATCTCTCCAACAGCAACTCAATGCAATCATCGCTGCCTCAATGTCAATCAAGTCCTCTAGCAAGCTGAAGAAGATCCTTGAGGTACCGTTTAGGAGACTGCTCTTTTGCTATGCTGCATGGATGGTACGCGGCTATATTGTTTCGTTTTGTATGATGGCACAACGTTGGTGTCTAACTTTGGTATGCCTCTTCTGTTCCTAAGATCATCCTAGCATTTGGAAACTACATGAACAGCAGCAAGAGAGGAGCAGCCTATGGGTTCCGCCTGCAGAGTCTCGACTTGGTGGGAAAGACTTCGAACATAAAGCGTACTCTATTTATCAACCAAATGTTAGAGGCTCATTTTGTGGTCCTTTTCCTACCATGAGGCACGTCGGTTTTGTACTCCAACCTTAGTCCGGAAGATTCACTTGGGTTGGCAGAATGTCATTTTAGCACAACATCTAATTGATTTATCTACGGTAATAGACTCAAATGGGGCTCCACCTCAGTGAGAGATCCAGAGATAACCGATTGTGACAGGCCTGCTCTGAATTAGCCACAGTGACTGAATGAATAGGACACTAAGTTGGAGCTGTGGAGGATGTCTCAACTAACAATGATTGCTGATGATAATCAATGACAGGCAGAGTTACCCAAACCATCAATTAACGTCAAAATGGATTTAATTGGAGACGAGTAACAACTTGATCATCAGGATTGGACACATTTGCTCTTGATCACACTGTATTTCTCATTTTGATGGGGTGCTGTATCCCTTGATTATCTGATCTCAGTTCTGTATGTGCTATCACTGACCCCTCTGAATACCACTGTCCTAAAGCAAACACAGATCTGGGATCAGGCTAACCTTTTGACTTTGTATCCTTTTTATTTTTTACCTTTATTTAACTAGGCAAGAACAAATTCTTATTTTCAATTGACGGCCTAGGAACAGTGGGTTAACTGCCTTGTTCCGGAGCAGAAAACAGGGTCTCAAAAACATGATTTTCATGTGTTTGATATATATTTCCACTAAGAGGTTGGAATAATACTGTGAAGTTGTGGAAATTAATATAATATCCTTTAAGTTTAAGAGCTGTTTGAAAAGAGCACCTGAAATTTCAGCCTGCCTGGTGATGTCACTCTCTGCCAATAACAGCTAGCTTTCAGGTTTCCCCCTCCCCATTTAGACCACTCCCAGGCAGTCCTAACTAAATTCTTGCTTGAGAAATTGCTCTTTGATAAGAAGCTATTTTTTTTGAAGACAAGCACGGTAAGGTACTTAAGTGTTACCCAGAAATGATTTGATATTTATATAAAAACAGCTGCATTTGACCTTCAAAGTTTTGGCAACGTGGTACCTTCTTGGTTATTAGGTTTACCCATGAAGTAGTTTGGAGCATATACTGTATAGCGTGTGCAACTTTCTTTCTTTTTATTCAATCTAGCTGTTAGACACCAAGTCCACAGACCGGAGACAGACTCTGCTTCACTTCATAGTGAACATCATCCAGGAGAAATACCCCGAGCTCCAAACCTTCCACAGTGAGCTGTACTTCTTGGACAAGGCTGCTCTGGTGTCCCTGGACAGCATTCTGCAGGACGTGCGTGCCCTGGAGAGGGGCATGGAGGTGACCCGGAAGGAGTTTGCCATACACGAAGACAACTCTGTGTTGCAGGAGTTCCTCACCAGCAACAATGACCTGCTGGACTCTGTAGTAGGAGATGGCAAGACAGCCCAGGTCAAATCACCCTACTAAATGTATATATATATATATAAAATTGACAATCAGTGTGGCAAAATGTACAGCCTAATATATCAATCAAATGTATTTATAAAGTCCTTTTTACATCAGCCGATGTCACAAAGTGCTATACAGAAACCCAGTCTAAAACCCTAAACAGCAAGCAATGCAGATGTAGAAGCACAGTGGCTAGGAAAAACTCTTGAGAGAGGCAGGAACCTAGGAAGAAACCTATGGGGGGAACCAGGCTCTGAGGGGTGGCCAGTCCTCTTCTGGCTGTGCCGGGTGGAGATTATAACAGAACATGGCCAAGATGTTCAAACGTTCATAGATGACCAGCAGGGTCAAATAATAATAATCACAGTGGCTAACCTAGTAACAGTTTTATTGCACTATACTAAATTAATTTAGAAGAGGCTAATAATATTTGTAAAACAATACTGCTACAGAAAGCAATGAGGTACAGTGTAATGGAGGTATGATCCTTTTTCCCCCCTCTCATTTTAGGATGTGTATGAATCAGTGGTGGAGTACTTTGGAGAGAACCCTAAAACCACACCTCCCTCCATGTTCTTCCCTGTCTTTGTTAGGTTCATCAAGGCCTATAAGGTTAGTCACCACGTTGACTGATTACGTTGTTCATTGATTCAATTCATTCGATCATTCATACAGTACTTACTATTAAAACGTAAGTACGTTAATGTATCAACAGAGACGAGCTGAGCTCTTTGCCACACATCAAACAGTAACTGTTGCATTAATGTGACAGTGTTCCATACATAAATGATTACAAATGTCTTTATAACCCCCCCCCCCCCCGGCAGCAAGCAGAGCAGGAGAATGAGCAGAGGAAAAAGCAGGATGTGTTGTCCAGTGAATGGAAAACTGGGCCACTGTCAACCTCGCCTAAGCCTGAAACATCCCAGAAGGTAGTCCGTGACACATTACCAACCACGTAGGAGCCATAAGACACAGGGAGAGTTGACTCACTCCATTTACCTTCAAAACGTGTATAATTTAGACCCCAACATTTTTTGCCTGCCCTTTGACCCCCCCCGACCCCCCCACAGCAGGTACCCATGATGCCCCAGATGGATCTGATAGCGGAGCTGAAGAGGCGGCAGGTGACCCCCCTGGTTCGGGAGGGCAAGGATGGAGCCATCGAGGACATCATCACAGGTGGGCCTGGTGGAGTCAGGGATAATGGGTTGAGGTCTCCAGTACACTCATTGTGTGTGTGTGTGTGTGTGTGTGTGTGTGTGTGTGTGTGTGTGTGTGTGTGTGTGTGTGTGTGTGTGTGTGTGTATATATATACATGTATACACACACACTACCGTTCAAAAGTTTGGGCTCACTTGGAAATGTCCATGTTTTTGAAAGAAAAGTACAAATTGATCAGAAATACAGTGTAGACATTGTTAATGTTGTAAATGACTATTGTAGCTGGAAACTGCAGATTTGTTTAATGGAATATCTACATAGGCATATAGAGGCACATTGTCAGCAACCACCACTCCTGTGTTCCAATGGAACGTTGTGTTAGCTAATCCAAAAAGGCTAATCATTAGAAAACCCTTTTGCAATTATGTTAGCACAGCTGAAAACTGTTGTTCTGATTAAAGAAGCAATTAAACTGGCCTTCTTTAGACAAGTTGAGTATCTGGAGCATCAGCATTTGTGGGTTCGATTACAGGCTCAAAATGGCCAGAAACAAAGAACTTTCTTCTGAAACTCGTCCGTCTATTCTTGTTCTGAGAAATGAAGGCTATTCCATGCTAGAAATTGCCAAGAAACTGAAGATCTCGTACAACACTGTGTACTACTCCCTTCACAGAACAGTACAAACGGGCTCTAACCAGAATAGAAAGAGTAGTGGGAGGATGCACAATTGAGCACAACTGATATGCACAACTGAGCAAGAGGACAAGTACATCAGAGTGTTTAGTTTGAGAAACAGACACCTCACAAGTCCTCAACTGGCAGCTTCATTAAATAGTACCCGCGAAACACCAGTCTCACCGTCAACAGTGAAGAGGCAACTCCGGGATGCTGGCCTTCTAGGTAGAGTTGCAAAGAAAAACCCATATCTCAGACTGGCCAATAAAAAGAAAAGATTAAGATGGGCAAAAGAACACAGACACTGGACAGAGATATGTCTTTTTCTTTGCAACTCTGCCTAGAAGGCCAACAGTTTTCAGCTGTGCTAACATAATTGCAAAAGGGTTTTCTAATGATCAATTAGCCTTTTAAAATGATTAACTTGGATTAGCTAACACAACGTGCCATTGGAACACAGGAGGAATGGTTCCTGATAACGCTTGCTTTTCTGTAGCCTTTTCCCATTTCCACAAATACATCATAACTAACTGTCGCCATGCAATATCCACCGCCACCTACATTATCCTGTTGCATCTGTCACATCCACATTCATCTTCTCCCTTCAATCCTTTTTTCATGTCATTCCCACTCATTCCCCTGTGCATATCTCTCCTCCCCCTTGGTTATGTCTTTACCGTCGCCCTCTTCTCCCTTTATCGCTCTCTCTCTCTCTCTCTCTCTCTCTCTCTCTCTTTCTCTCTCTCTCTCTCTCTCTCTCTCTCTCTCTCTCTCTCTCTCTCTTTCTCTCTCTCTCTCTTTCTCTCTCTCTCTCTTTCTCTCTCTCTCTCTTTCTCTCTCTCTCTCTCTCTCTCTCTCTCTCTTTCTCTCTCTCTCTCTTTCTCTCTCTCTCTCTCTCTCTCTCTCTCTCTCTCTCTCTCTCTCTTTCTCTCTCTCTCTCTTTATCTCTCTCTTTCTCTCTCTCTCTCTCTCTTTCTCTCTCTCTCTTTCTCACTCTCTCTTTCTCTCTCTCTCTTTCCCTCTCTCTTTCTCACTCTCTCTTTCTCACTCTCTCTCTCTCTCTCTGGGGTTTTCAGCTCTGAAGGCTGTGCCCTTCACGGCTCGCTCTGGCAAGCGCACCTCTCGCCTCTTCTGCGACTCTGGCTTCAGTGATGACAGCCCTACATAGTATAGGTCTGTCTTTCGCTTTCTCTCTGTCTCCGGAGATGCCTGTGTCTCCTATGCACACCACGAGAGTGTAACACCATGTGCCTCTGTCCTCTTGATGCAGCTGTCTTTGTTAGCGTGGCGGTGTCACTACAAAAGCCTGTTTAGGACCAGAGTTGTTCTGTGTTGTGGTCTCACAGTGCTGTTGTTACCCATCACTATCCCTGCTAGACCTGAGGAACCAGCCATACAGACGGACAGACGGGTCCCGAGTCAGCGCCAAGTGGAAGCCCAGACAGAAGCTCCAAGTCTCCTCCGACATCTTCCTGTGAAACACTACACACACACGCTTGCTTACACATACACTTGCTTTACACACACGCTTGCTTACACACACGCTTACTTGTGCGCACACACACACACACTCCATTCAAAGCATCACCCTCATTTAAATGCATTGACATAGAGCGCACATAAACTTGAAATAAGTCCCCTAGGCTTAGCCCAGCATGGCAGGTGATTGGTTCTACCTGTGGTTCTACCCACAGCAAACCTCCACCCTCTAAGTAGAGCTTTAGGAATATTAGACTGTGAGGTGCTGTCTCCTAATACCTCTCTGATCCACAACAAACACCTACAGTAAATACACTATATTCCTCATCATAAACTGGGTGATTCGAGCCCTGACTGCTGGCTGGCTGAAAGGCGTGGTATATCATATATGATATACCGTATACGACGGGTATGGCAAAACATTTATTTGCACTGCTCTGATTACGTTGGTAACCAGTTTCTAATATCAATAAGGCACCTCGGGGGTTTGTGATATATGGCCAATATACCACGGGCTAAGGGCTGTGTTCTAGCACTTTGTGTTGCGTCGTGCCAATGAACAGCCCTTGGCCGTGGTATATTGGCCATATACCATAACTCCGCAGGCTTTTACTGAAGTAAACACTTCCTATTTCTACATAATGTTAGTGGAGTAAGGGCTTGGCCATGGATGGACTTTATAGTTCAACGGAATGATTTAAACCCTCATTCTCTACAATCCTCATTTGAGCTTTAGGACCCGTGTATGGGAGGTTCAGCACTGGGACAGTGTACATTAAGTAACAATCAGTGAAAGCTAGCAAGACTACATTTGTCTTTCATAGTGAATAGTTTGTTCTATTTGTGGTACTCAGATGGCTGCAGATTGTCAAACCCCAATAACTGCTGTATCTGGTGTAAAGGCATATTGACCTGTCTGTCTGTCTGTCTGTCTGTCTGTCTGTCTGTCTGTCTGTCTGTCTGTCTGTCTGTCTGTCCTAGGACAAGTAGGATTACGACAGCTCAGAATGAAGCTTAGAACATGATTTGTATTATATTCAAAATATTTGAATGGATAACCCTCTCTTTGTTTCACTATTTTGGGTTTGAACTAATAAATATTTTATACTGTGATTGTCTGCTACTTTATAACACCAGAAGTCATGAAACATGAAATTGGTTTGGAGTTCATTTCAGACCCTGAATGAATTTGAATCAAATCCTTTCTTGTATAAGAGGTTCACTTTTATTGTCACAAAAACACAACAGAGAGGTACAAAAGCAGCAGTCTTTGTTAAGTACCATAGTTGATCATCTTCTCACAAAAAGCAGCAACAGTAGAATTGGCGTAACATTTGCACTGTTAGTTGGTCTTTAGCATACCGTAATGCTGTGTCATTCTTCTTCAGCACTCAATAAACAACACTTATCTCACACGCACAGCGAGAATCACTCTCAGAATAACGGAAGAGTAGTTGCTCTACGATGTTTTCAGATCTTTTTCTTAACATCAACGTTGACAGTGACATTTGTTTTGACTGACCCTGTTGCACATGATACAAAATCTATTATCCTGTGCAATGTTTAATCTAATATACACATAAGAGTTATACACAGAGGAGAGGTATTGACAGAAGTAACAGAACCTTTTGTTGACCCAGCGTGCAAATTCTGGGAATGTACAGTATGTGCATGCTGTTTGGATTACGTTTCTCTCAACAACAACAACAATAAATTCACATAAACCCATATAAGTAACATCTTCTCGGTCTATTTACATGATTTTGAACACCCACAGACTACTTTAAACGACCACACATTCATCGAGAAACCATATTGTACGTACAATATTGTTTACTTTTGATTAGGATAGAGGAAGACAGTTGTGGGTAGTCACCAGTGACTACTTGTAAAGAGGGATGAGGAAATGTGCTCTGGGTCTCTCTATTTCTTCCGTTCCCTCTATCCGTGCAAGCTGAGTGTAGTGCTACTTTAAGTAGTTTACAACCCTTCGTCATTGATTTCTATTGTTTCCCAAACAAGCCTCCCAAAGGTTTCAGATTTTTCACAAATGTCACTGCATGTGTTCTTTGTATCCTGCCATGAACCATATTAGTCTATGACAAGAAATGATACAAACAATTTGCTCAATGGCCTAAGTAAGTACTAAGGAACCAAAATGATGGCAATAGAAAACAAAACACATACAAATTAATTTACAGAATACATTTCAAAAATGTGGTTATGAATCCTCTTTTCAAGTATAAAAATACAGTCTTGATAATATAAAACATAGATGAAGATTGAATTATGTACATGATATAATCATTGCAAACAATAACTATCGGGTAGTATACTATTTTCTCACAATACAGTATATCTCTGATATGATTTAGATTATTCCGAGGTTAATTGCGTGGTCTTTATTTTCATATTAGCTCTTATTTCTATATTTAAAATGAATAATACATTATATTAATGTCTAGGATTTACCAAGGGTGATGTTTTATCTCCAGTTATGTATATTTTTTTGTGCCAGTGGTATATATTTGTGCACAGAGAGCTTCCATGGCAATATTTTTACACTTTCCTCCAGCAGTTTCAAACAGCACATAACCATTCTGTGGGATTATCTGACTTGCATTTAGTGGCATGGTAAAATAAAAAAAATAAAAAATTGTAACGCATAAAACCTTGGGATGGAAATCTTCATATTGCTGTGGCAATGATGACAATGGTGGCTAATGAGTCCAGAACCTTTCACATTATGGATAGAGTACCCGTGTTTACTGTGGGATTTTAGGATCGTTATGTGTTCAATTTGCAACATTTGGTGTCAGAAGTGGGATCTTGTGCTGAATCTTGCTGTCCACCATTTTACCTTCAGTGTTTATCCCACTACTCATACTGACCATGATAGCAGAGCACCTGGAAGAAGAGAGAACATTGCTCACATGATCTCTATCTAACTCCTAACCTAACCTACTGCAATAGGGTGTCTGGGAAAAGTCTGCGGTCTGCAGCTTTTTCTGTTGCATTCTAATTTGTTTAAAGGGTTTTAATAGTGTTTTAAGATCACATTTGTTTTCCCTGTTCTTTGGTGACGCCTTCCAGATAGAGACAGACCAGGGTCAAGCTACGATCTTGGTCATTGGCTATCTTACATCTATGTGGTCACATGGGGTGCTACTGTATGCTTCAGCCAGTGCAGCGCATTTCCCCTGACTGGCCACAGGGGTATGCTGTGTTTGGTGTATCAGCCCGACAGTCGTCAAGATCTGAGCCATGTGGCTGTCGCTAAGCAGATCATAGGCAAAACTGAGGAAGTGATGCTGTGATCAGTACTGCACTGCTGTCAGGACTTGAGGACGGGCTACCTGTCCCGATGCAGCTTCTCCACAGTGGATAGGAGAGGAAGGGGAGTTGGGAGAGGAGAGGAAGGGGAGTTGGGAGAGGAGAGGAAGGGGAGTTGGGAGAGGAGAGGAAGGGGAGTTGGGAGAGGAGAGGAAGGGGAGTTGGGAGAGGAGAGGAAGGGAGGGGTGAAGCAATACAGATTGAGATTTCAGAAGGAGAGAGGAAGAGAAGGATAGGAAAAGGAGTAGGTAATGGAGGAGCTATACTCTACAGTACAGGATAATAGGTGTCCTCAAGTTATATGATCTTTATAAGTGAAGGCTGAACTCTGCTTTTACCCTGGTTAACCCTAGGCATACTTTCTTGCTCTGTGATTGCTCAATTATGTTTTTTGTTTGTACTTTTGTCCTCGGCTGCTGGCTCGTTTGGACACATTCAGGGCTAAAAACCCAAAGCTACTATTGGCTGTTAGGATCAACCCAAACAATCCTCACCCCTGAAACAACACACATTTTCAATGAATTGGTCATGTCTGAAACAGTTAAGATGCTTTCTTTGTCCAAGCAGTGGGCTGCCTCCCAGACTAAATGAATGGAAATGAATTATCCTCCCATCACTTTGCACCTACAGGGGCTTCTCCATAAGAGCCTTGGAGACCCAAACAAACAAACTCAAGGAGGGAAAAGCCAGCACTGAGCCTCTCTCGCTGACACATTTGGACACAACATCAAGCTCAATTTGATGCCACTGCTAATGAATTGCCTTGGCCTTTAGCGAACAAGAGATTTCCTCCTCCGATTAGATGTCTAAGGGCCCCCACACCGCTGCCACATTGGTTTACACATCCAACCGTTCAACGGGGCAAAAGGGTTAAGAGGAGAAACAAGACAAAAGCCTAAGATTAACGACGCAGACTTCCTATTAAGCCAAGAGCATAGACAAAGGGAGGTAGGAGAGGAGAAGAGAGGAGAGGCGTGCCTTTAAGGATGCCAAGAGAGCTGGTTGCACTGATGTAGATTTAGATCAATGTCATCTATATTCTGGCTCTATTCTCCTCATGATAGATGGAGCTGGGATGTGTCCTTGGGAGGCCCACTGCTCAAAGTGAGATAGACTGGGTGGGATGAAGAGCAGTAGAAGTCTACACTAGCTTTGGTCTACATGGGACATGGAGGTTATAGATATGTACATTCAGTTCATTCAATGTGGGGAGAGGAAGGAGCCATTTGTAATTATGGAAGGAGCACTAGGGGCAAGCAGTGCAGCCTGGCCTCAGAGCCGCAGAGCCACCCACAATAACATCTGCTAAATATGTGTATGCGACCAATAACATTTGATTTGATCTGAATATGCTATACACATTTCCGAGCCCCTCTCAAGACATACGATCAGTACTAATGGTCTAGTTACGTTAGACAGAAACGGAAGTAGGGAGGTTGGTCGGGTAGGGTGGGTGGGCGTATTCCGTGGCAGACTAGCAATCCAAAGGCTACATGTTTGAGTCGCCCCGGGGACAACTGCAGCATTTGCGCTAACCCTTCCTCAAACCCTAATTCGAACCTTAACCCTTTTCACCTAACCCGGTCGTACAATTTGTATGGTATTGTACGACCGGGTAAGACGTACTACATATCCTCTAATTTTGACTTGAGGGACACCGGTATATCTGTATCTCTTGGAGCCTGTATCACAACATATCCTTTACACGGACATGAACAGACAGGTGCACCTCCCCACCCCGCAGAAGATTGAGGGATCCTCCCACTTTCTGCCATCCACGAGATCCTCCATTCCCCAGATAAATCACATTCATATTGGATCATTAAAAAAGGATTCATGCCAAAATCATCCATTCAGGGGCCAAACAAAAAGTCCACCTATTCAGGAGAGATATAAAGGACAGCACCTGGCCTTCGCCTGTTGTCATTCCTTCTGGACAGGTATTGGAACAGTGAATGTAGCTATAGCACCGTGTTGAGACAATGTCCAACACAATGTCCTCAGGCACTGGGCTAAGATATCAAATAGCAGAATACCAACTAAGCCTTTTTAAAATCAGATAACCCCAAGGCATTCACATGTTGTGCACACACAAACTTCACTTTTGTTGACGTTAACAATTTTTCAGCTCGTGCACATTTTCCCCTCAGGATAAAATGGTACGGTCTTGGTTAAATCCTATTGGTTCAAAAATGACCTCATTGGTTCATGTCTGAAGCAGTCCTGTATTGTTGAAAGAGTTAACCTAACATGATGCATCACAGTACACAAAATAGCCTACCCATGGGGTTTTATTTTACCCACACTGTACATACAGGTCACACAGATGCATGTATGTCCAATATATTCAACTGACTCCAACATACAGTATATTAATTCATATTATTTGCATATGTTAAACATATAGTTTAAATTGAACATGTCCTTTGTTTGGTTGATCACAGACAGTTTACCACATTTTACTGACCCAATTGCCTAGATATATATTACTGTATTTACTGTATGCTACAAACATCAGGTCAGACATTTAATAAAATACATCATCTGCATCATAAGAGGACTCACTCTTGCCATGAACGTAATCTGCACACACAAAAAAATCTGCACAGTGTAATGACCCTAATAAACAGCATCCGCAGACTCCGAGGGCATATTTGACATCATGACAAAAAGGAGATAGGGAAGGAAGGTACACTTGGAGGCATACGCAATCTCACACAATTGAGTGGTTTCCAGCAAACAGCATAAATAGCAGCCTGGTCTCATAGGCTAGATTTAACATAGTAAATATAAATTCGGGACCATTAAATTAGTATGATATGTTACATTTAGGATGGTTACATAAGACAGAAGGTGACATTTAAGGCAAAAAAATGAAAGGAGGGTGGTTGGTTGGGGTGGAAGGGTGAGCGTTTAACGCAAATGTCTAGCAACCCAAAGGCTGTGTGTTTGAATCTCATCATGGACAACTTTAGCATTTGAACTAATTAGCAGCTTTGCAACAACTTACCATGTTAGCTAACCCTAACCCTTTAACCTAACCTTAACCCCAACTTTATCTCTTAACCCTAGCTAACGTTAGCCAGCTAACTAACGTTAATGTTAGCCACCTAGCTAACATTAGCAGCAACAAATTGGAATTCGTAACATAACCTACATTTTGCAAATTCGTAACATATTGTACATTTAGCAATTTTGTTAAATATCATACGAAATGGTTGAAGGACATCCACAAATAAATACATGCCAACTTTTTACTCTTTAGATTTGCATGTATTGTTAGATATTACTACACTGTTGGAGCTAGGAAAATAAGCATTTCGCTACACCCACAATAACATCTGCTAAAAATGTGTAGCCAACCAATTTGATTTGATTTGATTTCCCGTAAGAAATCGCAACATATCATATTAAATGGAGTTCTCGGATTTATGTACAGAGTAATACGAAATGCTCTGAGACCAGGTTGGAAATAGACATGAATACTAATGCTTGGTGTGTATTCCTCCACTGTCAAATAAAGGTTAACATGTTAGCCATGTGCTAACTACTGTATTCACTAATGGGCATTGTTGGGAAGCGCACTGACCTCTCTGGGAGGTCATCTTCTGCACTTTTATGATACTTTTATTTATTTTTTACACGGATTCCAAGTGGTTTCTGACTCCTTTCACTTTCACCCCAAAGAGTGAAGTATGGTTTTTGTTCTGGTGCAAACCTTGTGCTTCACCAAAATGGATGTGGTTACAGCTTTGGTGGTGGATGAGATTAATTTGCCCCATACAAGGTAAAAACCTTTCAGATCTGATCAAGATGAATGTAGAAGTGCATCAATCCAGCCATCCGAAGCGAGTTGAACCATGGCAACATTTTGGGACTCTTTTTCAGTCCAACGGATAGTCTTTTCAACTCGAATAGCCTGTGAATAGACCCCCTAAGCCTAAAGAGCACCACATGGGGGCTGTTTCTTAGAGTTCAAATGAGGTGGCCTCTATCTTAGTTAGCTAATGGAGTGTGGATTATCCCCGTTAGGGTAATGAGAGGATTGGGTTGACTGGCTCAGGACAGGTGCTAGCTGGAACGGAGTGGCTTTCTGTGTTATCTCTACCTGACTTTGAGAGCTGCCAGAAGGTCCTTTGAGAGGGACAGTTTGGGCTGAGGTGGGATAGGGCCATTCAGATCAGCCTACTGGGTTGGAGTGCCTGCTGAACCACGTAAGACTGCTGCTTCAGAGAGGAGGGAGGAGGGCTTCAGTCAGAGTCAAACGTTTGGACACACCTACTCATTCAAGGGTTTTTCTTTATTTTTTACTATTTTCTACACTGTAGAATAAAAGACATCAAAACTATGAAATAACACATATGTAATGATGTAGTAACCAAAAAGTGGTCAACAAATTCTTCAAAGTAGCCACCCTTTGCCTTGGTGACTGCTTTGCACACTCTTGGCATTCTCTCAACCAGCTTCACCTGGTGGAATGTTTTTCCAACAGTCTTGAAAGAGTTCCCACATATGCTGAGCACTTGTTGGCTGCTTTACCTTCACTCTGCAGTCCAACTCATCCCAAACCATCTCAACTGGGTTGAGGTTGGGTGATTGTGGAGGCCAGGTCATCTGATGCAACACTCCATCAAATAGCTCTTACAAAGCCTGGAGGTGTGTTGGGTCATTGTCCTGTTGAAAAACCAATGATAGTCCCGCTAAGTGCAAACCAGATGGGATGGCGTATCGCTGCAGAATGCTGTGGTAGCCATGCTGGTTAAGTGTGCCTTGAATCCTAAATTGATCACAGATAGTGTCACCATCACACCTCCTCCTTCATGCTTCACAGTGGGAACCACACATGTGGAGATCATCCGTTCACCTACTCTGTGTCTCACAAAGACAGTTGGAACCAAAAATCTCAAATTTGGACATATTTCCACCGATCAAATGTCCATTGCTCGTGTTTCTTGGCCCAAGCAAGTCTCTTCTTATTATTGGTGTCCTTTAGTAGTGGTTTCTTTGCAGCAATTCAACCATGAAGACCTGATTCACGCAGTCTCCTCTGCACAATTGATGTTGAGATGTGTCTGTTACTTGAATTCTGTGAAGCATTTATTTGCGCTGCAATTTCTGAGGCGAGTAACTCTAATGAACTGTATCCTCTGCAGCAGAGGTAACTCTGGGTCTTCCTTTCCTGTGGCGGTCCACGTGAGAGCTAGCCTCATCATAGCTCTTGATGGTTTTTGCGACTGCACTTGAAGAAACTTTCAAAGTTCTTGAGATGTTCCGCATTGACTGACCATGTCTTAAAGTAATGATGGACTGTCGTTTCTCTTTGCTTATTTGAGCTGTTCTTGCCATAATATGGACTTGGTCTTTAACCAAATAGGGCTATCTTCTGTATACCACGCCTACCTTGTCACAACATAACTGACTGGCTCAAACACATTAAGAAGGAAAGAAATTCCACAAGTGAACTTTTAACAAGGCACACCTGTTAATTGAAATGCATTCCAGGTGACTACCTCATGAAGCTGGTTGAGAGAATGCCAAGAGTGTGCAAAGCTGTCATCAATGCAAAGGGTGGCTATTTGAAGAACCTCAAATATAAAATATTTATTTGTTTAATACTTTTTCGGTTACCACATGATTCCATGTGTTATGTCATGTAGAAAATAGTACAAATAAAGAAAATCCCTGGAATGAGTATGACTTTTCCATCGCCTGACCCTCTCACTTTTGGACTGTGGTTTCAAGGACTCAGTTGGAGACAGAATGATTCAGCGGTTCAAATAAAGGAAGCCGAGTCAGACAGCCGTGGTACTGTAGGATCATCATCTGCTCGGTGAAAAGTCAGGGGTTCGGCACTGAGATGTTCAACTATTCCATGGCATAATCGAGAAGTGCAGTTTAGGTGCCACTTAGCTTGTTAAGTGCACAATACCTCCATGATCTTACCCTCCTCACAAACATCAATGCCAGCCAATGGGATAATAGAGCCCGCTCAGTACACAATCCATTTTGGATCCAACCACAGCTCAAAGTCAAATAATATAACAACCAACATTGGTGATTTCCGATGAGCCCAATCCTTTTCGCGTCACTACATTCCCACTGATAACATATTGTATCCCAGTATAGTCCCGAAAGAACCCACTAGTTGCCCAGACAGCTGTCAAAGGCCACCAGAGCTGTTCTGAAGATGGCTACTCCCCTGAGGGGCATTCTAGAAGTGGAATACCTGCTGCTGGCCCTGGATCTTGGGGAAGTCCTCTCTCTGCTTCCTGGTCTTGGGCCTCTCCAGGCTGCCTTGCTGCAGGTTCTTCAGTCTAGCCGCTACAGTTGACTGGGGTCCCTTGGATCCCCCTGGTGAGTTGCTTGCATTCTACGGAAGGACAATGAGCATGAGGAAGGTTATGGTCATATCTGAGATGACATTTTGGCTAGAGCCCTGAGCAGTGCACAATATAGGAAATAGGATTCCGTTTTGGGTGTAGACAGTCTCACTGGTGCTGATCCGTTTTGGCCAGTTTTGTGTCTTGAAAGCTGGTCCAAATCCAGCAGATCAATTCTATTAACCTGAAAGCGGCTGTACCACCTCTGTTTTTGACAGCTTCCCTCCTAGTGCGATGTGTCTTGTTTTGATCTGGGAGCGATAAAACGAGACCCTTTACAGAGATAAATGTGTCATTCGAGCAGTAAGAGAGTTCTGACATTTGCCTTAGTCTGTCAGCAAACCTTGAATTGAAATATGTTATTCCACCTTAACACACTCCATGCAGTCTACATGTAATTCCAATATGCACGCCAGAAGTGTAGGACTGTCAGTCCTCGTAACAGTTAGTTTGTTAGAGAATTAGAGCCCAGCTTAGTTAGAATACTGAATGCAGATCAGAATGTAGAATGCAGTCAGAGGAACTAGCAGGGGGGGGGGGGGTAGTCGTTAGCAAAGTGAGACAGGGGAGTTAGATTGAATGGAATTAGACAGTATATGTTTGGTAGTCGAATCCGACAAAGATAAGCACTATGCCGTGTTTTCAGCCCAGAGAACTTCTGCATCAGGCAGAATTAGAGGAGACGATCAACAGGCAGGTTAGTGGCCCTCTAAGAAACAAGTGCAGTGGAACAGCAATGACTGAAGCAAGGGGAAGAGGACAGGAGACGGGCACTGCAAAAAAAAGTGAGCATTTTGGGGGGGGGCTCAAGGTTTACCTTTCTTCCCAGGAAGCCTGAGGCGCAAGGAAGGGTACGGGCTGCAGGGGTAGGCCTCGGTATCGTGCTGGGCAGTGAGTGGGGAGGGGACACTTTGACAGTGGTTCGCTGAAATATCTGTCAAGTGGTGTTTGGCGGATGGTGAGTGGTGTCGTGTGGGGAAAGGGTCGTAGAGACAACGTTATCACATTGCTAAGGCACACCGAACATCGACTGCAACGGACAAAATACACACCGCATGTCACATTCTTATACATTTTGTATGCAGCTACTCGAGGTATACAATTTAGCACCAGTGTAACACGCTGTAAATTACATCAGGGAACAAAAAGGACGCCTACCTCTAGTTCAGCAATGATCCTCTCTTCGTCGTCCTCATCTTTAATCGCTGAGGCGGCGATGACGGGGGGAGTGGAGGTGGGGCGGGGGGTGTCAGACGGTGTCCTTCTCAGCTTGACCAGAGTCTTCGGAGCCTCTCCGTCTTCTGGCTCCAGCTTCTTACAAAAACAAACAGGGTTGGCAACATGTCTACAGTATGTGACAGATCTTTAGAACATCCATGCATCCAAATAGCCTGTCTCAAAGTATCTTCAAAAACATTAATGTATACTTTTGTGCTTTGCAGTTATTTCTTGCTCAGCCATCTCTCTCTTACTGTACCTTCTTGGTGGTGACGATCACTTCTCCAGTGCTGTTGGTGGTGAGCCCATGGGCTGATGGGAAGCTGCGGCGAGGAGGGGGTGGAGGCGGAGACTTAGAGGGTTTCTCAGTGCGATACCTGGTAACAGTCAGCTCTGCTAAACACACAATAATATATCTTTATAGGGCAGTTCAGTCATAACTAAATCACAAATAATATAATGTGCATGTCGTATTCAGTCTCACCAGATCCGCAACGTGAGCCCCCCTCCAGCTTCTGGGCAGTGACCTGCACCATGTTGGGCTGGTGCTCAGTACTGGTAGTGGTGTTTGTGCTAGTGGTGGTGGAGGTGGTGGTGGAGGTGGTGGTGGAGGTAGTGATGGGGGTGGTAAACTGAGGTTTGGGGTGGGGTTTGGGGGGCACAGCAGGCTTGTTGATCTGCCTGGCAGCAAAGTCTAGGTCTGGGATGGCCTTCATCAGCTCAGCCTGGGTCTCCTCCAGCAGACGGTTGATGTCCTGGGCACTAAACTGGGTCAGACTAGCTCGCTTCTCCTCCCAGTCCCGCTCCGCAGCCTATACAAACACATATATTTGTCGACCCAAATACTGTATATTGGAAATATATTGCAGAAATGTACACGGATATACTGTACATGATAGGGAAAATTTGTCAGATCAGAACATCTATACATTTCCAGGGAAATTGTCACACTGGTAAATGTACCGATTCCCCAGTAAAAATGTACATTTAGCATTGTGAGGGGGATTGTATAGAATGTAAAAATACAGGAGCGGTGTTCCGTACCAGTCTGACCTCCGCAGACACTGATTTGCCAGCACCGCGGCGGCTCGGCAGCTCGTCCAGGACCCGGCTTCTGTAGCTGGCCGTAGGATGGGGGTCCTGCTCAGTTCCCGAAGCATCTGGGTCACTGCCTGATACGGGCATCCAGTTGGCAAGGCTGGCACTGCCACCCAGGTCATTGAGGCTGAGCGGTGGACTGGTCAGTATGTCGAGGTCCAAACTCTTTCCTGTGTGCTCCGTTCGCTTGGCTGACTGGCTGGAGATGTCATTCTGGCCTTTCCACAGGCCCTCGGTCACTTTTCTGTACATACAGGTGGCATACAATACACTAACAACACACAGCAGTATCAGGGCCCTAATTGCATCTATTCTGGTGACCAGATTTCCGGGATCAGTCAAAAAAACAAAAAAATATTTTTAATCTGCTCCAAAACTATTTTTATATGAACATGCTTTCTCGTTGTATTGAAAGAGTATCATTTTGACTTATCTTGAAAAACAAGTCACCAGTTGAATGGGTCCCTCGTAACAACCGGTTATAACAATTGAACAACAGCGTAACAACAAGGTGTATATGGCGTATATTGGGTTGTGTTGTGTTAAACCATACCTGCGTAGGGTGGTCAGTGTGTCGGTCATGGTGTTACAGCGTTTCAGCAGTGCGTCCAGTCTTTGTGGCTCCTCCTTCAGGAACTTCACAGCCTCCACTTCCACCCTCAACACCACGCGCATCTTACTCTGCAGACTGGGGAACTGGTCTGGAGGGAGGGAGGGGAGGGAGGGGAGGGAGGGGAGGGAGGGAGAAATAAGTGTAATTAAATCAACGAGAGAGGGAAGGAGCGAGGGAAGGAGAGGAGGGAAGGAGAGAGGGAAGGAGAGAGGGAAGGAGCGAGGGAAGGAGCGAGGGAAGGAGAGAGGGAAGGAGCGAGGGAAGGAGCGAGGGAAGGAGAGAGGGAAGGAGAGAGGGAAGGAGAGAGGGAAGGAGAGAGGGAAGGAAAGAGGGAAGGAGAGAGGGAAGGAGGATATATCCAAGCTTGTTTGTAAAAAGGTCATGCAGCGTCTTTGTGTCTCCTGTCATGCTCTCTGCCGGGGCTCGCTGTACTCTCTGCCCCCTGTGGGGTCATTTAGGGTGCACAACAAAAATCAGTTGTTTAACAAGCATCTCGTTCTAACTGTTTGGTTTTTAGCCATGATGCTACACGTGAACATCTGCACGTGCGAGCACATCTTTCTTAATCAGACACTCCTATTATGGACGTTCACCTGCCTAATCCCTGACACCATTGACACGATGTGACAGATTGCAATTATCTAGAAAGGTAATTACACGAGGGGTCAATTTTATTCCATCCAAACGTAGCAGGCTTTCACACAGCTAATTGCCTCAATGTTGCATCTTCCTGTATCGTTATCCCACATATACTACAGTACATATACTACAGTACATATACTACAGTACCCATATACTACTGTACATATACTACAGTACCAGACAAAGGTTTTGACACACCTACTCATTCAAGGGTTTTTCTTTATTTTCACTATTTTCTACATTGTAGAATAATAGTGAAGACATCAAACCTATGAAATAACACACATGGGAATCATGTAGTAACCGAAAAAGTGCTAAACAAATCAAAACATAATTTATTTTGAGGTTATTCAAAGTAGCCACCCTTTGCCTTGATGACAGCTTTGCACAATCTTGGCATTCTATCAACCAGCTTCGTGAGGAATGCTTTTCCAACAGTCTTGAAGGAGTTCCCACATATGCTGAGCACTTGTTGTCTGCTTTTCCTTCACTCTGCATTCCAACTCACCCTAAACCATCTCAATTGGATTGAGGTCGGGTGATTGTGGAGGCCAGGTCATCTGATGCAGCACTCCATCACTATCCTTTTTGGTCAAATAGCCCTTACACAGCCTGGACGTGTGTTGGGTCATTGTCCTGTTGAAAAACCAATGATAGTCCCGCTAAGTGCAAACCAGATGGGATGGCGTATTGCTGCAGAATGCTGTGGTAGCCATGCTGGTTAAGTGTGCCTTGAATTCTAAATAAATCACAGATAGTGTCACCATCACACCTCCTCCTTCATGCTTCACAGTGGGAACCACACGTGGTGATCATCCGTTCACCTACTCTGCGTCTCACAAAGACACAGCGGTTGGAAGCAAACATCTCAAATTTGGACTCAGACCAAAGGACATATTTCCACCGATCAAATGTCCATTGCTCGTGTTTCTTGGCCCAAGCAAGTCTCTTCTTATTGGTGTCCTTTTGTAGTGGTTTCTTTGCAGCAATTTAACCATGAAGGCCTGATTCAAGCAGTCTCCTCTGAACAGTTCATGTTGAGATGTGTCTGTTACTTGAACTCTGTGAAGCATTTATTTGGGCTGCAATTTCTGAGGCGAGTAACTCTAATTAACTCTGGGTCTACCTTTTTTGTGGCGGTCCTCGTGAGAGCTAGTCTCATCATAGCTCTTGATGGTTTTTGCGACTGCACTTGAAGAAACTTTCAAAGTTCTTGACATGTTCCAGATTGACTGACCTTCATGTGTTAAAGTAATGATGGACTGTTGTTTCTCTTTGCTTATTTGAGCTGTTCTTGCCATAATATGGACTTGGTCTTTAACCAAATAGTGCTATTTTCTGTATACCCCCCTACCTTGGCACAACACAACTGATTGCTTTAAATGCATAAAGAAAGACATTTCACAAATTAACTTTTAAGAAGGCAGTCCTTTTAATTGAAATGCATTCCAGGTGACTACCTCATGAACCTGGTTGAGAGAATGCCAAGAGTGTGCAAAGCTATCATCAATGCAAAGGGTGGCTACTTTGAAGAATCTCAAATACAAAATGTGTTTTTATTTGTTTAACACTTTTGTGGTTACTACATGTGTGCTATTTCATTGTTTTGATGTCTTCACTTTTATTCTACAGTGTAGAAAATAGTACAAATAAAGAAAAACCCTGGAATGAGTAGGTGTCCAAACTGGTACTGTATATGAATGTAAAGCATTGGAATGAGTATGTATCTAATTTTCTGACTGGTACTGTATGCTTACGCTTGAGCTCTGTGAGGGTCTCTCCCAGAGACCTTAGCTCCATACTCTTCTGCTCCACTTCCTGCTCAGTCACCAGGCCGTGGTTGACTGACGAGTTCCTCTGCAGTTCCTCTACTGACTTCTCCAGATCACTGTGGGCACCAAAAAATGACATCAGTATAGCATGGCCAACAAGTATGCTGGCACTGCACAGTTCCAGCTCAAACACACCTTCATCTTTTTTTCTATCTGAGCAGTTTGCACTCTTTCTTCATTCACACTGACCCTATCTTGAGTTAGAGACCCTGAATTAAAGGCTAAACTCACTGCAGTTGCTGGATGAGCAGCTCTTCCTGGTTGAGGTACTTGAGTCTCTCCTCCTCTACTAGGAGGCGCTGCCTCTGCAAAGGGTCCTCCTGGGTCCGCATGGCGTCCAGCATCATAAGGCTCAGCTCCGACTCGGTCTGCCTCAGCAGGGACTGTACTGAGTCCTGGTTCTCCAACTGGGAGGGGAGACGTCGACAGACCCAAATACATGTCGTTGGGACATACACGCACTTAGACAATACATCAAACAAGCCTAAGTCAAAACAAGCACAAAGTCCAGTCTGCACACACAAAGCTCTGTCGAAGGCCTTGAGGCCGATACGTAAAGCTTACTAAAGAGCAGTGATACGAGCAAGAGAAGTGATTGATACATAAACACATGTAAAAACAAACATTGCCTTGAGAAATGTGTGTGTGTGTGTGTGTGTGTGTGTATACACTGCCACACTGTTCTCTGGTGCTCACCTGGATGTTGCGCAGCTGGGACAGTTGTTTGCGCAGCTCGCTGGTGTTCTGCTGCAGGCCATGCAGGTGGATCTGCATCTGCAGCCGCGACACCGTCAGTGGCTGGGAGGACCCTATGAGTGGTGGCGGCATCAGGGCCAATGGAGCCGACGGTGTCAGGGCTGGCCAATCAGAAAGTGGGATTAGGGTCTCATGACGGTGCATTCCACTGTCACTGTAGCCAATTATATCATCCATCGTAAAGTGGGGAGGGACTACAGGATTACTCACAGGTGTAATGGTGATTGACAGAATGGGGAAGGTTTTTAGGACACTGGGAACTATATCCGAAGCTGTATTTCTTTACATACATTTAAATTCCAGGGGCAACAACAGAGCATCGACAACAAGCCCGAGCGAGCAAGTCTTTGATGCTTGCGGTTGAAAATGACACACAATGGTCCATTGAAATGACAATGAACAAATAGCTTTGCTATATGGCAATTTCTCAGGCACATTTTCTCATGCATAACAAAATAAAGGGACTGGTTTGGTAAAAGACTAAGTCACTCACAAACTTAGAGTTCAGCCGAACTAAAAAAAAATCACTTTGTTGCTTGACACGGAAAATAATTGAATTGCTTTGAAAATAGTCCATTAGCATTGATACCTTTCCGGGCAAAGAAACGTAAAATGGGTTTTTGTAATTTAGGTGAAGTATTCTTTCAGAGGAGATGGTTAAAACACAAGGTCGTAAAGCACGTTACAATTTCAACGGAGGAGCAGACGTGCTTGCAGTGTACTGTTCAACTGACTTCCTGGAAGATTTCTAACCTCTACTGGGAGACAGAGAAATTGGAGCTTGGCATAACTCCTTGTAGAAGAACACCTTGTTTTAGGGGGAGGGCATGTGACAGTTACTGTGTATTTCTAGGTTCATTGTCTAACTAATAGCTGACCTTCTAACACCTGTCTGGAATGGGCGTAGATAGAGAGGTGAATGGCCTATTTTCATCTGACAGCACAAAATCCCCTTTCACACAGACGACTTCCTGCAATTAACCATTGTTTTTGCAGGTCTGTGTGAACGGTAATCAGGAGTAGAAATACATCTTGATCTACCCAAAGAACCAAATATGCACACAAAGTAACCTAACCATACCATTACCGATGCTAACAAGACGAGCAAAATAACATTCCAGCATGAACAGTAGGGATTGGGAAACATTATTCTGAGCCCAGTCCTGAATCCAGACACTGAACGCAGACAAAAAGAACAAGAGAATCAAAAACAGAATCCTCAAAAAAACTCAAAAGTGCATCAAACGAGAGACACCAACTATAAGGGAAGCAGTCTGTCATTGAGACACACAGGGGAAAGAGGATGACGACTTTGGACAAGATGATACCTTTCTTGTTTTTTAACCGTCCAGCTAAAATAAGGCACAAGAAGCATGGCACCCATTACTAGCATAAGCAAACACACACTTGATGGTTCTTCGTGCACATTGGTCACACGTGAGCAATTCACATACAGTAAGCAGCTCAGCTACAGAACATTTACAATTCTACGCAATGGATCATGTTATTTATATTGCAATGCTCTGCAACCCTAACCCTTACTCTTTATATTGCAATGCTCTGCAACCCCAACCCTTACTCTTTATATTGCAATGCTCTGCAACCCCAACCCTTACTCTTTATATTGCAATGCTCTGCAACCCCAACCCTTACTCTTTATACTGCAATGCTCTGCAACCCCAACCCTTACTCTTTATATTGCAATGCTCTGCAACCCCAACCCTTACTCTTTATACTGCAATGCTCTGCAACCCCAACCCTTACTCTTTATATTGCAATGCTCTCCAATCTAACCCTTACTCTTTATATTGCAATGCTCTCCAATCTAACCCTTACTCTTTATATTGCAATGCTCTCCAATCTAACCCTTACTCTTTATATTGCAATGCTCTGCAACCCCAACCCTTACTCTTTATACTGCAATGCTCTCCAACCCTAACCCTTACTCTTTATATTGCAATGCTCTGCAACCCCAACCCTTACTCTTTATATTGCAATGCTCTGCAACCCCAACCCTTACTCTTTATATTGCAATGCTCTGCAACCCCAACCCTTACTCTTTATACTGAAATGCTCTGCAACCCCAACCCTTATTCTTTATATTGCAATGCTCTGCAACCCTAACCCTTACTCTTTATATTGCAATGCTCTGCAACCCCAACCCTTACTCTTTATAATGCAATGCTCTGCAACCCCAACCCTTACTCTTTATATTGCAATGCTCTGCAACCCTAACCCTTACTCTTTATACTGCAATGCTCTTAAACCCCAACACTTACTCTTTATATTGCAATGCTCTGCAACCCCAACCCTTACTCTTTATATTGCAATGCTCTGCAACCCCAACCCTTACTCTTTATATTGCAATGCTCTGCAACCCCAACCCTTACTCTTTATACTGCAATGCTCTGCAACCCCAACCCTTACTCTTTATATTGCAATGCTCTGCAACCCCAACCCTTACTCTTTATATTGCAATGCTCTCCAATCCAACCCTTACTCTTTATATTGCAATGCTCTGCAACCCCAACCCTTACTCTTTATATTGCAATGCTCTGCAACCCCAACCCATACTCTATATATTGCAATGCTCTGCAACCCCAACCCTTACTCTTTATATTGCAATGCTCTGCAACCCCAACCCTTACTCTTTATATTGCCAAGTCAATGGGACACAGTGAAAAGTAAATGTATATTTGTTTTCAGGTATCCCTGATTGATACTTACTGTCTGTCTCAGAGCAGTCATTGGCCGTCTCAATCTTGTCCCTGGGAAAGACAAAATAACTTTAGGTCCCCACTCCGTGTGTACTGTATGTACTGTATGTACTGTATGTACTGAGAGTGTGTGTGTGTGTGTGTGTGCGCGTGCGCAATGGACATCAGTGTGATGCTAACAGTATATCTTCCTCCACTGTCTGTGTCCCCATACCGGGCTTTAAATATTGATCCTCTGCTTCGCAACGCACGACAGTCCTCCTTGCCAACGTACCAACCGTTTGAGCGGTTGAAAACGATCTAATTTGATACCTCCATCGGGGACATTCCATCTAGCTGTGGAGTGAGCTTACGGGAACGTTCTTAACTGCGTTACACTCACCCCTTCTAAACTCGCTAGGCAGCAAGCGAGACCCGGCCGTTGAGCTGAGCCCAACTGCCAATCCAGGTGACGGCACCCGTGAAACGGACGTCAGTGTGCTGCTAACAGTTTAGCTTCCTCCACTGTCCCCCACCGTTACATGTGCGCCTGTGTGTGTTCATGTGTGCATGCTTTCGTGTGTGTCTCACGGGCTCTCGGCCTCTGGTCCCCTGGTCAGAACAGTCTGCAGTAGACCAGTCAGACTGGCTATCTGTTTCTCCATGGCCTCCATGCGCCCCCTTTGCGATGACAAACATAGGGTATGAGTCAGTTTAGATACACACAAAATACCCATCACAGACACATAAAACGTACATGCACACACCACATACCCCAGACACACACACACTGGCACTCTTACCTGGTCTCTGTCTCATTGCCTGGTAGAGGTGAACTGAAAGCTGGTGCTGAACTGAAACCACCGCTCTCCCCTCCAGGTCCAGCCATTAAGCACAGTTGATCAGACCCCAACCCTGACCCCTGACCCCTAGCTTTGGGACTCTCCCCGAACACGGAGGAGGATACTGAGTCCCTCCGCAGGGTCTGCCTCGCAGGGGAGCCCCGGCCGGGCATGGTGCCTGAATACGAGTCCTTCATGTCGGGGATTTTCTGTGGAGACGAGGGGGGTGGCACCCGGAAGCCCATGGCCAACATGGACGCGGCGTAGGCTGCATCATTATACAGTGGGCCTCCAGGCCTGTAGAGGACACCACTGTCCATCAGCTCTCCTTGCAGAGCCGCCGCCGAGTAGGAAGTGAGGGAGCGCACGGAGCCGGGTCCCAGCCCTCCTCCGGCCCCTCCGCCTCCTCCACGCCGGTAGAGAGAGCCGTAGGCGTCCCCTCTCGGGGGTAGAGATGAGTGGGGGCCCGCCAGGCTGAGACGGCCTCCTTCCTGGCCCAGGGAATAGGGGTCGGCATAGATCCCCCCTGCATCGCCCCGCAGGAGCACTATGCTCCTGGAGCCAGTGCCGTGGACCTCCTCATCGGGCTTAACATCCCTACGCTCCAGGATGGCACTGGGGGAGAAACCTGCCTGGGCATGGTGCTGTAGCTGGGGCTGGTGGTGGAGCTGCTGGGGGTGATGCTGGTGGTGGGCCGCACTCTGGCCACCTGGCGAGGTGTGGTGGGGGTGGGGGAGGGAGTGGGTTTGGGGATGATGCTGGGGGTGAGGTTGCCCAGCGTAAGAGGATGGGCGGCCCCCACTGTAGAGGAGACGGATGCGGGACGGCGAGCCGGAGGGGGCAGAGGCGGCGGAGGCAGGGGCGTTGCTGAGGCGGCGGTTGGGCGGGGAATCCTGCTGGGGCGTGTACACCATATCCCTCTGTCACCAGAGGAAGAGAGGAAGGATAGAAATAAAAAGCAACATTCACAATAGAATAGAGTGTAAAATAAGAGGTTAGAGCAGAAGCAGAACAGAGTGATGTTGAATAGAATAGAACAGGTTAAGGTACAAGAGAATAGAGTACAATAGAGCAGATACTACACAATATTACAGGTGATTTAAAGATTGCACATCAAAGACCGGCCTCCTGGACTTTTCATGCATGGCATTGTCTAGGGTTTATCGAGAATGATGTGACAAACAAAAAACATCCAGTCAGCGGCAGTCCTGTGGGCGAAAACGGCTCATTGAGGAGGGCTCGAAGGAGAACGGCAAGAATCGTGCAAGCTAGCAGGCGGGCCACAAACAGGCAAATAACGATGCAGTACAACAATGGTGTGCAGAAATGCATCTCAGAACGCCCAACTCGTCGGTCCTTGTCATGGATGGGCTATTGCAGCAAACAACCACACCAGGTTCCACTACTATCAGCTAAAAACAAGAAGAAGCTGCTCCAGTGGGCACGCGATCACCAACACTGGACAATTGAGGAGTGAAAAAACATTGCCTGATCCGATGAATCCCGGTTCCTGTTGCGTCACGCTGACGGCAGAGTCAGGATTTGGCGTAAGCAGTATGAGTCCATGGCCCCATTATGCCTGATGTCAATGGTACAGGATGTTGTGTATTGGTGTGGGAAATGTTTTCATGGCACACATTAGGTAACTTGATACCAATTGAGAAACGGTTCCATTCCCGAAGAATTAAGGCTGTTCTGGAGGCAAAGGGGTGTCTGGCTTGGTACTAGATGGGTATACCTAATAAACTGGTGACTGAGTGTATATACATGCTGTATAATAACCTCCCTGACAATACAACCCTCAATGGATTCTACACACACACTGGAGTAATGACTGGAGCGCCTTCATCTCCACCATCTCCGTCCTGTATCTTAGCAACTGCCTCTATATCTACAGGAAAATAATCCCACTAGACATGAACGACTAGGCAGGGGCTGACCACCACCACATCTCACACTAGATCCCCAAGCCCCACTGTCATACAGAATGTCCGTCATAGATCACAGCAGATCACACTGTCGCTGTATCTCCTCCCACTACTCTAGCCTGTCACCTCATAACCAACATGCCAGTCAATCTCCACTAAGCCATGCCGTCCATCCATTTGTCCGTCCTTCCATCCTCCCTGTCTCAGTGCAGTGCTACTCGGTGGTCCCAGTCATGGTTTACGGTCTGCAATCAGATAGTAATCTCTGCTCGGCTGTCTAATGTCCCCTTTACTCACCTCTGTACCTCAGCTCCTATCTCTCAGATTCCTCCTATCCTCCAGCACATAAAACCCAAGGTAAACCAAGTCGCTTGATAAAGCCATGAAACGCAAGGGAGAATTCAGAGCTGAGTGGAGGGAAAATTTGGAGCTGAGTTGTGGTGAGCTGTATTGTGCGTTAGGGTGGTTGCAATGTAAAGCTCGGGGGAGATGGGATAGTTGACCTCCAAAACACACAGGGCAGCTGCAGTTCACACACACACACAGACAGACACACAGACACACAAACAGACACACAAACACAGACACACAGACACAAACACACACACTACACAGATGCACATGCACACGGGCCCCCTAGGGTGGTTGATTGACATGAGTGGAAGTGGCAGAAGTGGGAAAACTCTTTCTCTCCCCTCTCTTCCCCCCTCTCATATTCTCACTTTCTATCGTCTTATTTTCTCCTTCTTTTCCTCTCTGTCCAGAGTGACACAATGCCAGTTCTATACTGTGTATGCCAACGTTTCCCAATGTACTGTATTTGGGTTGTCGTCCACCAAAACCCAAAGCAAATCCAATGTTATTGGTCACGTGCACCGAATACAACAGGTACAACTTTACACTGAAATGCTTACTAATAATCCTATTCCCAACAGTGCAGTTAAAAAGTAAGACAAATAATAGTACTTTTGCTAAGTAAAAAAGGAAATAGTAACACAATATAAACAATAACGAGGCAATTTACAAGGAGCACCAGTACCTAGTCAATGTGCAGTGGTTCGAGCTGGTTGTGTGGGTAGAGTCTAGTGAGTGTGCATAGAGCCAGTGCAAGGGAGTCAGCGCAAAACAATTAAGATAAAGAAACTGTAAAGGGGGTCAAAGTAAATTGTCCGGGTATCCATTTAATTAACTGTTCAGCAGTCTTGGTAGAAGCTGTTCAGGTGCCTTTTGGTCACAGACTTGGTGCTCCGGTATCGCTTGCCATCCGGTAGCAGAGAGAACAGTCTATGAGTCTTTGAACATTTTTATGGCCTTCCTCTGACACCGCCTGGTATTGAGGTCCTGGATGGCGGGGAGTTCAGCCCCAGTGATGTACTGGGCCGTACTCACCACCCTGTGTAGCGACTTGAGATCGGATGCCGAGCAGTTGCCATACCAAGCGGTGATGCAGCCAGTCAAGATGCTCTCAACGGTGCAGCTGTAGAACTTTCTGAGGATCTGATGGCACATGACAAAATCTTTTTAACCTCCTGAGATTGAAGAGGTGTTGTCGTACCCTCTTCCCGACTGTGTTGGTGTGTTTGGATCATGATAGGTTCTTAGTGATGTGGACACTGAGGAAATCACACTTTGTAGTGCCCCATTAAATACACAGAGCTGTGTCTCTAGCCGACCCACCATTTGAGACCAGCTGTGTATGTACAACATTACACAACATTATCAGTCAGCAAACATACTTTTTTTTGCCTTGGAGGGAAACAGGTTGGCATGGATTCAAAAACAGCAACAGTGGTGCTACTATTGTACTAGCATATTGCTTGTTCATGCAGACTCATTTAATAGAGACTGGCTGAGTTTAATTTGTGCTCCAGTAGGTTACATAATGACGATCCTTTTTCCCCATTTGTAAACAACATCCTATCAATGTCAGAACAGTATGAGTAACTACAAATAAAATGGTATTTAGGGCGAAGGAGTACTTGGCTCAGTATTTGTACTCAATTCTGTAGAGAGCTTTAGTGACCACCGCTCCTGACGGCGAGCAACGCCCACACATACAGATGGATAGGACAGAGAGACAGAGAGACTGACTGACAGACAGACACAAATACCCCCATTCTACTCTCACCCGGAGGTCTCCGTTGGCCAGGTGTGGGTTGTGGTGACTGGGGTAGCTGCCGTAGACAGGCTCCTTGCAGTAGATCTTGATGACACAGCGGTCCTGGACGTCTCGTGGGTCCTCCAGCTCATAGAAGACGTTACGGGCCTCATCCTTGATGAGCAGGGCCGTGCTGGGGCACCTGAACATGGGCATGGACACCTGAGCATTTGACCTCCGCATTACCTTTCGTTTACAATTTAATTGCATCATTTTTTTTTTAAGTATTTGTTTCAATTCACATGGATCATCTGCATCTTATCAGCTAATGCATCTGATATTAGCTTAGAAAGAGTTTTTTTTTTGTAAAGTAAATTGTTATGACAGTGTTATGTGGCCTTTATAGCTAGGCATTCTAGTAGAGTGTGATAAAGCCACCTGAGCATTGCCATGGTGAGCCTCTGGGGGAACATGTGGACGATGAGGGCCCTCAGGGTCTCCAGGCTGGTCAGCTCGTGGGTCAGGTGCACCCTCCTCATCTCCTCCCCCAGCTGGAGGAAGAGAATGCCTAAGGAGGAGGATGAAGGGAGGCAGGAGGAGAGGAGATGGGAGGGGAGGGGAGTGTCATTTGACTGTAATGACTCAACAAACACATGCACATGCTGTACAGACATTTCCAACATTTTTGGCTAAGATGTCCTTGGTAAAGTTCACGATGCCGTTGACTGTAACAAGGGCCCCAGGACCAGTGGCAGCAAAATAACCCAATAATATCAAAGATCCACCACCATATTTTACAGTAGGAATTTGTCACAGCTGGTTCTTTTCTGCATATGCATCTTTCTTTCGAAGCAAAACCCGTGGCACGTGCACGGCCAAAGAGCTACTGTGTATTTTCCAATCATCTGACCATAGCACCCTTTTCAATCCAAGTGCCAATGCCGTTTACCAAACTCCAGGCGTTTACATTTGTTGGATGACATGAAAATAGAACTCGTTGGACATGCACATCTGTAGAAACAAATATACATATGCAGAAAATCATCTCAAACAGTGCATTGGGAAAGTATTCAGACACCTTCACTTTTTCCACATTTTGTTACATTACAGCCTTATTCTAAAATGTATTAAATTAATATTTTTCGTCATCACAATACTCCATAATGACAAAGCGAAAATAGTTTTTTTTTTAATGTTAGCAAGGAACAGATATACCCTATTTACATACAGGTAAGTATTCAGACCCTTTGCTATGAGACAAAAAATGGAGCTCATGTCACGACTTCCGCCGAGGTTTGCTCTCCTGCCCGTTCGGGTGGTGCTCGGCGTTCGTCGTCACCGTCCTACTAGCCACTACCGATCCCTTTTCGTGTATCTGTTGGTTTTGTGTGATTGGTTTCACCTGTGTGTTGTTTAGTTAATTAGTGTCTGTATATAATGTAGGTTGTCCCACCCTTGTTTTGTGCGGGATTGTTTATTTGTCATTTCATTTTCGTCTGTCGTGGTTATCGTGTTTTCTTATTCTCCGGTTAGTCTGTTATCCTATGTTGGATAATTTCACCCTGTGTGTGTTTGGGTTGACCGTGTTTGTTTGTTCACTGGAGAATAAACTTTATTATCGCATTCTGCTCTCTGCGCCTGATTCCACCCACCTTGATTAGACGTGACAGCTCAGGTACATCCTGTTTCCATTGATCGTCCTTAAGATGTTTCTACAACTTGATTGGAGTCCACTTGTGGTAAATTCAATTGATTGGACATGATTTGGAAAGGCACACGTCGGTTCATATAAGGTCCGACAGTTGACAACGCATGTCAGAGCAAAAACCAAGCCATGAGGTCAAAGGTATTGTCCGTAGACAGAATTGTGTCAAGGAACAGAAAAATGTCTGCAGTATTGAAGGTCCCCAAGAACACAGTGGCCTCCATCAATTCTTACATGGAAGAAGTTTGGAACCACCAAGACTCTTCCTAGAGCTGGCCAAACTGAGCAATCGGAGAAGAAGGGCATTGGTCAGGGAGTTAACCAAGAACCCGATGGTCACTCTGACAAAGGTCCACAGTTCCTCTGTGAAGATGGGAGAACCTTCCAGAAAGACATCCATCTCTGCAGCACTCCACCAATCAGGCCTTTATGGTAGAGTGGCAGACAGAAGCCAGTCATCAAAAAAAGGCAAATGACAGCCCGCTTGAAGTTTGCCAAAGGATTCTCTGGTCTGATATAACCAAGATTGAACTCCTTGGCCTGAATGCCAAGCGTCACGTCTGGAGGAAACCAGGCACCGTTCATCACCTGGTCAATAGAATCCCTATTGTGAAGCATTTTGGTTGCAGCATCATGCTGTGGAAATGTTTTTCAGCAGCAGGGACTGGGAGACTAGTCAGGATCGAGGGAAAGATGAATGGAGCAAAGTACAGAGAGATCCTTGATGAAAACCTGCTCCAGAGCGTGCAATACCTCAGACTGGGGCAAAAGTTCACCTTCAAACAAGACAACAAACCTAAGCACACAGCCAAGACAACGCTGGAGTGGCTTCAGGGCAAATCTCAATGTCCTTCAGTGGCTCAGCCAGAGCCCGGACTTGAATCTGATCGAACATCTCTGGAGAGACCTGGAAATAGCTGTGCAGTGACACTCCTCATCCAACAGGACAGAGTTTGAAAGGATCTCTAGAGAATAATTAGGACATTTTAGGGCTGGTTGCCTCTGCCAGACTGAAACTTTGCCGCAAGTGGATCTTCCAGCAAGACATAACAAAATCCACAAATAAATGGCTAATTGACCGCAAAATCAACATTTTGCCAGTCTTTGGAATTGAATCACATTGAAAACCTGTGGTTTGAATTGAAGAGGGTAGTCCATAAGCGCAGGCGAAGTATAACAAGGATCTGGAAAGATTCTGTATGGACGAATGTTCTAATATCCCTCCCAATGTGTTCTCCAATCAAGTCATAAAGTCTCCGGGCCATTATCCTCGCAAAGTGAGGTATTGAAAGGTAGTGAAAAGAGGGGTGACAATAACTTTTACCCTTATCTTTTAGAGAAAAAACAATATTACTTGTTCAACAAAATATCTCTCTCTGAGCAATTTTTTTCAGTATCAAATAATAACATTCCCCAATTTTTCTGAGCATACAATACATACAATACATACAATACATACAATACATACAATACATACAATACATACAATATATACAATACATACAATACATACAATACATACAATACATACAATATATACAATACATACAATATATACAATATATACAATACATACAATATATACAATATATACAATACATACAATATATACAATACATACAATACATACAATACATACAATATATACAATACATACAATACATACAATACATACAATACATACAATATATACAATACATACAATACATACAATATATACAATACATACAATATATACAATACATACAATACATACAATATATACAATACATACAATATATACAATACATACAATACATACAATACATACAATACATACAATACATACAATATATACAATACATACAATACATACAATATATTTATACAAAATATACAACCGACTTTTATTTCATGCAGTACATTTTGCTCATCTTTGTCAAGGGTGACAATCATTTGGGACCCGATTGTTCATGCCAACACTCACACACGTATCTTCCACACACAGGACAGAGGACAGAGATACTAATCTCACCTGTACGCTGGGGCTTTTTCAAAATGAATCTGTGACTCATTCGAAATAGAATCACGTACACATTTAGATCTGTAATTAGCCAAATATTGAGAATGTGATCCCGATGCCTCTCGTGAATACGAATAGATCTCCCTTGAGAGCTAGCGAATCGTCAACCACAAAGATGGCACAGATGGTTGCTACAACTGTGGTTGATATGACCGTGAAATGACCCTGATATGACCATGGTTGTTCGGACCTGGCGCGCGGAGCTTGGCCTGGCTGGATGAGCGCGCCAGGGGCAGGCTCTGGCGGAGGCGGTTCATGCGGTTGAACCCGAGGGGAACTTCGGCCTCAGACATGGTTTCCAGACTCTCAGCCGAGGCAAAGGATACTCTGCTGGCCTGGTCGGCTAGAGCCGGCTGGTTGGGGTTGGGCCGGATCACACGGGGGGTGCGGGCCTATGGGATAGAGGGAGAGACAGATTGATACGATCAAAACGGCAAAACAACGAAAACACAACAGCAAAGCCGCACAGCTGCAGTTAAATCCCCACACACAAAACAACACAACCACTGCAAAAAAAGACAACCACAAAAACACAGACAAGACAACAGAAGCACTGCAAGAAAGACAACCAATAAACACGAGATAAAACCACCAGACACAACACAAGAATCCCAGACAGAGAGACAAAACAGCATAGCAGTTTCCTCAGGATGAGACAACTGCATAAAACACAACGACGCAGCAGCCACCAAAACGCTTGCAAGAAACATATCTTACAAAGCTTCCAGAAAAATCTATTGAGGTGTATATAAATATCTATTATTAATGCTATGTAAATCATGTGGTCTTGAGTGTTTAATGCCAGATTCACCAGTAACTCCACAGAGAATTAGAGGAACCAAAAGAACACTAACGAACAAAGCTAAGGCTTCAGAATTCAGAACTTGTTCTCAACCAGCTTACCTGGTTAAATAAAGGTGAAATAAACTAAAAGCTAAAAAAAGACTTCACCTCCCCAATTTTAACCACGGAGGGAAGATGAAGCTGTGAGGAAATACGAGGAAATGGACCTCTTGTTACAGCAGCGCATTGCAGGAGTCGCTAGAGCAGGTTGTTTATAATGAATCCCTACGGACAGACATTTTCCAGCCCAAAGACTACACTAATGAGCTCTGACAGTTCTCTGTGAACACTGCTCACATTCACTTATGCATTTGTTGTCTTCCCAACCACCACAGTTGGGCTCGCTTTGATTTGTTGTGCCAGCAATAGGCACACCCAAGCTGTACATGGGGGTATACTCACACATACCCACGCAAATACATACAAACACACACATGCAAATGCGCGCACACACACACACAAATACATGCACATACAGAAACACACACAGTAGGTGAAGATGGACACACACACACGCTTGCACACACAAACACACACTTCTGTTGTGAATTGAGTAGGATGACAGGTTGCAAGTTGGTGCCCCTCATTTGTGTTGAGATGTATGGCATGTGTGTGAGCCAGAAGCAGTGCACCTTCTGCTTCTAACATCCCACAAGCATCAAGCTGTTGAGCAAAGAAGTTAGTGGCACGAGGGAATTACAAAGTTTGTGGTTAGTCAGCTGTAGAGAGGAAGTAGGGAGCAGGGGAGAAAGTGAGAGGAAAGAGAGAGAGTGAGAGTGAGAGTGTGAGAGAGAGAGAGAGAGAGAGAGAGAGAGAGAGAGAGAGAGAGAGAGAGAGAGAGAGAGAGAGAGAGAGGGAGTGAGAGAGAGAGAGAGTGAGAGAGAGAGAGAGAGGGAGAGAGAGAGAGAGAGAGAGAGAGAGAGAGAGGGGGGGGGGGGGTGAGAGAGGGGGGGGGTGAGAGAGAGAGGGAGAGAGAGAGAGAGAGAGAGAGAGAGAGAGAGAGAGGGGGGGGGGGGGGGGGGGGGGTGAGGGGGGGGAGAGAGTGAGAAGGGGGGGGGGGGGGGTGAGAGAGAGAGAGAGAGAGAGAGAGAGAGAGAGAGAGAGAGAGAGAGAGAGAGAGAGAGAGAGAGAGAGAGGGTGAGAGAGAGAGGGAGAGAGAGAGAGAGAGAGAGAGAGAGAGAGAGAGGGGGGGGGGGGGGGGGGTGAGAGAGAGAGAGAGAGAGAGAGAGAGAGAGAGAGAGAGAGAGAGAGAGAGAGAGAGAGAGAGAGAGAGAGAGAGAGAGAGAGAGAGAGAGAGAGAAAGAGAGGAAGAGAGAGGAAGAGAGAGGAAGCCTGAGACTGAGACTGGAAACATACAGCAAGGGAGAAGTGTGAGGAGCGAAGGCGAGAGACGGAGAGAGAGTTTGAATGTGTAGCAAATAAGCATGTGCAAGTGTTTATGCAGGTGTTTGTGTGCGAGCCCGTAAGAGCGCAATAGCCACTTGATGTTGAGCCCAAGTGAGGGAGACAAACAAAGAACGAGAGGAAAAGGCGTAAAGCACAATATGGTGGTTGACTTCCGCTCCGCGCTTTCCTAATTAGTTCTCATTTCAGTGTGAAAGCAGCAGCTGTGGAGAGGCTCAGAGGGCAGGCCTTCTCTCCAGGTGTTCCTGGGAACCAGAGGACAAGCTTGGCTGCACTCTGTATGCCCACGTTTTATTCCCGCCGCGTCTGTCTACATTACGAGCTGACATTTTCACTGGGATAACGGCCAATAAACCTCAACACAACCATCCTCTTCCACAACACAATCCGAGGGAGGAGAGGGTAGGAATCGGGGAGGAACACCTGGGAATGTGGTTTCAAAAGTGAAAATCTCAGGGGAAATACAAAAAATGTTTTGGGGGGGATGCCTGGAGATTTCACAGTAGTGAATTCCTCGAGAGATTTTTTTTCTCCCAATTTCACCCTTGCCCTCGACAATCATAAACAAGTTTCGACCTATGCAATCAAACTTTGATAGATACTCTAATAAAGGTCTCCTCCAATGAATAAATAACAACTGAGCCTGTCAGACCGTTATAAGTCAGTTTGGTTGTCGGAAACTCTTATGATCTTTTGTGACAGTGTTACGTCATTATGTCAACAGCCTTACGAAGCCATTATGACTGCTGGAGAAGAACTAGTGTGTCCTGTTACCCCATGACCTCATCTATGTCATATAAGGCCATTCTATCTAATGGATTTGCCCTTGGTTTATGACAGTGCTTCTCTCTCCTGACTCCTGCTAAGGCTCTGTAATCTTCACTGGAGATCTCATGGGCTTTTATAAAGCCGTTTCTTTTATTACTGAAAATACAAAGACCATATTGCATCAAATATCATGCGGTCAGTGTTATCTGTGTCAATAAGAACTGTGCAGATGGATAACTCTTACATTGTGAGGAGAAAATACCAAAACAATACAATCTATGACACTGGACAACCACATAAGCAGTATAACTGGAAATCAATCATTTGTCAAGTAACAGGCAACAAATTTACTGGTAAGTTTAGCAGCGAGAAGGTGTCACTCATTTGCACAATAATTTCTTACCTCTATGTTCAGCATCTTTGTCCTTTATTGTGGGTCTCTGAATGACTATACTGTATGTCTCCAACTGTCAACTGGCTAAAACAATTTATTCACAATCCTAGGTCTCTATCATTCACTTTACTGTGTCTCTACTGCTTCACGTCTCTACCAGAATGTCATCAAGTTGGTATTATCTGTGCAGATGATGCCTTAGTCATCTCTCTCTCTCTCTCTCTCTCTCTCCCTCCCTCTCTCTCTCTCTCTCTTTCTCCTCTCTCTCTCTCTCTCTCTCTCTCTCTCTCTCTCTCTCTCTCTCTCTCTCTCTCCCTCTCTCTCTCTCTCTCTCTCTCTCTCTCTCTCTCTCTCTCTCTCTCTCTCTCTCTCTCTCTCTCTCTCTCTCTCTCTCTCACTCTCTCCCTACCCCTCTCTCTCTCTCTCCCTACCCCTCTCTCTCTCTCTGTCTGTCTCTCTCTCTCTCCCTCTCTCTCTCTGTCTCTCTCTCTCTCTCCCTCCCCCCTCTCTCTCTCGCTCTCTCTCTCTCTCTCTCTGTCTATGTCTCTCTCGTCTTTCATGTACTGCTGTCTAGTTACATTGCCCTTGGTCTGTTTGACCATCCTTAAACTCACTATATTACTGTTCCCCTAAGTCCTGTCTGTCCAAATGCCACTACCTCATCACAGATTTCTCACCACCGATTGGCTGGCTTTGTCAAAGTGGATTTTCTCAGATCAATGATGATTGACAAGGCAGCTGTGCACAGCTGTGCCACCCACGCCCCCTGAACCCCTTCCCCACCCCTGGTCCCCCCCCCCTTGTGGAACTCGTGCAACCCCCTCCTATTTGATGGGCATGAGCACCATGCAGTCCTGGCATACCGTTCCAGTGAGCTCTGTAATTGGGGGATGAGTCCCATCTATACAACTACCTATAAGCGAATACCAAGGAGTCACTCAATGGACATCCTGATGCGGCAAATCCTAACGACAACTGAAGTCACATTTTCACTTAGCCATGCATTGATGTCAGTGGGAGACTAATTTAAAATTTGACTGAAGTGGGGATTCACCCCTAAGTTGCTTAACTGAACTGAATACAAAAGAATACAAAGACAATAAAGGAAAGTAGTGTATGCTTTGGAGTTAGGCTAGTCTTTGACCTCAGTGTCCTTGGGCTATGAGCACAGGTTTGACCTGCGCAATCGAATCATATGATGTACAATGCAGTGGTGTAAAGTACTTAAGTAAAAATAAGTTAAAGTACTACTGATGTCGTTTCGTTCATGATTTTACTATTTAGATTTTTGACAACTTTTACGAAACTACATTCTTAAAGAATACATACATTTTCCCTGACAACCACTCCTTGTGCAAAAATGGTATACATAAAGCCGATCTTACAGTTACATAACAAGATTTTTATTTTGCATCTCCAGTGTAAAAGAAGTCCTTAAGTTTTCATTAAATTATTAATTTAAGCATCTTGGCGGATCATAGTCAAGCACTTTGATAAGTGATTCTGACCACGTGCCACAGCATAAGGCAGTCACTAGGGGAAACATGGCAGCCGCTGGCATCCTAAGCCTTTTAGGGCTGTAAAAAACACCATTCAGGCCATTCTATGAGATATCAGGGAATAGTAATTTTCCACCCAATGTCATATCAACATACAAACAGCCAAAGACAACAATAGCAGCTGTCCAAATTGTTTAGCTACTGAGCTAGCCATAGGACCACGGGTGTCATGGATGGTCCAGGGATTTAGTCTACGTGAAACCTCATTTTTGTTGTTGCTATTGCTATTTGTTTGTGTGTGTGTGTGTGTGTGTGTGTGTGTGTGAGAGAGAGAGAGAGAGAGAGAGAGAAAGAGAGAGAGAGAGAGAGAGAGAGAGTGAGTGTGTGTGTGTGTGTGTGTGTGTGTGTGTGTGTGTGTGTGTGTGTGTGTGTGTGTGTGTGTGTGTGTGTGTGTGTGTGTGTGTGTGTGTGTTCAACTGTGCTTCTTTGCTAACCCAGCTATTACATAACGTCCTGAGAACGTTTCTTTGTTAGTGCTTGGTGAGAGCATGGTTGTCCTATGGTTATTTTGCATACAACAACTTTCTGTGAATGGTGCAGGATGGTTGCTTGGCTTTGGAACATTCTCAGCACATTTACAGAACTTGTCAAAAAATCTTAAATGTTTTGATAGGTCTTTACTTTAACAGAACATTTCCTAAAAGTTCAAACATGGTTACATTTAATTTAAATGTTGGTAATCTTCTAGCAACATTCTCCAATTGTTTTGACATTTGGAATGTTCTCAAATTGTTCCAAGAACTTTACGAAACAATGTTCTTCTGTGGGAATGCCAGTACTTCGGCAAAACGTTACCTACAGGTTTCCTCATGGTTCTATTCAAAGTCATGTTCTCAAATTGTTCTGAAAACGTTACGAAAACGTTCCATAAAAACCTCAAGAAATCTTTAGTAACGTTCAGAGAATGTTATAAGAATGTTCTTTAAAAACATCAATTCTGTTCTCAGCATCAACAAAACTCTCTCTATCCTCCATCTTGTTAAGTGTGTTCAGGTGTGTTGGCCCACTAATCGGCCACACCTGATCTTAATGAGTGCTTGTTTCCTTTGAAATGGAGTCTGTTAGACTAAAATAAACAGCTTTGTATGCGTAAAAAAAAACATGGCATGCTGGCGGCGCAGTTTCACCTTTATTTAACTAGGCAAGTCAGTTAAAGAACAAATTCTTATTTTCAATGACAGCCTAGGAACAGTGGGTTAACTGCCTGTTCAGGGGCAGAACGACAGATGTCGTTCCTTGTCAGCTCGGAGATTTGAACTTGCAACCTTTCGGTTACTAGTCCAACACTCTAACCACTAGGCTACCCTGCCGCCCCATGGATAGAGAACAGAATTTCATGGATAGAGAACAGAAGATTATCGGTTTGAGTCTCACTGATGCCGTTTCACAATAAAAAATGAATGCCTAAGGGAATTAATTTTCATGTGTCCAAAATAAGCTAGCAATGTTATTAACAGTCCAGTCTTATTGAAACATAGAGTGAAAGTTTAAGGAAGTTATTAAAAAACCTCCAAATAACCTATTATTTCCATTCTCAGAGCTTTAATAAAAACCTATCAAGAAAACTTTAAAGGGACCAGAGTAAAACGTTCTCAGAACCTCCCTGCAACCTAAAAATACACTTTCCCAGAACAGGCAACACTTTCATGTGTTCTCAGAACATTTAAAAATGTTCCGTTTTACCGGTCATGGAATGTATGACTTTGTTCCCACAACCAATGTGAAACCAAAAACATATGTTCCCACAACTTCCAAGGAACCAAATGTGCTAGCTTGGAAAGCCACTTACAGAATACCTAACAATAGCTCCTGCATTGAATCCATTTTCTTTGGTGAACAGCTCTGGATGAAAGGAGTCGAGCTCAAGGAATCCATGTACTTTAGGACACATGATTACTTCCCCTGGATCTGATGAATGACTCATTGTACATGTGAATACAGATAGTGTCACTGAATAGGAGCCTTTATGTGGTTCTAAGCTTATGTTATTCCCTTCGTAGTGCACTACTTTTGACCAGGGCCCATAGGACTCTGGTCAAAAGGAATGCACTACGTAGGGAATAGGGTGCCATTTGGAATGCACATCAACTATAGTATATAGACTTCCAAGCCTGATTCAGCAGTAAGGTTGAGGAGAGGAGACAATGGACTCGCTATTATTTCCCCGCTCCAGACAGACAGAGGCCTATGAGGTGCAGACGACGGTACTAACGTTTCTATTAGCGAGGCTTAGATTTGCAAAGAGGGAGGGAATTATACAGTCCTCCGTTCCTCTGTTGCTGCCTAGCAGTCTTCGCAGTCAAGAGCTGGAGAGAGGGCACTGCAAGCATTTGAATGCACGTCAGGGCCTTCCCTATGGAGAGTAGTTTAAACAGACGGACATACAATCCCACCGTCTTGTTGGAGCATGTGGGAGAATTTGAGAAGGAGATTTATTTTCCAGGTGTTGATGTGTGTGTGTATTTACAATATGGGTCCATCCACGCCCTTCCATGTGAATGTAGGCTTGTCCGCAGGGTGTGTGTGTTTGCGTGTGCACATGCTTATTGTGGAGTGTAAAGCAAGCCAATGAAACATCAAAAGAGACCAGCATGGGAATGTTACAAATACACACATCAACACACATTGAGACACAAACACACACACACAGACACACACAGCGAGCGAAGAGCACCGCTACAGAATAGTGAGAGCAGAGCAGAGCAGCAGACTACCCGACTCCCTGAGAGGAAGGGAAGACGAGTGATAACCAATCCCGTTAGAGCTGGGAGCCAACAGCAAACATGGGATTCAATAAAGCTAGTGTGTGTGACATTGAACGAGATAAGAAGGAAATGGACTGCTGGCATATGAGGAAACCACCAGCTATGTAATTGTGAGGGATGTATTGTATGACATGCAAGTTGATAAAGCAGGGATTGTAAATCCAAATAGGAAATGCGCATTTGTGACTAAATTATGAAATATTCTGTACATTTACAATGAAAATACAGTGGAGAGATTGTTACACTAATGGAATGTGTGTAGAAGGCTTCTGTGTAGATGCTACACAGATACCTGACAGTACCATCCTACACTGTAAACTTTTGTTGGTCATCCATTCATTCTGAAACCATCAACTCGGCCCTTCTGGCAAATGTAGAAACTTGTAGTAGGAAAAACATGGGCTTCAAACATCCTGCCATCCCTTGTTCTTTCCTCTCTTCTACTCTCCTGCTTTGTTCTTTTGTCAGCAACACACAGCAGTCAGATCTCTGTCATAGGGAATTATTCATATGTGACCTGTTTCAAGAAGCTAGGCATATGTCACACGTCACTACTTCACAGGATAGGCATTTGAACGTAATGTGTTTTCATTTTTTTATTTGGATCAAAATGCGTTTTTGGGCAGAAATGCCTACTGGAACACGTGACCTTTCATGTGCCTTAACACATTTGATCAGAAAGTTGCAAGTTAAGCTTGCAATGAAGCATTGTATTCGGTCATGTTTCCGGTCACCTTGCCCTGGTTAAAAGCAGTTATTACATATACATATAACGTTTGTTAGCATGCTGGCTCGCTAGCTAATGTTACGTGTATGATCTGTGTAGTAATATTATAAGTATCTCGGAAAGCCATTTGGATTGATAGTTATAGCTTAATGTTAGCTAGATAGCTAACATTGAACCTAGTTGGTTAGCTTTAGCTACATGCAGATTCATACTACAGCTATGGTTTGGAATTATAGTTCATTGTTTAGCTAGCTAGCTAGCTAGTTACATGTCTAAACAAAAGACTCCACTTCACCAGATGATTACATGACCCGTCAAGTTAGCCAGGTGTGTCTGGGGGTGATTACGGCCATCTGTTGTATTTCAATAACGACCCATCTATAGCATTTCTTTCACATGACCCATCAATTTAGACAGGTGTGTCTGGGTAAGCATCTAATAATTATAAAATATTTTATCTGAACACTTTCTATTTTTGAAATTGCTATACTATGCAATTTTGCAAGTAACTATTTGACTGTACAGTTACACCTTCTGTATCTTGTGCCACTTAGATTTCATTTAAAATAGTGTGTGTTTACCAGAGATGGTAATGTGAAGAACAAGATAAAGTGTATTTGTACCTGGATGTTTTCCTTATTGTAGGCTACTACTTCCACCACTTTTAGTCTTGACATTTTTGGTTGTTTACTACACTACTTCACTCACTCTGTTTAGCACATGGCCTCACATGTGAGGGTGTGAACAATGCTGAATAGGTGTAGACAAAGAATAGTTATCCAGTAGGTGTACCAAAACATTCAAGGGCCATTTTCTCAAAAGTGGGGCTGCAAGTTGATCAACTTTCAAAGCAGAATTACTTTCCCATTGTTCCTGAAATGCAGTGTATGATATACCATTTTATAGCTCTTAGTCTATACTTTTATCCAATGTAAAACACTCAATTTAAAATGTTGCTACATAAGACCGAATTGAGGCAGTTGGTCACATATGTACTGTAGCGTCACTTGCCCCCTCCATATGATAGGGCCTTATCTGATGAGGCAACAGAATCAGTAGCCCTTCCATTCCGCATGATCTGTATCAGCTTTACATAGTGACATTCCAAAATATGGGGGAAGCAATACAAAGTGCCCACCTGGGTGATGCACGGCAGCCATATTGGGCCAGAATGCGATTTGTGTCCACTAAGAGTACCTAAACCTTGTAGACAGAACTGTTCTACAGCCATGGTGATTTAAAAGCAATGAAATGTACCCCAACATTTTGCAATTCAGGCAAATTATTTACATATTACATATATTTTTATATAAAATATTACATATTGATTAGGGTTATTCAAGGATGTCTGCTTTTGTAATTCTCTTTGGCTCAAATCCTAACTTGAGTTCCAGGCACAAGTTACTTTTCGCACAAATCTCCCATCGACATCAATGCATGATTTGCGAGATGAGCAATTTCAGCAAATGAATATCAAGTTAGGATTTGGCACTTTATGAGGGACTCAAAACACAGCAGCAGATGTACTCCAACACCAGTCATACGTCTCAGTAGTGTGTGCCAACACTACAACACTCACATTGAGTTAAGAGAAGCACCAAAGATGCACACACAGTTTATCCCATTCTAGACCAATCCACAGAGACAGAGACATAGATTCACACTAAAACACAAACTCACCTTGAAGCTCCAGTAGTTTGGCTGTTGCTAGGGGAAGAGAGAGAGAGAGAGAGAGAGAGAGAGAGAGAGAGAGAGAGAGAGAGAGAGAGAGAGTGAGAGAGAGAGAGAGAGAGAGAGAGAGAGAAAGAAAGAAAGTTAGATATGTTTCCATCCATTAAGCCGGACAACAGTTTGTCAGAGAGCGAGTTGGATGGGGAGAAATGTGTGAGAGGGAGGAAAGGGCGGAGTGAGTGAGAAAGATCCATCTATCCGCTGCCAATCAGACGTTTCAGAGATAAACAAATAAAGTTGGGAAGGTTTGAAAGTATACTTTGTCGGTGTAGAGAGAGGGAGAAGTTTAAGTCTCTCTGAAGACTAAAAAAGGAGAGGTATAAAATATCATCATATTTTTCTCTCCATCAGATCCAATCCGAAATTGAGGGGCTAATTATTGTGATGATAGCGCAGATTCATTTCCAATGTCCTTCAGTGCCATCATAATAGCCTTTTAATTGCTTGTAATTGCTTCCAAACAATTAATCAAATGTTTACCAGACACTACACCAGACACCCATACCAATAATACACCCACACCAGCTAGCTAGCAATTCAACTGACTGCCTACCATTCACACAATTAGCTGGCTCAAATTCAGGAGCGGATTAAAGTAATACACAGACACTGGATTGAAGAAGCTTGGCTTTTTAAGGGAATTTGGGCAGCCTCCAACACAGAGGGCAAAGTTCATTGAATCTATTAGTATGTATTTGGCTATTGTAACTGTGTGTAGAGTACTTGAGTCACAGTGTCAATGGTAGGCTATAACCATGAAACTGTCACAACATTATGTAGGCCTTGTGCCAGGGTGTCAAGTACACTATACTTTTTTGGTTAGTCTAAATTGGGGATGATAGCTGGCTAGTTTATCACTAATCTAAACAACTGGGTCGTTCTTGAATTGCAGTGGCATTTGGGCATGGCATTTTAGGAAAAAGTTAACTTTGGGGGGGGGGGGGGGGGTATGTCTTTTCATCAACTAATATGGCAGCTTAATGACCTTAAATAATTTTTACCATTATGATAACACCGTGCCACCAGTAGGATTAGTAACACCAATTACGCTAACACCAATGACAAATTTGAGGTCATTTAGGATTTTCTAAAGTGGCAATCATGGCCAAATACCAACCAAATCTCGCTTAGGGCCCCCAAAAGGCTAGAGCCGGCCCTGAATTGGCTAATACTTTTCTTAGTCGGGATCTGAGTTTAAGTGAGGTTCGAAGGGAAGTCTTAAGAAAGTTGAAGCTCATTTACTGCATTTCTATACAATGTTAAAACACTAGAATGCAATTTGGAGAACAGCAAAAACGAGCAAAAATGATCCCAGCCATTATCACATTGGTTGTTGAAGCTTCATTCACCTCAGTCAATCTACAAACACATAGCCTATTAGCTATACAATTAGCCACTACACATTAACTCACATTAACGCAGCGGTGGGATTAAAAAGTATTTTATTAACAAAAAATAAACAAATACATGTGCGTTACATTAAACATATTTTTGTGCCGTTTTAAAAGCTAATTTCCTGCAATTCTACACATGACTTATGCCATGTTAATATGATATCTGAGTGAGAGTGACTAACAAAATCAAATGGGGCCCCTAGAAGTCAGGGCCCCTGGGCACGTTCCCTGCGTGCCCGGGTGTAATTCAGCCATGGTTACTACGTTTAGATACTGTAGCTGGCTAGACTAACTAACTACACTAATTTACCAAGTGACATACTGTATAATAACAGGGAAACTGCTGATGTAAAACCAAGTTTCAGAAATTGCATTTGTGTATTCTACAGTAAGTTGAGACCCCTCCCCTGATAACAGTTTGCTACTGGAAGGAATGGTCGAAGTTCTTCCATGTCTTTGCAATAAGTGATTTTCAAGGTAATAGCACAAATTACATAAAACATAGGGACAAATATTACATTCTATTTCAATCGCCTTTTTTGTTTTCATTGATATATATAATATACAGTATGAAATAGATAAATATCCCTAAATGCCAAAAACATGTCACTACAACTGTACTCATCATTACTCGGTTAAGCCAATATGCTTGCCTTAAACAATGCATATACTTAATGTTTTGCAGTATAAAGGACTTGCATTATGATTTGTGATTAAATAAACAGTTCAATATGAAAGGGAGAAAGTTAAAAACTGGGTGGTTCGAGCCCTGAATGCTGGTTGGTTGACAGCCATGGTATATCAGACCGTATACCACGGATATGACAAATAATATATTTTTACTGCTCTAATTACGTTGGTAACCAGTTTATAATAGCAATAAGGCACCTCGATGCTTTGTGCCTAAGAAGAGCCCTTAGCCATATTATATTGCCCCCCATGCCCATGCCATATTGCTTAAATATACCAAGGCTTTCAGCCAATCAGCATTGAGGGCTCGAACTACCCAATTTATAAAGGTGAATAAATGCAAGCTCTAAAATGCTGTTCAACCCCAATCAGAAACGAGTATTCAACAATGCCTTGTATATGTAACTATTTGTCAAGTGTTTTTCATGGCGACGGAAGCAAACACCACCGCAATTCAAGAATGACCCTGCTACAGTCACATATATCATACTCAGGGTTGGGGAGTAACAGATTACATGTGGACCCGTTACATGTAATGGATAACCAAAACACTGTAACCGTAACCCGTTACGTTACCAGCTAAAATAATATAATCGGTTTAAAGATACTTTTTTTAAAACTAGATGATTACTTGTAGGATTACTTTTAAATTCAGAAAATTGGACACCTTTCTGTTTTCTCAACGACATTGAAATCATCATTGCAAGTTTAAGTTTGCTCCTCCTGAGTGAGTCTGACCACAAGTCAGAGACCACTATGACACCAAATGCGTTTGATGGATCGCGGGAAAAGGGCAGGAATAGGCTTTTGTATGCTACATTCCAAGCTACACTGAGTGTACAAAATATGTTTCCATGACATAGACTGACCAGGTGAAAGCTATGGTCCCTTATTGATTTTACTTGTTAAATCCACTTCAATCAGTGTATATTTAGGAGGAAAAACCTTATAGAAGGATTTTAAAGCCTTGGGACAATTGAGACATGGATTATGTATGTGTGCCATTCAGAGTGTGAGTGGGCCAGACAAAATATTCAAGTGCCTTTGAACGGGGTATGGTAGTATGTGCCACGCGCACCGGTTTGTGTCTTTCTTCATAATGCATTTGTATACATTACACAAACTACAATTTGTTGGGGCTAATGTTAGCTAGGCTAGTTAGGTGTCTAATGTTAGCTAAGCTAGGGGTTAACATTAGGGTTAGGGGTTAAGGTTAGGGTATGGTTAGGGTTTAAGGTTAGGGCTAGTTTACATGCTAGCTGTACTTAAAAGGTCAAGTTTAGGAGTTAGGTTAAAGGGTTAAGGTCAGGGTTAGCTAACATGCTAAGTAGTTGCAAAGTAACTAATCAGCAAAAATGCTAAAGTTATCCATGCTGAGATTCAAACACACAACCTTTGGGTTGATAGACGTTCCCGTTATACGCCCACCCATCCTCCCTGACCAACCTCCCTTCTAAACTATTTTGACATTATGGACCACAACACCACAGGTGTCACGTTCATCGTAAGGATCGGACCAAGGCGCAGCGTGAGTAGAGTTCCACATAATTTTAATAAATCAAAACTCACTGAACAAAACAACAAACAACCAAACGAAACGTGAAGCTACTGATGTGCACTAAGGCAACTATACATAGACATACAAAAACCCTAGATGACACAAACCCTAGACATACAACAACTAGAGTACCCACCCTAGTCACACCCTGACCTAACCAAAATATATAGAAAAACAGAGATATCTAAGGTCAGGGTGTGACTAGGGTGGATACGCTAGTTTTTGTATTGTCTAGGGGTTTTGTATTGTCTCGGGTTTTTGTATGTCTAGCTTTTGTAGGTCTAGGTATTTGTATGTTTATGGTGGCCTGATATGGTTCCCAATCAGAGGCAGCTGTTTATCGTTGTCTCTGATTGGGGATCCTATTTAGGTAGCCATTTCCCTTTTGGTGTTATGGTGGGAAGTTATCTTTGTTAGTGGCACTATAGCCCTTGTAAGCTTCACAGTCGTTTCTTTGTTTCTTGTTTTGTTGGCGACATTTATATAACTAAAAGAAAATGTCCGCTCACAACGCTGTGCTTTGGTCCACTTCTTCCCATGAAGATCCCACCATAAAAGGACCAAGCAGCATGTTCAGGAGGAATGGACCTGGGAGGAGATTTTGGATGGAGCAGGACCCTGGACGTAGGTGGGGGAGTATCGCCGTCCGAGGGAAGAAATCGAGGCAGCGAAAGCGGAACGGAGACGTTACGAGGAGTTATACCAAAGAGGTAGGCCACAGAAACCCCAATCATTTTTTGGGGGGGGCACACGGAGTGGTTGGTGAAGTTCAGGGGTGAGTCAGAGACTGTCGAGGAGTTATTGGACAAATTGTAGGAAAGTGAACGGAGGGGAGAGTTAGAAACCTTCGAGGGGAGGAAAGTGAAGAGAGAGAGAGCTGTTGGTTTGGCGTAGTATGCATGGCATTCGCCCTGAGGAGCGTGTTAGCCGTCCGATGCCACCTGAGTCAGTTCCCCGCACTCATCCTGAGGTGCGTGCCTTCAGCCCGGTACCACCAGTGCCGGCACCACGCATCAGACCTCCAGTGCGCCTCCACAGTCCAGTATGTTCTGTGCCTCCTACCCGCACTCGCCCTGAGGTGCGTGTCTTTAGCCCGGCACCACCAGTGCCGGCACCACGCACCAGGTATCCAGTGCGCCTCCACAGTCCAGAGCATCCGGCGACAGTTTCCAGTCCGGCGCCTCCAGCGACGATCCCCAGTCCGGAGCCTCCACGCCCTGCCACGCCCTGCCACGCCCTGCCACGCCCTGCCACGCCCTGACCGGAGATATCTCTGTTTTCTTTATATTTTGGTTAGGTCAGGGTGTGATACGTTAGTTTTTGTATTGTCTAGGGGCTTTGTATTGTCTAGGGATTTTGTATGTCTAGGGTTTTGTAGGTCTCGGTATTTGTGTGTTTATGGTGGCCTGATATGGTTCCCAATCAGAGGCAGCTATTTATCGTTGTCTCTGATTGGGGATCATATTTAAGTAGCCATTTCCCTTTTGTTGTTTGTGGGATCTTATTCTATGTTTAGTTGCCTGTCTGCACTATCCATATAGCTTCACGGTTCATTTTGTTATTTTGTTATTTTGTTTGTTCAGTGTTCATTCATTAAATAAATAAGAATGTACACATACCACGCTGCACCTTGGTCTCCTTCGTACGACGGACCTGACAGTGGCAACAGGGGAGTTTAGAAAGGAGGAACTCCCTTAAACATTTATTCCAAAGCTGGGGATCCTCACTGCAGCTTGTTGCAAGAGCACATTTTTCACTAGCTAGCTGTCCTTGTTTTAATTGTTTTAAATTCACCTTTATTTAACCAGGTAGGCTAGTTGAGAACCTACGACCTGGCCAAGATAAAGCAAAGCAGTGAGACACAAACAACAACACAGAGTTACACATGGCATAAACAAACATACAGTCAATAATACAATAGAAAAAGTCTATATACAGTGTGTGCAAATGAGGTAGGATAAGGGGGGTGAGGCAATAAATAGGCCATAGTGGCAAAATTATTACAGTATGGCAAATTAAATACTGGGGTGATAGATGTGCAGAAGATGAGTGTGCAAGTAGTGGTACTGGGGTGAAAAGGAGCAAAATAAATAAAATAAATAACAATATGGTGATGAGGTAGTTGGATGGGCTATTTACAGATTGGCTACGTACAGGTGCAGTGATCTGTGAGCTGCTCTGACAGCTAGTGCTTAAAGCTCGCGAGGGAGACATGAGTCCCCAGCTTCAGTGATTTTTGCAGTTCGTTCCAGTCATTGGCAGCAGAGTACTGGAAGGAAAGGCGGCCGAAGGAGGAATTGGCTTTGGGGGTGACCAGTGAAATTTACCTGCTGGAGCGCGTGCTGCGGGCTGGTGCTGCTATGGTGACCAGTGAGCTGAGATAAGGTGGGGCTTTACCTAGATGACCTGGAGACAGTGGGTTGGCGACGGATATGAAGCGAGGGCCAGCCAACGAGAGCATACAGGTCGCAGTGGTGGGTAGTATATGGGGCTTTGGTGACAAAACGGATGGCACTGCATCCAATTTGCTGAGTAGAGTGTTGGAGGCCATTTTGTAAATGACATCGTCGAAGTCAAGGATCGGTAGGATAGTCAGTTTTACTAGGGTATGTTTGGCAGCATGAGTGAAGGATGCTTTGTTGCGAAATAGGAAGCCGATTCTAGATTTAATTTTGGATTGGAGATGCTTAATTCGAGTCTGGAAGGAGAGTTTACAGTCTACCCAGACACCTAGGTATTTGTAGTTGTCCACATATTCTAAGTCAGAACCGTCCAGAGTAGTGATTCTGGATGGGTGGGTAGGTGTGGGCAGCGATCGGTTGAAGAGCATGCATTTAGTTTTAATAGCATTTAAGAGCAGTTGGAGGCCACGGAGGGAGAGTTGTATGGCATTGAAGCTCATCTAGAGGTTAACACAGTGCCCAAAGAAGGGCCAGAAATATACAGAATGATTGATAGGCAGCTTAAACTCCTTCAATTCAATTTAAGTAACCTACTGTTTTTATCTGGGATTCAAATGCACTGTATACCATTTTTGTTTCTTTTTTTTTGTGCGCATATCACACATTTCCAATAAGCAATTTGTGTCTATTTCACAATAATCTGTGATACTGGGTTGGATATACATAGCGAATTAAGGTGAATCATACTGCTGCTCTGTCATTTAGCTATCTGCACCTTTCAGATTGTGGTTGTTGTGGATGGCTGTTCCCAATTGTACATGCATATTTGAACCCAATAATGGTTGAATTGAAGACGTTTAAGCTGCCTATCAATCATTATATTTGCGACTAGAGGACACCTAGCTAGTGAAAAATGTGCTCTTGCAACAGCTGCAGTGCAGATACCAGCCTGTGGCATAAAATGTTTAAGGGAGTTCATCCTGTCTAAACCCCACGTGGTGTTGTGCTCCATACTGTCAAAAGTAGTTTCTTTTAAGAAGACCACAAGTAGAGCTTTTATTTCTCAATCTTATTTGTGCTGATTCCCTTATGCTTAACAGACACATGCTCAAACTTGTGTACTATTGATAGACTTAAACAGCTGCAAATTATCAAGATATCAAAGTGTCACCAACAAAAAACATAAAATAATAGGCCTACAGTATAGCAAATGCAGAATACTGCGCTCATTTTTCACATGCAAATAGCACTTTTCCCAAAAGCAGCATTTATTTTTCAACTTGAAGGAATGAGCCCAATCAGTCCTCCATGACAACAAAATCATAAACAACAGAGTAGGGCTGGCTAATAAGTCCTTTGTTTTTGGCTTACGCTCAGGTAAAACAATTTGGCTAATCTATGTTTCCATATTTCCAAGTCCTATTCTTGAAGATCAAGGGGTATAACATTAATTGCAATGACTGGAAATCTGACAAACTCCGATTTTTGTTTTATATGAAGGTATAGTCTAATCACATTACTATCTGTAGTAGAAGCCTACAGAACCAACCCATAAAGTGAATTGTAACATCCATTTATGGCCAGCTATGTAAAATCTAACATTGATTTATCCTGCAATAGATAGCTCTTGAGCAGGTTGACGTTTATTGGGATGAGTCATGTCCTTGAGGCAGAACTGACTCCGCTAGATGGGCAAGCTGCAAAGTCAAAATTGTCCTACACTGGTTTGAGAGGAAATATTCAATGAGTTCCTACCCTCTGTTGAGAGAGGATGTGGAGGAGAAAAGCTGGATGAGGATAGACAGAGCAGAGCATAGGCAGGAGGGGAGGAAGATACGAATTGGGGATAAAAAACCAACAGAACAGAGGCCTGCGGGCTCCTGTGACCCAGATACATAGAGCATTGTGTGTCCTGCAGGCTTCTGTCCGAGTCGGAGCTAGCAATCATGTGTCTACCTGAACATTTGTCAGCCTGCACGGCCATACTACCACCAATCAGACCCCATTCTATTGGCCATGCCTCGACACAAGGCTCTTATTGACAAATGTCACTAGGACCCCTATGTTAGGGATTCTATTTCCTCACCTCTCTTGTGTTTTTCTGTTTAAATGGTGTTTTATTGATTTGTATTACCCTATAACTACACTGTATATCAGTGTCTACTTTGTACATGTTTTACTTAAACTTGAAATTGAAGTATGATGTGGAGAATAGTTGTTTTGGATGTCATGTATGTGTCCTACTGTGTATATCTACTTGGAGGACTGGGACGCTGCTCGCATCTTGAAGAAGATCTCTCTTGAACACTCTACTCCTAACCATATGCTGAATTCCAAATCAATCCCTACCCCCTAGGGAGTAGGTGCTATGGTCAGATGTGGAACTCAGCATACACGTCTACCTGAACTCAACACATACTCACTACCACCTACCGCTAGATGCACATACTCTTCTCAACTCCACCCGCTAACAGACCAGTAGACTTGTGCATATGCATCCTCTTGAAAACATTCTCCCACATCCCACTCTTTTTCTATTCATGTCTTCATCCACCTTTCTGTCTTCACCCCTCTTACCTCAGCCTCCCCTGCCCACCTCTCCTCCAATATGCACTAACAAGAGGGCGTTTCAGAACATTACATTTGCCCCACACACAATAAACCCGAGCCCCTATGCACCGTGACACAATGCCCATATGGGCTGCCATATTTCTCAATCACACAAGCTGAATCCCACAATGGACATGTACTGAAAGAGAGAGAGAGAGAGAGAGACGCATGCCTGACCTGCATGCCAAGCAGCTAATTTCTCTTTCTCTCTCTCTCTCTCTCTCTCACTGTCTCTGTCTCTCTCTCTCGCACACACACACACACACACACACACACACACACACACACACACACACACACACACACACACACACACACACACACACACACACACACACACACACACACACAGTCCCACTCCTAGTCTTTCAGACACTGCGGCACCACATCCACACCTGGCCAACACCTGCATGCCAGTACCACCCCGGAATGAGCCAGCCAAAACACACCACACACATATCATACACACACTCACACACCCGTCCTCTGATCCCTGCAGAAAGCAGGGAGTAGAGGAGAGGCATACCCATTACATCATGTCTTACCTGCACTGGTCTCCCCTACACACTCACACAGACACTTGCTGATCATGGTCACATGCACACACGCACGCACGCAGTCAGGTACAGATACAGCTCTCTTGCACGCGTTCTCTTTCTCCCTCACCCCTTTCAGTCTATCCTTTTCTCCCTCTCTCTGCATCACATGAGGCAGCAGAATGTCATCTATCCCACAGTAACACCAGAACAAACAGGATTCTGCACGTCTCCATTAAATAATGAAAGGGAGAACTGGTACCGTTGTTGCTACTTATCGAGCCTGCTACTGCTGGTGACTGGTGGTGGTTCGTCGGTTCGCATGCTGCTCCACATGCCTCCCTCTCCTTCCTCCTCCCCCCTCTCCATTTTCTGACGGCATTCGCTCTGTTCTCCCACGAGCCCCCGAGGAATCAGTAAATCCCAGGCAGTGTTGGTCTGGTTATATACAAAGTAGAGCCAAGCAGAGTAGAGTGTCCTCTCTCTCTCTATACCACTACAGCCCAATCCCAGTTTCAGTCTTTCTCTCACAACTCATTCCTCTCTGTTTCTCTCCCTCTCTCTGCTGCTGCCATCCGTACTCTCTTCCACTCTCTCTTCTTGCCTAGGCATTACCAGCCATATGATATCATTGACTTCCTTATATGGGAATGGGGGGTTGCCATGGAAACCACGGACTCCACCTGTTTCTCTCTTTATTTGTCTTTCCATCTCTCCCTCTTTTTCTCCCTCTTTTTCTCTCTCTCTCTCTCTCGCTCGCTTGTGTACAGAGATAAATGGCTGCGCCAGGGTAAATACACAGAGCAAATGAAAAGCTGGGGAGGAAAGAGAGAAGTGGATGGAGGGATACTTGGCCCGATGGAGGAGAGAGTGTGGAGAGACGGCAGAATTCTCAGGGAGGGGATTGAGGTAGAGGGATGGAGGGATCAGGATAGAGGGATGGCAAGGGATAAGGGTATATACAGTATCTCTATTTGTCCTTCCTATCTCAAATCTCTGTTTCCATCTCCCTCTCCCTCTGACACCTTCTGATAACTACTAGCCAACGATGTCATGATGAACTGATGAATTGACACCTGGATACTCCTGTGGTTCTCAACTGCTTTTGTACCTGGGATGGGCAACGGCTATGGCCAAGGTAGATCTTAAAGAAATTGATAAGTAATATAATTTGTCACCATATTCTTTACACCAATTCTTTCACAAAGTGAAAAGAGATCAGGGTAGATGCTGGGGGGTTGATTCTGGCCATGGTGTTGAGAGTATTTAGATGTTACCTGCTGTTGGCGGCCACAGTTAGGTGAGCCCTGGCCCTGAGACATACAGGGGCTGGCCGGGTACTTCTGATTCTTCTGGAGGTCCATGAAGGCTCCGCGCTGGCGCTCTATGTCAGCCTTGTGAAGGTTCGTAAGGGCCTCCAGGCTCTTGGCAGCGATGTCGTTGTGGCGTTGGCGGTCCCCCGAGGTGGGTTCCTGCCCCCCGTTGTTGTTGTCAGGGAAACGACGCGTGCCACCGTGGCCCAGGGTGTGGTACTCCCGCGGGAACTCGGCATCCCCAGCGGAGAGCTTGTGACCCTTTCTTCTATCCCGGCCTGAAGGGGTCAAAAGTGAGGAAACATGGGCCAGGGGTTGGATTGGAGAGAGGAAGTGAAAGGTGAGAAAATGTGCTCTGGTTATACATAGATTTAATAACAAATGCAAAATATTTGATATCATCATTACTTTTCCATAAAGGTAAATACAGGATAGATATTGCTGTATGTATGTTGGGTGTTAGAGGAGGAGATCACTGGAGGCTGCTGAGGGGAGAACGGCTCATTACAATGGCTGGAACAAAGCGAATGGAATGGCATCGAACACCTGGAAACCGTGTTTAATGTATTTGATCCCATTCCACTGATTCCACTCCAGTCATTACCATGAGCGCGTCCTCCCCAATTAAGGTGCCACCAACCTCCTGTGGAGGAGCTGCTTGGAGAGATAGGACTCTCTCAGAGCCATCTGACATGTACGTATGATCCAGTCATTGGCTACCGATAATCCCAGAGCCAAAGGAAATCTCATTCAGCTAAACACATACACACAAACATACATACACACATACATACACACACAAACAATGTATATATATATAGCCCCAACAGCTGTAGCATCTGCCAAAGCCCACAACAGTCAAGCATATCTTGTTGGGGCCTCAAGGGGACACTACTGTCACAGGGTGAGGTCACAAATCTTGGCGATGACAGCAAGTTTGTCACCCATGCGTGTCAGGACCATTCAGTGTTAGAAGCCGTGATTGGTTGTGAGCTGTTCCTTCAGAGCGCCACCTTCTGGCCATGGAGATATATAGCTTAAATAAATTGACCAAGGATGGTCACTAAAGGAGCTAAATGAGCTGCCTAGGGAAACCCAGTGAACGTCCCTTTTCAGAACATCCATAGTAACTAGATCTGCTGGCTAGGCAGTACCAGACCGTAGAAAATAGCTTTTCCACTGTCTCCCGTGAATTGAATCCCACACACACACGCGCACACACAGGCTCTTCCCACACAAACTCTCCGTCTGCAACCGCAGCTGTGCATCCAGAATTGGACGCAATATAGTCCACCAGTCAACTCATAAATAAAGGAGAAAACGATCCATGTCAGATAACATGATCAACCATAGCAGTGCATGCGTCAATGCATTATTTCAAAATGTTACATAAGGCGTTGAGCACTCCCCTCTGTTTTGGCACGTCGGCCTACAGTATCTAAACAGCTGAAAGCACTGAATCCATACAGTAAATCAAATGTCTTATGAACACGCTTTTAGAGGGATCCATATTGATCTTCTGCAGTTTAAGCCCCATTACTCTACATGTGATTATCTCAAGGTTAGAGAGCCACAGCCACACAGCTGTTAAAGTTCTCAGAACGCCACACATGTTCTTAAGGTAAATACAGTCAAGGGCTGGTGCCCTGCACCCAGTTTAAAGGGATAGTTCACTCAAAAACACTCTTCAGCATTTCGTTCATTAGTCCACAATTCCCCAAAATCGTGCATGTCAGCAGTCTATTTTTTTGTTGTTTAAACGTAGAAGACGTTCAGTACATAGCAATAACTGTGATGATGCTTTTTGCAGGGTTTGGTATGATTGACTTGGTTTCAGATGTAAATCTTGTGGTGGAGTAGGGCAGGGATCCAGGGATTCCATGATGCAGCCATGGCAGCAAAATATCTGTTAGAGGAGACAGGGAAAATCTATCGTAGGCTGAAGGTTTTCTAATGGAACATGTGTGAAGCCCAAAGGCATATTTTCACATTGATTGGACAAAATAGTATTGACAGTTCTATTCTATTCTTAAAGTGATGTGAATAGATGGCATATTCACTTTTAATTTGATATTCAAATCATATTAATATAACAAATGACATTTGCAATGAAACCAGTTCAATCCATCTATATACAAGGAACCTTGTACCTCCCCAGTGCTTTTCCACCCCCTGACATGGCAGTATAACTCACAGCGGTGGGATTCTTAATGACCCGTCACCTCCAACACAGGTCCCTTCCTCACCTGTTATTAGAAATGTTACGGGAACGTTAATTACACCATTAATACTGGTGACGAACATCCTTTTAATTTCTCCTACTCACACCACTGAATCTTTTATGTCAACTTTGTCACTGTAGGGGGAGGCCATCACTCTCCTTCACCCCTCCTACTCTCCCTCTCTCCTCGACCTATCTCGTCCATAAAGTGTCGTCATCCCGGTACAGTTTGTGAGGCGGCCAAAGATTCATCATCGGAGCTAGTGTTCATTAGAGTTAAAGCGGAACTTAAGACGCGGTGAGTGATAGTCATTGCCCGGGCGCCGTCGTATTTCAGCCAACCTGGAGTCTGGACAAATTCCAAATGGCTTGGCTCAAGGCTGTGGCCAAACATTTCTCATTATGGGGCAAACACAACAACCTTGGTCGCTGCTGACATGGGAGGTGTGACAGAGGCCATTTAAAAAAAAATGATTTCCTCACACTGACTCCTGATTATTTCTGCTCAGCTCTGGGAGTGGTAAGTTTGTGTTCTGGCCAAGTTCTATCAAAATGATTTCATATCTCCTTCCCTCCTTAAAGTAATCACTTCTTTCCTTCCTTCCCTCCTTTCCACCTTCCTCCCTATCCCTCCAAATCAAATCCAATTTTATTTGCCACATACACATGGTTAGCAGATGTTAATGCGAGTGTAGCGAAATGCTTGTGCTTCTAGTTCCGACAATGCAGTAATAACCAACAAGTAATCTAACCTAACAATTCCATAACTACTACCTTATACATACAAGTGTAAAGGGATAAAGAATATGTACATAAAGATATATGAATGAGTGATGGTACAGAACGGTAATAGGCAAGATGCAGTAGATGGTATCGAGTACAGTATATATATATATGAGATGAGTAATGTAGGGCATGTAAACATTATATTAAGTGGCATTGTATAAAGTGGCTAGTGATACATTTTTTACATAAATTTCCATCAATTTCCATTATTAAAGTGGTTGGAGTTGGGTCAGTATGTTGGCAGCAGCCACTCAATGTTAGTGATGGCCTTGAGATAGAAGCTGTTTTTTAGTCTCTTGGTAACTGCTTTGATGCACCTGTACTGACCTCGCCTTCTGGATGATAGCGGGGTGAACAGGCAGTGGCTCGTGTGGTTGTTGTCCTTGATGATCTTTATGGCCTTCCTGTGACATCGGGTGGTGTAGGTGTCCTGGAGGGCAGGTAGTTTGCCCCCGGTGATGCGTTGTGCAGACCTCACTACCCTCTGGAGAGCCTTACGGTTGTGGGCGAAGCAGTTGCCGTACCAGTCGGTGATACAGCCCGACAGGATGCTCTCGATTGTGCATCTGTAGAAGTTTATGAGTGCTTTTGGTGACAAGCCAAATTTCTTCAGCCTCCTGAGGTTGAAGAGGCTCTGCTGCGCCTTCTTCACAACGCTGTCTGTGTGGGTGGACCAATTCAGTTTGTCCGTGATGTGTACGCCGAGGAACTTAAAACTTACTACCCTCTCCACTACTGTCCCGTTGATGTGGATAGGGGGGTGCTCCCTCTGCTGTTGTTAGCTACCCTCACCAACCTTCCTTCCTTCATTTACTCTCTCCCTGAGTTGGTCGACGGTCACTGATGTCAGCCATGTTACTTTCACAACTTGATATCACACAGCTATCTCCGCTTTCTGACAGCCTCCGGCTCAAACATTTTCTTGCTGAACCATGGACATACTAGCCTGGTCCCAGATCTGTCTGTGCTGTCTTGTCAAATGTTTGCAAGGCAGCACAAACAGATCTGGGACCAGGCTTCGATACACTGCTTCCTTCCACCCAACAGCTGGACTGCATACAGTTAGAATTCAGTTAGCTCTTCCTGTTTTTGAAGAGCTTGGTTACTGGAAGACCATGACTGACCCCTCAGAATAGCACTGGAAACATAGGGGATTGAACCCTACCGACTCCACTGTTTAATTCTAGTCAATGTGAATGGAGGGTTTGACATGTTAACCATTAGTAATGCAAATAGGAAAATAATAGATTATCAATGTTTTGGGTGCTGGGTCCAGAGTACAGGATATTGAAACAAATCTGTTATCAAGTACAGACAGTCGTGTTTGTCTGCATGTATTATTCAGAATTATGAAGAGCATTAAAATTGTGTGCATCCATTTAGGGACAAAATATTGAAATATATTGGTGCTCTATGAAAAATATATTATTTGAGTGTGTCCCTGTGCTCCCAGCAGGGGGAATTGGTTCTGCCAGAGATAAACATCTCACCATGAAAACTCAATGTCCTCAACACATATATATGCGCACACAAACACACACACACACACACACACACACACACACACACACACACACACACACACACACACACACACATACACACAAACAAACAAACAAACACTACTGCAGATTCTCATTACTGTGCTCTCTCCTCCTCTCATTCTATTCCTTCTCTCTCCACCACAATTCATTCATATTCCAATGGCCTCTGGCCCAAACCGTACATTCATAGCATATACCACTTTCTCTACTAAAGATCCCACCCACATCTTACAGTACAGTACCACAGTTTACCACGGTCCATCAGCCGACAGCCTGTCACAGAGCTAAGCACATGACACCCTGTAATTACAATCAAGAACAGATTGTTCAGTGAAGTGTCACTGGGAGGACCTGAGACAAATTTGTGACCGTTTGTCAGCGGAAACTGTACATCAGTGATCATCATCTAGATTTAGCCGCAGGCCAATTTTTTCTTGAGCGGATGGTCGAGGGGGCTGGAACATAATTCCAGATCAATTGTAGACTGCGAATTGACCCCAATTCAAAGAGTTTCATAATATTTGACTAAAACATAATTGTTTCAAACCTTGCTTACACGATCACATCTCTTATTATGCATGGGAATACATGGGAACCGATTTTCCTAATTAAAATCAGTTTAGGCAGATTTTGGGGTGTTTTTTTTTTTGCCAAGAAAACATGGGGGGCCAAATAACAACCCCACCTCCCATGGGCCACTTCAGATAGAAAGGTTGAAATGGTAATTACATAATGATGATGAAATTCCATTGCATATCGTATGGACCTCAATTCACTTTATGATTATACCTTGGATTATGTTTTGGAATATGTTTTATACAGTACCTGTACAGTTTTATACAGTTTTATACAGTACTACAGCTGGTGCGTGTCATTTTTAGGTTTTGACAATGCAGACTGTGTTAACCATGGCCACAGTCATTTGCTATTGCGAACATTGTCCCAGGCTAGGATCTATGCTTGGAAGTGAGGAGACTTTCTCTCCCTCTGGGTTCAGACACAGGTTCTTGCTGAGTGATGTGTCATTGACTGAAAGCACGGGCTGGATGAGTCATAGTCTGTGAGCTATTAACGCAGACTAATTATTAATGCAGACTAATTAAGACTGGGATTCAGCCAGGCAGCTAGCTCTGTGAATGAGGTGCAACCAAGCAGCATTAGGGTGGAGCGTGTACACAATGTCATGAATAAGGGTTTACTATAGGTTCAATAACACAAATACGAGGAGTAGGCGTGATGAGAGAGGCCTACTTAGGGCATGCAATACCTTATGGTACACAAATAACGTAATATTATTGCATCCTTGGAGTGAGGAACGTGCATTATTTTGGAGCAGATGGGCTATTTAATTACCAGCCCTGCAGGACTGAAGTATTGCTGGCTTCTTCACTGCTTGCCAGTTAATTGATAAATGGATGTCATTCGTTAGCTACAAAGTTCAGTCACGGTCCCTGATTGGATCGCGACCAGGAGAGTTTCAGTCCTGCAAGACCCTAATCGAATAGCCCTGTTTTTGGAGTCATAACACAAGCATACTACATCAGTATACTACACTATGCCAACCAAGGGAAACATTTTCTATGGATAGCATATGTACCGTAAAGATCACTGCATGACGGCACTTCTTTGGTTAATCTTTAGCAATTTGCTGAATCCACTCATTTTGCTTAAGCATAATTGCTTTGACTGCAAACGGGATGCACTCTGAGGCAATTCACACGCCAGCAGTTCATAACTGGCAACATTTTACATAAATATTCAACAATGGTCATAAGTCAACTGCTTCATGGAAAGTGAAGTAGGCTAAGCAATTAAAAAGACTGATGCGCAGTGGAAAAGGAAGGCTAATGTGAAATTGATTCAGTCTAGCAGACAATTAAACAGAAAGAAATGTGTGTGTGTGTGTGTGTGGTCCGCTGGGTCAGCTCTGGGTGTCAGAGTTTCCATCACAACCAACCTGCTGTAGCCTCACGGTCAGACCGCCTAAAGACCACAACCAGACCATAGCCCTACCACAGCCAGACCATAAATACAGACCACAGTCTGACCATAAATACTGACCACAGTCTGACCACAGCAAGACCACTGAGCCAGACCCCAACCAGACCACACGGTTAGACCATACAGCCAGACCACAGCTAGAACACAGTGAGACCGCAGCCAGACCACAGCCACTGACCACAACCATATCATAACCAGTCCAGAGACCACAACCAGACCAAAGACAGACCACAGCCAGATGACAACCAGACCACAGACAGACCGCAGTCAGACCACAGCCAGACTAGACAGACAACAATCAGACCAGCCCTACCCCTCTCTCATCAGCTTTGAAAAAATACAGAATCTTGTAATAGGGAAATGACAGCTTTGAGAGTGTATCAAAAGGGTGGTCTATGTCTGTCAAGTTGACCTTAACTGCAGTGTTTATGAGTATTCTGATGGGAACCTGGCTATAAACATACTAGATGATGAACACATGTACTGAGAAATTAAGCCATCATAGCGAAAACATAATTAAGTGCTCTGCGAGATGGGTGACATTATATCAAAGATAAACAATTCTTTAAAAAAATTAAAAGCAGGATCAAAGGAATGACAACGAAACGCAAATTCCCCCTCAATTTGGAGCTGACATTCTCTGCTGCAATAGTACACCGCCACTTCATTGAAAGTTGTTTTCAAGAAAAGAAAGCTCTAGATATCTGGGGATTTACAAACTGATATCAAAAGGATTCGGAAGTCTCAGATTCTGTAAGTCGGGGAATTTGGAAAATACATCAACTTCAAAAGCATCAAATTGATTTGGAGTCAGCAATACTCTCTCTGGGCTGTATAGACAACCCCTTATATATCACCAAAGCTGCAGCTCTTTCCGATATACGAAGCAAAACCTCTAAGTATGCTAAAAATAAAGTAAGATATTATCAGAAGCCATCAGCGTAAAAAGGGCATCATCCAACATGCTCATCAGAATTCCAACCCTTCAAAAATTGTCTACACGGCTATTTCACAACAACATACAAGATTAATAGATCATGTAAACGACATGACCATTTGCATCTTGCTCTGACATGTCTATTAGTTCACAACCTCATTCATATTCGTGGCTGCCTCAGCCACTTGAGAAATGGACTGGCAATAGGCTAACTGTGCCGTTTAAGAAGGCGAGACTTTGTCTAGTGCTCCACATGGTTTCTAATAGTCCATTAACTTATCAAGGTCAATCCGGGTTAAGGCTGATGTGCCTTGCCTGGCTGCCGCATACTTCTCTCCCTGGGCAGCAGAGCGGAGCACTGGAGGATTTGGGCTCCACCTCACTTCGAGCATCCAGCCCCTCTCCCTCTGCTTCTCTTCCTGGGTTATGCAAAAGCCAGATAATCTTGGTGCATGCAGCTTGCAAGAAGAAGGTCTGCTACTGTACGCAGCTGAGCTGACTGCCCTGCATGGCTCATTTCAGCACCACTCATTCAGTCCACTGATGCGGAATTTGTCAATTATAGAGCAGCAGGAATGGATGGATCGTACCTGACTGGTCCTGTGCCGGTGTATTCTTTGCAGAGACTCTGCATGGCAGTGGAGTGTGTGTGTGGTGTGTGTGTGTGTGTATCGAGCGCCAATGAAGAGCTAAGGAGGAGTGCAAAGTGCAGAGCTGGAGATTGGAGGTAGGCAGGGTGTGTGACTGTGCTGCTGAGACTGTGTGTGGTGTGTGTGTGTGTGTGTGTGTGTGTGTGTGTGTGTGTGTGTGTGTGTGTGTGTGTGTGTGTGTGTGTGTGTGTGTGTGTGTGTGTGTGTGTGTGTGTGTGTGTGTGTGTCTCTCTCTCTCTGTGAGTATAATCCTTTCCCCGTCTTCAGGGACAAGCTGCAAATCAGCCTCTTTTTTTCTCCCCTCTCCCTCTCTTCTCTCACTGTATCTCAGACTCGCACATGAGCCTCCAGTACAATGATCCTCCCATGCCTCCACCTTTCGCCAGATAACACAGGATGCAGAGAGCTGTCTCTCTCTCTCTCTCTCTCTCTATTAATGACTATAACTGTATCTTTCTTTCTCTGCCACTTTTCTTTTTGGTTTTCAATGCGTCTCGGTGTCCCCCTCGCTGTCGGTGCCGCAAACGCCTCGTGTACCCTCGTGTACTCGATTAGACATCCACTCTTTTGTCGGATTTATACATGCATGTTGTTTACACATCCAGTCCAAGGTGAAACACACATGCCCGTTCAATTAGGGATGTTTATGTAGTCAGAGATTGTTTGTAAGTCCACATTTACGAAAGGGATGTTTACTTCGTACATACACATCCAGTCACTGTTGATGAGAGCATATTTTTGGGGATGTTGGTTTACTGTCAATATTGCGTTTGTTTGTTTTGGTCGTCGACTCAAATATAATGCTAATAGATGTAAGAATGGTATTTGCCCACCCACTATTGTAGTGCGGTTACACAGCTAAGTAGTGGTTTTTTACATAGTTTGGATTTATTCTGGATCCCCATTAGTTCCTTCCAAGGCAGCAGCTACTCTTCCTGAGGTCAAATCACAATTACATACGATAAAACAATACATAACACAACACATTATGACACACTAATAATGTCTTGTGATGTTGATAGACAACCACATGTAATTTGTAGTTCATCATGATTATGGGGAGCGATAGAGCCTCAAGGTTGTAACAGAATCAAACTGGCAGAAGGTATTAGCACTGTGTCAATCAAAGATTACATTTTTACCTATGTAGATATAGGCAATAGATAACAGTGCTGTATTTGGACTCACGTTGTGCTTGTTTAACAAAAAGGAGAAAGTGTGGGTAGTAATGATATCCCCTATTCTATATTAAAACCAAATTCCCACTGATGTAAGGTGCAGTAAGGAACAACGCAACTGGGCTGATTAGTGCAGACTGGTTTGGGATTCTGAAGTCTGTGTGGCAGAAATGTAGAGGGACAGACTCACTTGTAAAGAGTATGGGCAGGGTAAGGAACAAGCTTTTGCAGTGTGTGTGTGTGCGCATATGCATGCGCGCATGTGTGTGTGTGCGCAGGCGCACTTGCATATTCGTTTGCGTATGTGTGAGCAAAAACCCAAGTTAAGCGCGATCTAATCAGCAAGCACTTTCTTGCTCTTCCTCTCCACTCCCTCTCTGCCTCTCTCTTTCTCTTCCATACTCTTTCATTACCTACCTTTCAGGTTGTTGTTTTTTTTCATCTCGTCAAAGGATTGCTGATAGGAGATTGACATTGTCAATCAGTTTTTGATCCATGCCACCCAATAATGAACCAATGCCTAAAGATCAGAACAGATAAGGAACAGAAATAAGAAGTGCTACGTCTGCTTGTGATGCAGGACTAAACATGACAGTTCACTGTCAGATATCAGGTTTTCAGATGGGCCGAGTGTATAATCAACAAACGGGTAGTTACACATCCACACTGCAATTTAGTAATCAGACATCAGTCTCGGGTTTGTTTGCTCTCAGTCAACACAAGTCGAATCATCAAACCTGCTTAGGAGTAAAGAAAGGTGGGGAAATGCCACATCTGTCACATACAAAATGCCGGAGAGGGAACCCTGAAGACGGATGTCTATTTCTGAACTCGGACAGCAATCATGGCTCCATTTCCTCCATGACAATCCACTGTCAGTAAGACCAGAGTGAAAATAACCCCTTGCCCCCTATGTCTTGGCAGTCAAGGCTCAACCTAGCCTTCCACTGGGCGTAAATTATGGGAGCTCCGGCCATAAAGCTTTCAACCCTGGAAATGGATTTGGGCCAAATCGGTATGGAAATTCAATACTGTTGTATCCAAAGGCATTCAGCTAAGAACCCTTTTCACAAGTCAAAATGTATCAATTTTCCCTGAGAGTTTCACTTTGGGAACTCTCACTCCCTCCAGCGGTATTGGTTGTTGTGGGTTATATGTTTAAAGGTGATATATGTGAATATGTAAGTATACAGTACCAGTCAAAAGTTTGGTGTTAAATATATTTGTACTATTTTCTACATTGTAGAATAATAGTGAAGACATCAAAACTATGAAATAACACATATGGAATCATGTAGTAACCCAAAAAAAGTGTTAAACAAATCAAAATATATTTTATATTTGGGGCCTCCCGGGTGGCGCAGTGGTCTACCAAACTTTTACATATGCACATATATCACATATATCACCTTTAAACATATAACCCACAACAACCAATACCGCTGGAGGGAGTGAGTGTTCCCAAAGTGAAACTCTCAGGGAAAATTGATACATTTTGACTTGTGAAAAGGGTTCTTAGCTGAATGTCTTTGGATACACTGCATCACAGTGCCCTGTGCCACCAGAGACTCTGGGTTCGAGCCCAGGCTCTGTCGCAGCCGTCCGCGATGGTGTTTCCTCTGACACATTGTTGCGGCTGGCTGCCGAGGTGGATGCGCGCTGTGTTAAGAAGCAGTGCGGCTTGGTTGAGTTGTGTTTCGGAGGACGCATGGATTTCGACCTTCGTCTCTCCCGAGCCCGTACGGGAGTTGTAGCGATGAGACATGATATTAACTACTAACAATTGGATACCACGAAATTGGGGAGTAAATTTCAACGACAACAAAAAATAGATATTTTTTTTCATATTTGAGATTCTTCAAAGTAGCCACCCTTTCCCTTGATGCACACGCTGGGCATTCTCTCAACCAGCTTCTGCTGGAATGCTTTTCCAGAAGTCTTGACGGAGTTCCCACATGAGCTGAGCTGGCTGCTTTTCCTTCACTTTGCAGTTCAACTCATCCCAAACCATCCCAATTGGGTTGAGGTCAGGTGATTGTGGAAGCCAGCACTCCATCATTCTCCTTGAGAGATTGTGATTGTGGAGCCCTTACACAGCCTGGAGGTGTGTTGTTACTACATGATTCCATATGTTATTTCATAGTTTTGATGTCTTCACTATTATTCTACAATGTAGAAAATAGTAAAAAATAAAGAAAAACCCTGGAATTAGTAGGTGTTTCCAAACTGGTACTGTATATGAATATAAAGAACCCAATATCTCACTTCAGGGCTACATATATGTTACTTTAACCCTGGACACAGGGAGTAACAGGCTTTCTCTCCTATAGTATTCAATCTCATCTCTCCTCCAGTTGACTGGCCTGAGTAATCATCAGGACTCAAAGTCATCTCACCTGCTGTGTGTGCTTGGAGTGAATGAGCTCTTTCAGGTCTATGCTTCAATGCCCTTCCTAGTGCTCTCTGTATCTCTCTGTGTCTCCTTGCCTCTGCCATCTCTCCCACTGTCAACAAGCTAGATCAAATGACGCATGAACAGTGGTTTAAAGTACTTATTTTACTTCACGACATTCCAAAAGAAAATAATGTACTTTTTACTCTTTACATTTCCATGACACCCAAAATTATTTGTTACATTTTGAATGCTTAGCAGGACAGGAAAATGGTCCAATTCACACACTTATCAAGAGGACATCCCTGGTCATTTCTACTGCGTCTGATCTGGCAGACTCACTAAACACCCAAGCTTCATTTGTAAATGATGTCTGAGTGTTGGAGTGTACCCCTGGCTCCTTAAATAAAAAAAACAAGAAAATGGTGTCGTTTGGTTCGCTTATTGTAAGGAATTTGAAAAGATTTATACTTTTACTTTTGATACTTAAGCATATTTTAGCAATTACATTTACTTTTGATACTTAAGTATATTTAAAACCAGGACTTTGACTTGAGTCATTTTCTATTATGGTATCTTACTTTTACTCAAGTATGACAATTGGGTACTTTTTCCACCACTGCACAGGAAAACCTTATTTTCCCCATTTCCGTGAGACAGACCCTTTCCTGTATCCCTTTACTTCCTCAGTCAGTCACTTGCACTTTCCATGTATCTGATATAATGTTTGTTTGTTCCGCGAGGCTTTTGGAAGCGTGAGCTTGACTCATTCCGAGAAGAACTTGACTCATTGTCACTACACATGAAGAGGCCAATTTCAGGCATTCAAGTCTGAGAAAACGCAACAGTACCTAGAAAACCTCTGTACAGGGTCAAAGAAATATTCTAAATACAAACACATAACATATTACAGACATTTATGGAACAACACAGGGCAATCTCTTCATTCAGTAAAAAATCTCAACTCATGTATAAGGCAAACCTTCTTCACAGACAGGGAATAATTGTTTGTAATACAATTACAAACAAGGGATTGGCACCTTCATTGGACCAGAACCATGGTCATTGATGAACCAAACCCACAAGGTAATAGCTGGGATAGAACAACTGCCGGGGCAGAGCTCAATATCCTCCCATCACCAAGCTGGGAAACGTGGCTCAAAAGTTAGGATAAATCGGACGCCGAAGGGTCTGTTCCAACCACTAAATCGGACGCCGGCGGCAAATGTCCGAATTACCATGGTTCCGAGGGGCTCACATCCCTCAAAAGTACCCAGTACTTATTTTCTATTCGGCCTGATCAGTTTGGCACCACCCCCGTCTCTCTAGGACATGGAAGTCTTGTTGTCAAAAACCAGGTTTCTGATTTCGCGCCGGTACCTGTCTGGTCGACCCACCCCCGAGTGTGTCATTGACGATCAGGCCAATTTATCGATATAATCCCGGAACCGCACAGGGTGTATGTCCGCCCCGAAATTGGGGGTAAAATTCGGTTAAACACAAAACGTGAATAAATCAGAAAGTACACATCCAATCTGGATGGGGGTTTTTTAAAACGAAAGGGCACATATAGACGAGCATTTACATTTAATTAAAACCGTTTTTGTATAAAACATTTTAATAGAAAATCGTGTTTTAAGTTTTGGGAAAAAAGTGAATGTTACAGGAAACATAGGTGCCTATGGATGCGAAATGTTTTTGATATGCTGCAATTGTTGCCCATCACGAGAGAGGGTATGAGACGAAATTTGGGACCTCTAGCCCTTCGGGAAGTATTTTTAATCATTTTTTGAAAATTACAGAAATTGGTCGGGAAAATGGCAGAGTCCACACTTTTCAAAGCCGTGCACCTGGTGATTGAAAACGTGCATCTGGTAACCCAAAAATTCAAATATGGTTCTAAATACACTTGCAGGTGTTCCAGACATCCATGCTCGCTATGGGAGCACCCTACTACGGCCCTCTAATACCGCTGTAATACTTTATACATAAACTGTCCCATTCTTAAAAAAACACAATTCAACCAACTGATAGTCCAAGTCACTGACATCCCACTTGCAACCGTATTTGAAATACAGCATGTCAATACAATACTGTACATTTTAAAACATTTATCAATAATCATCATCTCGAAGCGATGAAACACGTGCGCAAATAAGACTTCAAACCAGGAAATGAAACGTTAGCATATCAATGAGAACATGAAAATGCTCCAAAGAAATTCCCAAATCAGCTTCCATCCCCCAGGTAAACAGATCAAAGAGAACTTCCAGCCCCCAGCGTTTGAGAGAAAGCCACTCAAGTTTAAAAAATAAAAAATACCTGCAGTAACTACAGTATGCACGGAGATAGAGTTGACATGCCTGGGGATGAAGAATTGCCCATTCTGCACCACGACAGTCGCACTTCTATGCTGTCCTGTGCCGTGTTAGTACAGGATCCCTCTCTTCACAGCTCTGCTTTTTATCATTTCCCTCTGGTTTCTGCTCCCGTCATAGTATTTCTTCTTCTACTATTATGTCTTTCTTTCAACCCTCTTCTGCTCTTATCTTCATTCTTCTGTTTTCTCTGCATCCATATTTTGTCTGAGTTCAGTTTTTCTGGTACAACCACACTGCATGGGAGAGTGTGTTAGGTATGGTTGTGAGTGTGTCTGTTTTCGGTGGGTTGGCAGGGGTGGGTGGGTGGGTGTGTATGTGAAAGCCAGCATGCTACAGAGCAGGAGAGCCTCTCCCCAATGTCTTTGCATGTCCACTGAATAAACTCATGTTTTATAAATGTAGACCCCTCCCCCCTACACATTCTGCTTAAAGGCACAGTGGTCTTAAAATCAGGGACTGGTATCTGGTCCAAATGACCAGGGACGCTAGATTTAATCTAGGCACGTTATTTAATTGGATACTATTTGGGAAGTGCGACTTGTAAGGGAATTATGTTCTTATGAGAAATGATTTTCAACCAATGATAACGTCCCAACGTTATGTATTTATCACGACCACTATGTTTACCATTGGTTGAAGGTGTGACATTTTGGACTGTGTGCGGAGTCATCTCATACTTTTCTTTTTAGAGATGTGTCCGACGCTTCAACCAAACTTACTGACGGTTGCAATAAATAATGAACGAAGATGATGTGTCTCGACAAGAGCCCTAAAAAGTGTCCCATGTATGGGTGTACATGAGACGAAGTGGACACAGATGATCTATAAGCATTGTGTGTTTTGTGTGTATCTGTGTGTGCATGCGCTAGTGTGCGATAATGGACACAGGACAGACACAGTCAAAGTAAATCCTGTGTCACCTTAGGCTGTAATTCAATCCAGTATTAAAGGCCATGAATTAATGAGAAGGTAGCCGTGTGTTTTCAGGGTGAGGAGTCCAGGACTGGTATGCATCGTATGCTGTATGACACAAGATAAGACACACAACATGAAGGCTACCGTCCGTTCACCACAAAGTTCCATTTAGTTTGTCTGTTGCACAGAAATTGATGCATATGACTTTTTTAAGAAATGCATGCTTGTGTGTGTGTGAGTGTGTGTGTCTGTGTCTAGGTTTATGCCTGGGTGTGTGTCATGCAAGAGCCTCACACTCTTCTCAATTTACATCAACAAGATAGCCCAGGCAGTAGGAAGTTCTCTCATTCATTTATATGCAGATGATGCAGTCTTATACTTAGCTGGCTCCTCCCCGGATTTTGTGTTAAATGCTCTACAACAAAGCTTTCTTAGTGTCCAACAAGCTTTCTCTACCCTTAACCTTGTTCTGAACACCTCCAAAACAAAAGTAATGTGGTTTGGTAAGAAGAATGCCCCTCTCCCCACAGGTGTGATTACTACTTTAGAGCTAGAGGTAGTCACCTCATACAAGTACTTGGGAGTATGGCTTGAAGGTACACTGTCCTTCTCTCAGCACATATCAAAGCTGCAGGCTAAAGTTAAATATAGACTTGGTTTCCTCTATCGTAATCACTCCTTTTTCACCCCAGCTGCCAAACTAACCCTGATTCAAATGACCATCCTACCCATGCTAGATTATGGAGTCATAATTTATAGATCAGCAGGTAAGGGCGCTCTCGAGCGGCTAGATCAGATTTGCCACCAATGCTCCTTACAGGACACATCACTGCACTCTATACTCCTTGGTAAACTGATCATCATCTCTGTATACCCGTCTCAAGACCAACTGGTTGATGCTTATTTATAAAACCCTCTTAGGCCTCACTCTCCCCTAGCTGAGATACCTACTGCAGCCCTCATCCTCCACATACAACACAGTTCTGCCAGTCACATTCTGTTAAAGGTCCCCAAAGCACACACATCCCTGGTCTCTCGTCTTTTCAGTTCACTGCAGCTAGTGACTGGAACGAGCTGCAAAAAACACTCAAATTGGACAGTTTTTTCTCAATCTCTTCATTCAAAGACTGAATCATGGACACTCTTACTGACAGTTGTGGCTGCTATGCATGATGTATTGTTGTCTCTACCTTCTTGCCCTTTGTGCTGTTGTCTGTGCCCAATAATGTTTGTAACATGTTTTGTGATGCTACCAAGTTTTGCTACCGTGTTGTCATGTAGTGTTGCTACCATGCTGTGTTGTCATGTGTTGCTGCACTTGCTGTCAAAGGGCAGCAATGAATCTGTCACTATAGCAGTTGTCTTAGGTCTCTCTTTATGTAGTGTTGTGTTGTCTCTTTTGTCGTGATGTGTGTTTTGTCCTATATTCATGTTATTTCTTTTTCATTTCTTTTTAATTTTGAATCCCAGCCCCCGTCCCCGCAGGAGATCTTTTGACTGTTGGTAGGGCGTCATTGTAAATAATAATTTGTTCTTTACTGACTTGCCTAGTTAAATAAAGGTTAAATAAAATAAATGAAAAAGAGAGAACATGTTTGTGTACTGTATATCCTGTGTGTAGTCATGATGTGCCACAGTGCCCGTCTAGTTGTCTGATTTGTTTGTTGGCTGGTTAATAAAACATAGCGATAAATTAAAGATGGACAGGCCTGGCCTTGAGTCCTGTGAGTGGGCGATGCTCTCACTGGGCCAAGTTGGAGTGAGGCCTTCACTTTGCCCTTGAGCGAGCTACTGTATTCGCGAGGAGCGCTTCTCTCTAACGGCACGTCACTTTCAGGACAGGTCGAGATGGGAAGATACTGCAAGATTCATGTTAGTTTCCACTGAATTCCTTGCGGTTCAAAACACTAGAATTATTTCAGAGTATAATTAAAAAATGGAGAACTGGAGAGTTAATCACACCTACAAAAGAGTGAGAGGTTAATGAGATCTGCAGAGAAGAGGGGAAGAGCAGGGGAAAAAGGGAATGTAGAGGTGGAAGAAAAGGGAGAGGAGGGAGTTAAAGGAAAAAGACAGAGTGGAGGGAGAGAGAGAGAGGACAGGGAGGGTGACTGTGAGAGGAGAAGGGAGAGAGAGACAGAGAGAGCAAGAGAGAGAGAGCGAGAGAGACTATAGTGACAGATTCATTGCTGCCCTTTGACAGCAAGTGCAGTTCCTCTTGCACTGTCTAGGCACAGCAGCTGAATAATGAATCTGGTTCCAGGCAACGCTGCAGAATGATTCAGTAATGCTACATTCATTAGGCTGACCCAGCAACAATCCACACACAGAGAGGGAGGGAGGGAAATAGATGGGAGATGAGAAATCAAACATGAACAGATGTATTTATGCAGGATATCAACACATTGTCTTTTACGGTGACAATCTGTCAAATATATGTATAGGATATTTAACCCTCTTATACTGCTACAGTCTTGGTCCACTTCTCTCCATATCCGCCATTCATTAGAACCTAGCCTTTCACGATCATCTGACACTTCCTCTTCTTCAAGCCATTAATTTACCTGCCCATCTAAAGGCCTATGGAGAAAAAAAACTGTTGCTGTGGCAACCCCTTGGTGTAGGGCTGGTGAAGCTTGCCCGAGTGGATCTGAAGGGTTAGCGAAGCTATTTATTTAACCACACACAGTTCTAGACCACCAGCGAAATCAAGTCTTAAGCTTTATAACCTACACGAAGCTATACAGCATGGTCTGCCTGTGCACTCTGCTGTCAAACGGCACATGCAGTGCCTTCAGAAAGTATTCACACCCCTCAATTTTTCCCACATTTTGTGTTACAGCCTGAATTTAAAATACACTGCTCAAAAAAATAAAGGGAACACTAAAATAACACATCCAAGATCTGAATGAATGAAATATTCTTATTAAATACTTAGTTGAATGTGCTGACAACAAAATAACACAAAAATGATCAATGGAAATCAAATTTATCAACCCATGTAGGTCTGGATTTGGAGTCACACTCAGAATTAAAGTGGAAAACCACACAACAGGCTGATCCAACTTTGATGTAATGTCCTTAAAACAAGTCAAAATTAGGCTCAGTAGTGTGTGTGGCCTCCACGTGCCTGTATGACCTCCCTACAATGCCTGGGCATGCTCCTGATGAGGTGGCGGATGGTCTCCTGAGGGATCTCCTCCCAGACCTGGACTAAAGCATCTGCCAACTCCTGGACAGTCTGTGGTGCAACGCCACGTTGGTGGATGGAGCGAGACATGATGTCCCAGATGTGCTCAACTGGATTCAGGTCTGGGGAACGGGCAGGCCCGTCCATAGCATCAATGCCTTCCTCTTGCAGGAACTGCTGACACACTCCAGCCACATGAGGTCTAGCATTGTCTTGCATTAGGAGGAACCCAGGGCCAACCGCATCAGCATATGGTCTCACAAGGGGTCTGAGGATCTCATCTCGGTACCTAATGGCAGTCAGGCTACCTCTGGCGAGCACATGGAGGGCTGTGCGGCCCCCCAAAGAAATGCCGCTCCACCCCACACCATGACTGACCCACCAACAAACCGGTCATGCTGGAAGATGTTGCAGGCAGCAGAACGTTCTCCACTGAGTCTCCACACAGTCACGTCTGTTCAGTGTGAACCTGCTTTTATCTGTGAAGAGCACAGGGCGCCAGTGGCGAATTTGCCAATCTTGGTGTTCTCTGGCAAATGCCAAACGTCTCGCACGGTGTTGGGCTGTAAGCACAACCCCCACCTGTGGAAGTCGGGCCCTCATACCACCCTCATGGAGTCTGTTTCTGACCGTTTGAGCAGACACATGCACATTTGTGGCCTGCTGGAGGTCATTCTGGCAGTGCTCCTCCTTGCACAAAGGTGGAGGTAGCGGTCCTGCTGCTGGGTTGTTGCCCTCCTACAGCCTCCTCCACGTCTCCTGATGTACTGGCCTGTCTCCTAGTAGCGCCTCCATGCTCTGGACACTACGCTGACAGACACAGCAAACCTTCTTGCCACAGCTCGCATTGATGTGCCATCCTGGATGAGCTGCACTACCTGAGCCACTTGTGTGGTTTTTAGACTCAGTCTCATGCTACCACTAGAGTGAAAGCACCTCCAGCATTCAAAAGTGACCAAAACATCAGCCAGGAAGCATAGGAACTGAGAAGTGGTCTGTTGTCACCACCTGCAGAACCACTCCTTTATTGGGGGTGTCTTGCTAATTGCCTATAATTTCCACCTGTTGTCTATTCCATTTGCACAACAGCATGTGAAATGTATTGTCAATCGGTGTTGCTTCCTAAGTGGACAGTTTGATTTCACAGAAGTGTGATTGACTTGGAGTTAAACAACACAATGTAAGTGTTCCCTTTATTTTTTTTGAGCAGTGTAGATTGAATTGGGATTTTGTGTCACTGATCAGCGACACTCCCCATCCAACCTGACAGAGCTTGAGAGGATCTGCAGAGAATGGGAGAAACTCCCCAAATACAGGTGTGCCAAGCTTGTAGCGTCATACCAAAAGAAGACTCAAGGCTGTAATCGCTGCCAAAAGTGCATCAAAGTACTGAATTAAGGGTCTGAATATTTATGTAAATGTGATCAGCTTTTCTAATAAATTTGCACAAATTTCTAAAAACTGTTTTTGCTTTCTCATTATGGGGGTATTGTTTGTCGATTGATGGAAAAAATACAATTGAATCCATTTTAGAATAAAGCTGTTACGTAACAAAATGTGGAAAAAGTCAAGGGGTCTGAATACTTTCCTAATGCACTGGAGTTACTTACCAAGTCAGCATTGAAGTGACCTAGTTACAGTTTACTTAAAATGGCATGAAAATCATAGTCAGCACTTGAAAATGGCTGTTTTTAGCAATGATCAACAGCCAACCTGATAGAGCTTGAAGAATTTTGTGGGTTGAATATTTGTCAATTATTCTTAATCTAGGTGTGCAAAGCTCCAAGTCTTACCCAGAAACACTCACAGCTGTAACCAATGCCAAAAGGTGATTCTAACATGTATTGACTTAGGGTGTTGAATACTTATCTAAATCAACAGTGTTTAATTTCCCATTAATCAAAATTAAACCGCTGACCTTTGTTAGACAACTAAATACATTTTCTAAAATCACACTTTGTAACAAAATGTAAAAAAAAGGAGTGTGAATATTTTCTGAAGGCACGGTACATGTTGGTATTAAGGTCCATTCTTGTTATTTTTGTTGTTGTAAAGTGCTTCGATGGGAAGATATTTACAGTAAATGCAAATACTGTAACCATAGCGATGAGACAAAATCCATCTGATCCCGACCATGATTACAGTGCAAACATTTAAAATCAGATCCAATTCAACAAAACATAAGAAAATCTATTATTTATTAAACAGTTATGAAAGAGATATAGATATTTGCTGTTGCATATCACACAATACAATTTAATTCAATGGGGGGGAAAAAAGAAGGAAAACGTGGCACAAAAGTAAACTGGCCTTGAATAACTTGAGATGTATATGTTGTACATCGAACACCACTTAATTCATATAAACGCTATGAGCAATTGCAAGATTTCAAATAAGTCTAAAATGTCATTGATTGAAAGCCCATACAAGCATACACTATGAACATGCAGGGTAGGAATGAACAGCCTGCATCTCTTTTTACAGCTAACTACAAAAACAAGACATCAGAATAGTTCTCCCTCAACCAACATTGTGCAAAAAATATGCATTTAAGAGTGCTTAGTGTTATATGAATTTACAAGGCACTTACTAGTAGTGTGTCCTAGTATGAAAACCATACACAGTGAACTATAAAATAATAATTAAAAACATACATATGCACATTTAGAAGGCATGCCGAGTAGCTACAGTATTTCACCAATCCTGGGGCTTATTCAAGATGGTGCAATTTTACAGAACATTCAGATAGAAATGTATTGTGCTGAAAAGGCTTGATAATTCCTGATGTGAAGAATATGGATTTTCAATAGCTCTATGGAGTTCATTTCTAACTGATTCTAAACATTGCACCTCGCTGGGTAAGCCCCTGATGAATTCCTCAATGACAAATCAGCTCTCACGTCTTTGGCTCTGCTGTCCGGTGTACGAAGAGTGCTCCCTAGTGGTACACTCAGGAACTTGCACACTGTACATTCCACACAGTGAAATGGGCTCTATTCCACATGTAAATCGCCAAGCCCCTAAAGGATGTGTGAAAACAATGTTTTTTTTCTCAAATTGAAGAACCTACTCAGTGATATCAGTTATAGCCATCCAGCCAACTATCCACAGATGTATTGCTTCACAAGGGAGTGAACAAGCCCTTTAGCAAGTCAAATTCTTTAGGTTTCAGCACAAAATCCTACCACGAACGATGGCGCTCTAAGATCCTAAAGCTGTGCAAAATGCGTAATTAAACTTACCCTCACAGGGATTGCAAGTAATTCATTAAAATGTAAAAAAAATGTGGTGGGGGGGGGGGGGGGTCTGAAACAACAAATGAGTTAGTTTCAATTAAAAATACATGATTTAAAAGCTACTGCTAGGAGTGTATAGCTGTGACCACCCATGTCTAGACCCCTACACACTAGTTACTGCATGTGACTTCAAGCTGCAATTTGTAACTTTTCAAAGTGTGCAACTGCAGCTCACAATTAAGGGTGTTCCCACCTCGAGCATCCCATTGGTTCTTTCATGAATTGCCCCCCCCCCCCCCCCCCCCGCTAGCACAGCAGACGGGCTGCTAGAGCAATACTGTGTCGTGTACTAGCTAACTCGATAGTTAACGACACAGTGTGCTAGCTAGCTTGTTAGTTAGCTAGCAAACAGTGTTGTTCCCGCCTCCTGTGTACCGGAGTCGTCCTCAGGATTAGCTGGCTAAGCTAGCACACAGTGTCGTTCGCTCCCGCCTGCCAAACACCTGCCCTCACCATCTGGAAAACAGTGCCCGAAACACAGGGGCAAAAGACACGGTCTACCGGTGTACGGCTAGCTACAGTGAAACTGACAGCGTTTGAACTACTTTGCCTATATACCTAGCCCAGTGGTCATATGAGGTGTCCCTAACCAAGTGGTCAGAGGGTGACACAGACACAGGGGTGTTTGAGGCAGACAGGGAGGATGCCTCTGTTGATCTGGTGAAACTCCACCAGCTGCAGTAGGTCAATGAAGAGGGTGAGGCCATCATCCATGGTGTAGTACTTCCTACCGCCCTCCTCACACTGCACAGAGAAACAAAGGGTTTCACAATAAAATAATCATCTACATGCTCATCTGTCAGGATCAAACAATTAGCGCAAAAACATACGAGTTAGATAACTAGCTGTAATCTGCATACCGGTCTGTACTAAAAAAACAAACATATTTATTATTTTTATTTAACTAGGCAAATTCTTTTTTATAAATGGACAGCCTACCAAAAGGCCTCCTGCGGGGACAGGGACTGGGATTAAAAATACAGGATAAAAACACATCACAACAAGGTGACTTTTGGGTGACTTTCACTTAAGTAAAGTTCTACTCAAGTATGACAATTGGGTACTTTTCCACCACTGGTTATAATAGGATAGGAGGCCAAGAGTCTGTGTAAACAATAGAGAGTCGGAGTCCCCAGTGTGGGAACAAACAGTCTGTCCCACGATCGGGTAAACATGTAAGTTCATAGTCAAAAAAAAGCACGCAGGAGTTATGAGGCAAATAGCATAAAGCACAATAATAAAAATTTACGACGTGGGGCTAGCCATTGTAATTTCAGAGTCACTCGCCCCAACTGTGCACGTGTGCTGAAGGCGAGCATTGTTTTTCATATCTACCTAGTATAATTATGACTAGACTGTCTTTATAGCCTTGCTATCTCATAATGAAAGGGCAAGGTTCACATGATGGGGGAGAGGAAAGTCCACTCACAGGGATGACGAGGTAGTGTTTGGTCTTCAGCTTGTAACACAACGAGAGGACAAAACACTGGGCATGCTGCTGGCTCTCACGAATCAGGAACATCCTACACACAGACACACAATGCGGTAGATGTCACCCAAGGTGAGCATGTTGTTTACAAACTAAAGCTACATGCAAAGGAGCTACATTCAAAGGAGCTGCATGCAAAGATGTGCCCACAACAAGCACACATGCATACATACCCATCCACCAATCCCTGTTCCTCGATCAGCCTCTGGGCCTGCTTTCGCGACACACCACCATGGAACCAGAGCTGGGTCCGGTGTATGGCTGTGTAATACACACACACTCATTAACCATTTAGATCAATGTACTGAACAAATATATTCTGTTTGGGGAAAAAACTGAATGTGAAACACTTTGACACGGTAGTTGTTTGACTGGACTCACAAGAGGGCCGAGATCCCGGGTTAAGGTTGGGTAGGCTGCACCTCAAGGCTTCTCTCCTCTGAGATACAAGAGAGAGGTCATAGTCACTAGTAACTCCAGACTGTTAGGTTGTTGTTATTCCTCCTGTGACCCTCTTGGCCCATTGCCTATTTTTCTTCTCCTCGTCACCTCTCCTCTTTTTTTCCATCATGGAACTTTGCAGAATGACTTCAAATTAGATCATTGTATTCCGATTGAGGATTTTAAATCCCGGATCGGAGGGCTGCTGACCACAGCCTGCACATGTTTTTAGTTTTTTTATGCTCTCTTATGCACTTTGCACTGTTTTAACTTCCATTCATTGTTATGTTTTACGTGGTTTTGTTCTTCATGTGGAACTATATGTAAGCTGTGCTCTTGGCCAGGGATGTAAATCCAAATGGGACTTCTCTGGTTAAATAAAGGATCAAATAATTTATACAAATAAAAATACTACAACACGTCACCCATCTGTATCCTTGTCCAGTCGCATTCTCCACCCCACCATCCGACCCAGTTATCCTCACCCTCCATGCCTGTCCCTCCTCCCTCTCCGCGCTCTGGGCCTCCCAAGCATTCTGGATGACCCGGCCCCCCGCCTTCCCTGAAAAGTCCATGGCGACCAGGCTGGCCTCCGACTCACACCGTTGAGACACAACCTCCTGTAGACGAGGTGCCGACTGGGACAGCTGGTAGTTACAATGCAGCTGCCTCCCATACTGCTCCGGCAGACACAGGAGGAAAAAGTAAAAGGGTATCCTGTATGGGTTTGCCAGTATGGGTTTGCCACATTTTGTATGTTTTTATTTGTGTTTGTTTTGGGCATGAATCTGATTCTATAATAAAGTTCAGGTCATGATGTAATGATATCCGAGTATTGGGTTCTCCTCACCTTGAATAATCGAAATGCAGAGGTCCAGCAGGTGCGCGTTTGTTCGTTCTCCGCACACAGCAGCTTCAAGTCCTGCGCACGAATACGGTCTTTGCTGGGCTACACACAAAGAAGCGTGTAAGCATCCCATTTCAGAACAATTTCGAAACATGGCCCTCTTGAATGAAGCCCTGGACGGTTGTAGTGGTTACCTTGACGCAGAAGGTGAAGTCCACAGGGGCACCGTAGAGCTTGCGGCTGTTGGTGATACTGTAGACGTTCAGGTCTTCCAGGTCAGCCACGTACTGGAGGTGACGGGGCTCCTAGGACACACAGACCATCAGACGTCACACCGACCAGGCTATCCGTCGATGGGGCATATCGAAACAATATACTACAAATATCTTCATACCTGTACAGTAACTATGCCGCCCCAAGTCATTTAACCATTAATTTGAAATGGAAAGTGTAAAACTAAATTAAATGGCCGTTAAATAGTGGAGGTTAATAAAAATGGTGGATCACATACATTTACCACAAAGGCCTTGTGTGCTAAGTTTGACGTATTGTAAATTACTCTCAGTCCCCCTTTTTTGGTGTCGTCATTAGCACAGTATACATGATCCCAATTTTAGCTCCAAGACGTCACCAATTTGAAAAAACTAAAAAAGTAGATTGTGACATGGTTCGATAAATAAGCACACACACCGTAGTTTAGAAACTGGGCGTAGTGCTAAAACAATTAAGACATTTCTGAAATCCACCATCTTCATGTACCTTTGCCATTTCTTGTAAATTACTTTCAGTTCTGGATGTTCTATTTCTATCAAAATCTGGTGCCCCATGGCTGACCTTTGATGAGCCTTTGGTGGAGCAGTAGAGGCCTGAACGTCGGAGGAAGAAGTAGACCTTCTTCCAGGCTTTGCGGCTGGGCTCTCTGACGTGGAGGAAGCCCTGGATCTCAGGACATGTCCCTGACTGCAGCAGATTCTAGATCGAGGCAAGGAAACAACATCTGGGTCAAATCCAATGGATCTTTGTCTAAACCGAAGAGAAGCATAGAAAAATCGACAAGGTTCAAAATGTAATCAATTCAACTACTGAACTAAAAACCATTCCAAAAGGTTGTTTCTGTACATCCTCTGACATGATTGAAATGTCATTCTCAATATCTGCCAATTCAATTTGTTTCCTGATACACTTTCCTGGCAACCTGATATAGTTTCTAGTTCTAGTTTCTGCTCAGCTAGAGTGAAACCTAACATACACCACAAAGGAGAAGCTATAGTAGAGCACATGGCCTTGCTCCATTTCCCTCCAATTGACTGCTTACCTGGATGAGTTCTGCCGAGGTCATGCCCTTGGTGACATCAGCACTGTCTGAGATCATGTGCTTGGGGAAGAACAGCTGTAACAGGAAGCTACAGTTGTAAACCAAAGGGCTATTTCAATAACATAAGGTCTCTCTGGTGCCTGTATGGAGGGTTATGAGCAATGGCTTGAGTCTGATAGCAGTGTTTCAAGGGGGTTAAGGCAAGACGTCACGCAAATCAAAGCAAATGTTTAAAACCTGACAAAAAAAGGTTTATTTTGCCCACTGTCTGTTAAGACACGCACACCTGTGTGAATCAACCTGCATTACCATCCTTATAAGTAAAGTTTTTTAAATAAAAAAATACTGTGTGTGTGCGTGCATGAAGTCAAACGTTTTAATGAACAGGATGAGCAACATGAATGTGATAGAAACACAATGTTAACACTGATTCCACCAGGACATCCAGATGACGGTGATTATTAACAAACTAACCCGTTGCGGACACGTCTGGCATAACATAAGATCCTATCGTATTCTGTCCAAGGATTCTAAGTTAGAGCATCTGGTATGTTATACTATTCATCACCATTTCCTTCCAGCCATCTAAGCTGATCTCTGTGTGACCATGCATTCAGAAGGGCCTTTGGCATTTGGCTTTGAAATAGCTTCTCTTCCTAGACAAAATGGTGGAGGATGCAGAAGAGCTCAGCAGGCCTACCACAGGTGTCCTGAAGAACTCATATTTGGCGTAGTTCTTGCGGAACAGAAGCTTGGTGTCGCTCTCGGAGGGCCAGGCAGCCTGCACCTCCACCACCACCTCGTGGTCCTCCAGAACTCGCTCTGGGGGGGGGGGGGGGGGGGCAGGGAGAAATACTTCACACAGTGTAGGACAGGGGGTGACCAACCCTCCTGGAGAGCTACTTGGTATGCAGGCTCTCTCAAGCCAGAGTGAGTCGGAAACCAAACCAACTCTGAGGCTGTCCTAATATGGACACCGTACTCCAGTTGTCTCATCTCATCGAAACTTTTTGATGTAGACTCGCCTTTAGACAACCCAGGAACATTCCAAAAACAATTGCAAATAATTGGAATGCCAATGGCATTTGCTGGGCAATGTTTGGACAGTGTGCAGTCCAGTCTTACCCAGGCCCAAGGCTGAATGCAGCTCGATCAGAGCCCAGTTCTCCTGGTCGCTACAGTGGGCTGTCTGCACCAACAAATGGCACACGTCCCTGGCTGTGGCCCTGGGTATCACCCACAGGGACCGACTGTGACTGTCCTCGCCGAACACCTTGATCAGCTAGACCAGAGAAGCAGACAGAGACACTACATTGAGAAAACAGAGTACATTGCGTAATATTCAACGAACATACACATGCATACCAAGACAAATCCAAAAGAAAACAAATCCAAAATAAAGGCAAAAATTACATAATGAAAATAAATTAAAAGGATTAAAAGAGATCATAGATGAACTATAGGAATGAACAGCAATAGGCCAATTCTGGAACTGTCACATTATTAAGCTTAACCAGGGTGAGAGACTGGGTTTCTGATGGCAAGAATCAGTCAACAGCTTTTATAGTGACAGCCAAAAAGAATCCTTTATTTAACTCCCTTGACACTTCACCCTCCCCTTGAACTTGTCTTATTCAATCTCTCCCGCTCCCTCTCTTATTTACAAGAACTCACACCTCCTCCCATCTTGTTCCAGAACCGGTCTGATGGGATTGGCACACGGCCTAGCCCGAGCCCCCAAGGCCTGAGAGGAGAGCCAGGTACAGGTTAAATTGAGGACTTGTGACACCCCCGACGCAATATCTAGCTCCGTCTCTCTCCTCAGCCAACTCCAAAACCAGTACAACCAGATTTAAACTTCACCTGTTATTTAGCGAAAGCAGACTCGTTCCCGCAAGAGACAACAGGCCAAATAATGAACAAATGCCTGGAGTCTCGTGGGCAGTGTTAAGTAACGCATTAGAGTACTCAGATTACTTTTTGGTGGTAACAAGTAACCTAAAGCGCACATTTTTTTATTTAAGTAATCAGTTACTTTTACAATAATTCCTTTTTTCTTTGTTGGCGCAAATAAAATAAAAAATGTTCATCACAATCTTCCTGTTTCTACACAAACGTTGAGGTGGGTTGCTGGCATGGTAGCCGGCAGATAGCTAGCGAGATGGCAGAGACAATAGCCGTTATCGCGGCAGTATTCACATTACTTTGAATTGGTAGAAGAAAAGGACAGAGGTGACCCCTCGAATCTTGACTGACGCTACTTGCAGGATTCACACGCAAACACAGGATCATCGGGTTCAGGAGACTGCCCCATTTATTGCCTGGTAATAAAGCAAACAATGTAGCTAGAGAATCAAGTTAGGCTCAGTTGATAAGAATTTAAATTTCTCCTGCTCCGTCGTCGCCATAGACAGAAAGGAAAGGGAACAACAATTACATTGTTCACAGCCCAGTTCATATTGGTGGGTAAAAACAGAGTGGTAGCCAGTTGTTCTTGTATTTGAACTCTCATTTTACTTTGCCCAGTTGGTTTTATACAGTATATGTATTTACTTATGTATAAATAATTCAACAAAATAATTTATTTAAAGTATAGTAAAGGAGATATTGCGTCTGTCATTATTAGTCGAGTTGGCATAGTCCAGAGCTATAGATTAGGCTGTGGATGGTATAGGCCAGGGGGGCAACTTTTGTTTTAGAAGTGGGGGACGGACGGACGGACATAATTATTATATATTTTTTCTGTCAGATAAACACTCCAAACAGCCTACCCAACCACTCGAAGGTGGTCCTAAAGCACACCGTTGCCTCGTTAGTATTATCATTGGAATGTGATACAATGGGGGACAAAAATGCAATTTCAGAATGTGTGTGGGGGGGGGGGGGGGGACATGACCCCATCCCCAGTGAAAGTTGCACCCCTGGTTTAGACTACGCAAGCCATTCAAAAGGTAGTGTGCACCTTTTACTGGGGATAGGAATAAATGACTAAACGCGTAAGACATCTTCAGAGGGTTTTCTGTTTTTGGTAACGCAAAAGTAAAGTAACATTTTACTTTTCATAGACGTTGTAGGATAGACGTTGTAGGATAAGTAATTTTTTAAAATGATGTTCTCCAACACTGCTCGTGGGGGATGTTTGCACATTCTTTCCGGGCAAGGTATCAATATCCGCTGAATTCATCCTTTCAGCAAAATAGCTTAGTTAAAATGTTCAACATTTTTGCTCTGATGTTTGCAATAGCCATGGGGCAAAACAAAACCAATCTGTACCTAGTAGCTAGGTACATACAGAACATTAAAGACATAAGTATGGCATTTTAAACAAACTAATACATCTATGTTAATCCAGACAATGATGGATGGTGTCACAACATGATGGAATTTGTCTGTGCAACTATATCACAAGTAAAGATACCGTGGCAGTAACTGGAGGAAAAAGGTGTGTTTTTGTTTGTCTTTGTGTGTGTGTGTGTGTGTGTATTAGAATGTGCTTGTGGCACGCTTGTATGTGGTGAGTGTCATGCCCAGGAGCATCTATGGCATAGTGACAGTCTGTCGCCTATCGTTAAATACGCACAAGCATACCCAGGGGCCTCTGCCAATCAAATTAACCCCTGCGAACCACTCAGTCAACAACATGAATCCATACAATCCCCTCTGGAGGCTCCTCTGCCAGACCAGTCAAATGAACTTGTACTGTATTCTGTATTCCAAAGAGGCAATGTTATCAATGTGACAATTCTACCTACCCAATGCCAATCAAATTAATTCAGAACAATGTCCCTGAAGATTGCATAGCCAATTACATCATAATAATCATAATAATGTAGGCTTGGCTGAATTGAGCCCTTGATCTTACATGCGTGTCACTTCTCGGCGGTGAGAGAGAGCCAATCAGGACTGGGGATTGAGAGGGGCTGCACAGCTCTGGAAAGGGATTGGGTATAGAAGGAACAGAGGACAGTTCCACGCTATTCATTCTGGAAAAATTTGGGAAAAAATACAACATTTAAAAAAAAAATGAATACAAATACAATACAACTGGATACAACAATGTATAAAAAGGAAAATAACATTTCACACAATATAACCAATACATTTCAATTAAAAAGGGTCTGTCTATTTTTAGGAGTCTTTTGTAACTGTCATGAACAACAGGATGTGACATATGACTCAATATCCGAACATGACTCATTGACTTCTGTGCAGGTAGCAAGTATAAGACATGTCAAATGCTATTGAGTCATTCACTGTCAACCAATGGAGTCATGGCCATTGGGTAAGTCAAGTCAGGTAGGCCTACCTGCTTCTGCGGATGACGAGGGGCTGGGAGCGGCGAACGGGAGGGGGAGGAGTGTTGACCACCAGAGGAGCCAAGGTGATTGTGGAGCTACCCAGCAGCTCACCCTCCCCACCAGAGTCCTCTTGTCTGTCAGAGCCCTCGAAGACCTCCGCCCATTGCCCTTGGACCTCCATTAAAAATGACCTGGCTCAGTATGTGAGTGAGAAAGTATCTTAGTTATCACATGCAGTATTTAAGAGTTTTGTGACAAAAAAATATATACATTTACAGCCAATTTATTTATTTACCTTTATTTAACCAGGTAGGCAAGTTGAGAACAAGTTCTCATTTACAATTGCGACCTGGCCAAGATAAAGCAAAGCAGTTCGACAGATAAAACGACACAGAGTTACACATGGAGTAAAAACAAACATACAGTCAATAATGCAGTATAAACAAGTCTATATACAATGTGAGCAAATGAGGTGAGAAGGGAGGTAAAGGCAAAAAAGGCCATGATGGCAAAGTAAATACAATATAGCAAGTAAAATACTGGAATGGTAGTTTTGCAATGGAAGAATGTGCAAAGTAGAAATAAAAATAATGGGGTGCAAAGGAGCAAAATAAATAAATAAATAAAAATTAAATACAGTTGGGAAAGAGGTAGTTGTTTGGGCTAAATTATAGGTGGGCTATGTACAGGTGCAGTAATCTGTGAGCTGCTCTGACAGTTGGTGCTTAAAGCTCGTGAGGGAGATAAGTGTTTCCAGTTTCAGAGATTTTTGTAGTTCGTTCCAGTCATTGGCAGCAGAGAACTGGAAGGAGAGGCGGCCAAAGAAAGAATTGGTTTTGGGGGTGACTAGAGAGATATACCTGCTGGAGCGTGTGCTACAGGTGGGAGATGCTATGGTGACCAGCGAGCTGAGATAAGGGGGGACTTTACCTAGCAGGGTCTTGTAGATGACATGGAGCCAGTGGGTTTGGCGACGAGTATGAAGCGAGGGCCAGCCAACGAGAGCGTACAGGTCGCAATGGTGGGTAGTATATGGGGCTTTGGTGATAAAACGGATTGCACTGTGATAGACTGCATCCAATTTGTTGAGTAGGGTATTGGAGGCTATTTTGTAAATGACATCGCCAAAGTCGAGGATTGGTAGGATGGTCAGTTTTACAAGGGTATGTTTGGCAGCATGAGTGAAGGATGCTTTGTTGCGAAATAGGAAGCCAATTCTAGATTTAACTTTGGATTGGAGATGTTTGATATGGGTCTGGAAGGAGAGTTTACAGTCTAACCAGACACCTAAGTATTTGTAGTTGTCCACGTATTCTAAGTCAGAGCCGTCCAGAGTAGTGATGTTGGACAGGCGGGTAGGTGCAGGTAGCGATCGGTTGAAGAGCATGCATTTAGTTTTACTTGTATTTAAGAGCAATTGGAGGCCACGGAAGGAGAGTTGTATGGCATTGAGGCTTGCCTGGAGGGTTGTTAACACAGTGTCCAAAGAAGGGCCGGAAGTATACAGAATGGTGTCGTCTGCGTAGAGGTGGATCAGGGACTCACCAGCAGCAAGAGCGACCTCATTGATGTATACAGAGAAGAGAGTCGGTCCAAGAATTGAACCCTGTGGCACCCCCATAGAGACTGCCAGAGGTCCGGACAGCAGACCCTCCGATTTGACACACTGAACTCTATCAAAGAAGTAGTTGGTGAACCAGGCGAGGCAATCATTTGAGAAACCAAGGCTGTCGAGTCTGCCGATGAGGATATGGTGATTGACAGAGTCGAAAGCCTTGGCCAGATCAATGAATACGGCTGCACAGTAATGTTTCTTATCGATGGCGGTTAAGATATCGTTTAGGACCTTGAGCGTGGCTGAGGTGCACCCATGACCAGCTCTGAAACCAGATTGCATAGCAGAGAAGGTATGGTGAGATTCGAAATGGTCGGTAATCTGTTTGTTGACTTGGCTTTCGAAGACCTTAGAAAGGCACGGTAGGATAGATATAGGTCTGTAGCAGTTTGGGTCAAGAGTGTCCCCCCCTTTGAAGAGGGGGATGACCGCAGCTGCTTTCCAATCTTTGGGAATCTCAGACGACACGAAAGAGAGGTTGAACAGGCTAGTAATAGGGGTGGCAACAATTTCGGCAGATAATTTTATAAAGAAAGGGTCCAGATTGTCTAGCCCGGCTGATTTGTAGGGGTCCAGATTTTGCAGCTCTTTCAGAACATCAGCTGAATGGATTTGGGAGAAGGAGAAATGGGGAAGGCTTGGGCGAGTTGCTGTTGGGGGTGCAGTGCTGTTGTCCGGGGTAGGAGTAGCCAGGTGGAAAGCATGGCCAGCCGTAGAAAAATGCTTATTGAAATTCTCAATTATGGTGGATTTATCAGTGGTGACAGTGTTTCCTATCCTCAGTGCAGTGGGCAGCTGGGAGGAGGTGTTCTTATTCTCCATGGACTTTACAGTGTCCCAGAACTTTTTTGAGTTAGTGTTGCAGGAAGCAAATTTCTGCTTGAAAAAGCTAGCCTTGGCTTTTCTAACTGCCTGTGTATAATGGTTTCTAGCTTCCCTGTTCCAATGGGCCATGTGCCTAAAATAAACAAGGAAACCAGTATTTCCATAGTGCGTGACAGATTTCACAACATGTACTAATGTCTAACACCTTCTTGCTCGGTTTCAGTGTTATGACAACGTATTAGTCACAGAAGCAACAGTTGAAAATGAAAACGTCACACCTGCTCCCAACTCCGTGGCATCCTCAACCACAATGCCGCACCAACAAGACAAAGCCCTCTCTCTCATTCAAATTGACAAGCTATATCCTTTGCTTAGTGTTGCTATGCAGAACATAGCACTTATAATGAGCAGAGGAATGCTGGCAGACAACAGTTTTGAAATAAAAAAAATTGTCTGAATCAGGCAGGCAGACTAGACTGGGTGAGGTGCAGTACTTGTTTCAGTGGATGGCAGAGTTATGGGTCTCCCGCTGAGTGTACAAAGGGGCCATTGTATGGACAAGATGTACAATGTGTATCAGGTGAAGCCTGCTGCTTCTCTTTATTTGAGCAGCAATTATCAAATCAAATTTTATTGGTCACATTCAGGTTTTAGCAGATGTTATTGCGGGTGTAGCAAAATGCTTGTGTTTCTAACTCCAACATTGTATTAGTATCTAACAATTTCACAACAATACACACAAATCTAAGCAAAGGAATGGAATTAAAAATATATAAATATATGGACAAGCAATGTCAGAGCGGCACAGACTAAGATACAGTAGAATAGAATACCGTAAAAACAAATGAGATGAGTAAATGCAAAATATGTAAACATTAAAGTGACTAGTGTTCCATTTATTAAAGTGGCCAGTGATTTCAAGTCTGTTCATAGGCAGCCTCTAATACGCTACTGATGGCTGTTTAACAGTCTGATGGTCTTGAGAAGTTGTTTTTCAGTCTCTCAGTCCCAGCTTTGATGCATCTGTACTGACCTCGCCTTCTGGATGATAGCCGGGTGAACAGGCCATGGTTCGGGTGGTTTTTGTCCTTAATGATCTTTTCAGCCTTCCTGTGACATCGGGTACCATAAGTGTCCTGGAGGGCAGGTAGTTTACCACCGGTGATGAGTTGAGCAGACCGCACCACCCTCTGGAGAGCCCTGCGGTTGCGGATGGTGCAGTTGCCGTACCAGGCGGTGATACAGCCCGACAGGATGCTCTCAATTGTGCATCTGTAAAAGTTAGTGAGGGTTTTACTTGACAAGCCAAATTTCTTCAGCCTCCTGAGGTTGAAGAGGCGCTGTTACGCCTTCTTCACCACATTGTCTGTGTGGGTGGACCATTTCAGTTTGTCAGTGATGTGTACACAGAGGAACTTGAAGCTTTCCACCGCCTCTCCACTATGGTCCCGTTGATGTGCATAGGGGGGTGCTCCCTCTGCTGTTTCCTGAAGTCCACAATCATCTCCTTGGCATCTCCTGGCACCACACTCCCAGAGCCCTCACCTCCTGTAGGCTATCTCGTCATCGTTGGTAAACAAGCCTACTACTGTTGTGTCGTCGGCAAACTTGATGATTGAGTTGGAGGCGTGCGTGGCCACGCAGTCATGGGTGAACAGGAGGGGGCTAAGCACGCACCCTTGTGGGGCCCCAGTGTTGAGGATCAGCGGAGTGGAGGTGTTGTTTCCTACCTTCACCACCTGGGGACAGCCAGTCAGGAAGTACAGGACCCAGTTGCACAGGGCGTGCTTCAGACCCAGGGCCTCGAGCTTAATGATGAGAATGGAGGGTACTGTGGGGTTGAATGCTTAACTATAGTCAATGACAGCCAGGTATTGTGGTATTCTAACATTGGTATTCCTCTTGTCCAGATGGGATAGGGCAGTGTGCAGTGCGACGGTGTGTTTGTTTGTGAGTGTGTGTGTGTGTATATGTTCTTAAATACATCAGCAAATAGTATTACATAATTAGGTCACAAGACTTAATCAAAATAATCCTTCAAAAAACATACTGTTACTCCTGATACGGACTCAAGGGTGGACAAATATTTGGAAACTGATTAGTTGGCCATCAATCAACAAAAGAGATAAGCAAACAGTGATGAGGTCACCCACGCAAGAGAGCAGTAGAGTGAGCTGCCACTTCACCCGTGCACCCTGCCAGAAAGGTACATAGTGTCCAGACAGACAGAAACTCCAGACAATTATCTGTGGCACTGGCATGTCCTGACTGTGTGTCAACAACACATACTGATACTCAGACACCTGTCCTCATCCAGTCTAAAAAAAAGAAAGAAAGAGAAATTGTTCTAGGCAAAATGTTGATGTAAAATCGGTAGGCAGGTATGCTAGACCAGCGATTCCTTTTGAGATAGCGAATTCAGAGACGGCGTCAAAATCAGAACACAACTATGACTTGAGTGCAATAAAAATAGCATACAACTTGTTTTACTACGACTGCTGCAGCGCATGGTTGGACAGAGAGAACATTTTGCAGTATAAATCTTAAATGACAGTGTAAAACATATTTTTTTTGGGGAATACACGTATCGAGTTGAATACTGGATCATTGATGGAGTAATGTGGATCCCTGTAAGCCGCCCAGGCCCTGTCGTGCATCTTTGTTTGACATACCCCAAAAACAGACTTAAGTAGTACTTTAAAGTATTTTTACACCACTGCCAAGAGGTATCTGTACTTTACTATTTATATTTTTGCCAACTTTTACTTCATTATATTCCTAAAGAAAATAATGTACTTTTTACTCCATACATTTTCCCTGACAAAAGTACTCCTTACATTTGGACAGGAAAATGGTCCAATTTACACGCTTATCAAGAGAACATCCCTGGTCATCCCTACAACGTCTGATCTGGCAGACTCACGAAACACAAATAATTCATTTGTAAATTATGTCTGAGTGTTGGAGTGTGCCATTTGGCTATTCTTCAATAAAATAAAAATTTTAAAACAGGAGAATTGTGCCGTCTGGTTTGCGTAATATAAGGAATTTGAAATGGTTTATACTTTTACATTTGATACTTAAGTACATTTTCACAAATCCATTTACTTTTGATACTTAAGTATATTTAAAACCAAATACTTCTAGACTTTTACTCAAGTAGTATTTTACTGGGTGACTTTCACTTTTACTTGATTCATTTTCTATCAAGGTATCTTCACTTTAACTCAAGTATGACAATTGAGTACTTTTTCCACCACTACCCCTAGGCCAAATTAAGTTAATATCCCACTGGGAACACCACGCCATTTCAACATAGAAATGTGGGTAATAGAGCCTCCCAGGTGGCGCAGTGGTCTAGGGCACTGCATTGCAGCGCTAGCTGTGCCACCAGAGACTCAGGCACGCCCAGGCTCTGTCGCAGCCGGCCGCGACTGGGAGGTCTGTGGGGCGACGCACAATTGGCCTAGCGTCGTCCGGGTTAGGGAGGGTTTGGCCGCTTGTTTCATCGCGCACCAGCGACTCCTGTGGCGGGCCGGGCGCAGTGCACGCTAACCAAGGTCGCCAGGTGCATGGTGTTTCCTCCGACACATTGGTGCGGCTAGCTTCCGCGTTGAATGCGCGCTGTGTTGAGAAGCAGTGCGGCTTGGTTGGGTTGTGTTTCGGAGGACGCATGACTTTCGACCTTCGTCTCTCCCGAGCTCGTACGGGAGTTGTAGCGATGAGACAAGATAGTAACTACTAATAATTGGATACTACGAAATTGGGGAGAAAAACGGGGGTAAAATATATATTTTTTAATATTACAAAAAATTGGGTAATATTTGGTTGACGTGGAAATCTCATTGATCAACCTTTATTCACTCACTCAAAATGTGTCAGAAGTTTGTTCAATTCCCAATGTAATATCACTATGCTTACAACCATCTACACTGTGAACAAAAATATAAAACACAACATATAAAAGTGTTGGTCCCATGTTTCATGAGCTGAATTAAAAACTGCCAGAAATGTTCCATACACACAAAAAGCTTATTTCTCTCAAATTTTGTGCACAAATTTGTTTACATCCCTGTTACTGAGCATTTCTCATTTGCCAAGATAACCCATCCAACTGACAGGTGTGGCATATCAAGAATCTGATTAAACAGCATGCTCATTGCACAGGTGCACCTTGTGCTGGGGACAATAAAATGTGCAGTTATGTCATTATGTTGTGTCATCACACAATGCCACAGATGTCTAAAGTTGAAGGAGCATGCAATTGGCATGCTGACTGCTGGAATGTCCAACAGAGCTGTTTTCAGATAATGTAATGTTAATTTATCTACCATAAGCTGCCTCCAATGTTGTTTTAGAGAATTTGGAGGTTTGTCCAACCGGCCTCACAAATGCAGACCAAGTGTAAGCACGCCAGCCCAGGATTTCCACATCCGGCTTCTTCACCTGCGGGATTGTCTGAGGGGTAGTGGGGGGTGCTGAGGAGTATTTGTCTGTCTGTAATACAGCCCTTTTGTGGGAATAGCTAATTCTGATTGTTTGGGCCTGCCTGCCCAGTTGGTCAGCCTATGCAGTCCCAGGCCCACCCATGGCTGCAGTCATGTTAAATCCATAGATTAGGACCCAATGAATTTATTTCAATTGACTGACTTCCTTATATGAACCATAACTCAGTAAAATCTTAGAAATTGTTGCGTTTATACTTTTGTTAAGTATAAAAGCACAACCAAATTCTAATGGCAAAACAATGTCAGAGTTTTGGTTTAGTTGTCATCTAAGTGTGTGATCACTGCGCGTTGAACATACATGTCTTATGTAATCATAAAAAGCGGGTATAGTTGCATTAGGCTAACCTCAAAATGTAGACACAGATGTGTTACTCATTTTAAGGTTGACTAAATACTGTTACATTCGTTTTGCAAGATAACTTTAGGCTAAGGCTATTTACTGTATGACAAAAGTCATGTAATTGTGTTTGGTTGACAACGCAACTAAATATCAACATTTAAAGCATATGTAGAATAGTTTATGCTCAACCTCAAATGAAGCTGTACTGAGATACATTTTCCTATCCTACTAAGAATTTCATTGCACGGTGGAGAAAAACAGGTTGTTGTCTTTCATTTTGAGAACACTACTGTCAAACTATATATCATTTGCACCTCAGCCGTCAAGAACAGGGCTGTGTTACCAGTGCAACTTTAGATCACGCATCGCTCGCAAATTCTGTATACTCTAATATGAAGCGCTTCCTCGCTATATCTGGTCCAGATACTGCGCCATTTCAATCCAAGAAATTTACCTTATAATTTGGTTTGGCGAGATGTCAGCTGCCGGGTCATATTGAACAACCACCACCAGAGAATTTCAGCTACCTCTTCCTTCGGACGTAGTAATGTTTTCAGCTTCCCCTCAACCGTAACTTCACTTGTGCGCTTACCACACACACTTGGGAGGAGCGTGCAGCGCAAGGTGGTAGGTAAACTACACACCCATCTTTCTTCTAAGGTAAAGTAGGCTAAATGTCCTTCCTCACCTATTGGGAACAGTTCCAGAAAGTATGACATATTGTTCAAATAATGACCGATTCACAGATAGGATTGGTCACATTGAATATTGAATATTTTTTTCAAGGTGTGTAAATGTAACCTTGTGTGTAACCCTTCACAATTATTTCAAACCAAATCAAATTTGATTGGTCACATACACGTGATTAGCAGATGTTATCGAGGTGTAACGAAAGGCTTCTGCTTCTAGCTCCAGCAGTGCAGTAATATCTAACAAGTAATATCTAACAAATGACACAACATATACCTAATACACACACATCTAGGAAGGAATTAATTAAAAATATATACACATGGATGAGGATGTCAAAGCAGAACGACTAGGATACAGTAGAATAGTATAGAATGCAATATATGCATATGAGATGAGTAATGCCAGATATGTAAACATTAAGTGACTAAGATACCGTAGAATAGTATAGAAAACAGTATATACATATGAGATGAGTAATGCAAGATATGTAAACATTATTGACTAAGATACCGTAGAATAGTATAGAATACTGTATATACATATGAGATGAGTAATGCCAGATACATAAACATTATTAAAGTGACTAGTGTTCCATTCCTTAAAGTGGCCAGTGATTTCTAGTCTATGCCTAAAGGCAGCTGCCTCTAATGTGCTAGTGATGGCTGTTTAATAGTCTGATGGCCTTGAGATAGAAGCTGTTTTTCAGTCTCTCGGTCCCAGCTTTGATGCACCTGTACTGACCTCGCCTTCTGGATGACATCTGGGTGAACAGGCAGTGCCTCAGGTTGTGTCCTTGAAGATCTTTTTGGCCTTCCTGTGATATCGGGTGCAGTAGGTGTCCTGGAGGGCGGGTAGTTTGCCCCCGATAATGCCTTGTGGTTGCGGGCATTGCAGTTGCCATACCAGGCGGTGACACAGCTCGACAGGATGCTTTCAGTGTATCTATAAAGGTGCTCTGTAAATTACATTTGAATGGCGTCAGACCAAGGCACTGCATTTGTCCTCCTGCTCCTAGACATTAGTGCTGCTTTTGATACCATCTATCACCACATTCTTTTGGAGTTGATGGAAACCCAAATTGGTATACACGGACAGTTCTGGCCTAGATCTTATCTGTCGGAAAGATATCCGTTTGTCTCTGTGGAGGGTTTGTCTTCTGACAAATCAACTATAAATTTCGGTGTTTTCACTATATATTTCACCTCTTGGTGATGTCATTCGGAAACATAATGTTAACTTTCACTTTTATGCGGACGATACACAGCTGTACATTTCGATGAAACATGATGAAGCCCCAAAATTGCCCTCCCTTGGAAGCCTGTGTTTCAGACATAAGGAAGTGGATGGCGGCAAATATTTGACGTTTAAACTCAGACAAAACCGAGATGCTAGCTCTAGGTCCCAAGAAACAAAGAGATCTTCTGTTGGATCTGACAATGAATCTTGATGGTTGTGCAGTCATCTCAAATAAAACTGTGAAGGACCTCGGTGTTACTCCAGACCCTGATCTCCCTTTTGACCAGCATATCAAGAATATTTCAAGGACAGTTTTTCTATCTACGTAACATTGCAAAAATCTCTGTCCAAAAATTATGCACAAATATGAATCCATCCTTTTGTCACTTCTAGATTAGACTACTGCAATGCTCTGCTTTCCGGCTACCCGGATAAAGCACAAAATAAACTTCAGTTAGTGCTAAACACAGCTGCTAGAATCTTGACTAGAACCAAAATAAAATATCATATTACTCCAGTGCTAGCCTCTCGACACTGGCTTCCTGTTAAGGCTAGGGCTGATTTCAAGGTTTTACTGCTAACCTACAAAGCATTACATGGGTTTGCTCCTACCTATCTTTCTGATTTGGTCCTGCCGTACATACCTACGCATACACTACGGTCACCAGATGCAGACCTCTTTACTGTCCCTAGAACTTCTAAGCAAACAGCTGGAGGCAGTGCTTTCTCTTATAGAGCTCCATTTTTATGGAATGATCTGCCTATCCATGTGAGAGACGCAGACTCGGTCTCGACCATTAAGTCTTTATTGAAGACTCATCTCTTCAGTAGGTCCTATGATTGAGTGTCATCTGGCCCAGGGGTGTGAAGGTGAACGGAAAGGCACTGGAGCGACGAACCGCCTTTGCTGTCTCTGCCTGGCTGGTTCCCCTCTCTCCAATGAGATTCTCTGCCTCTAAGCCTATTATGGGGGCTGAGTCACTGACTTACTGGTGCTCTTCCATGCCGTCCCTAGGAGAGGTGCGTCACTTGAGTCACTGATGTGACTCAACCCGGACAGGAAGATTGGCCTTGTCTCAGGGTAGTAGGTTGGTGGTTGAAGATATCCCTCTAGTGGTGTGGGGGCTGTGCTTTGGAAAAGTGGGTGGGATTACTGTATATCCTGCCTGTTTGGCCCTGTCTGGGACTATCGTCGGACAGGGCCACAGTGCCTCTCGACCCCTCCTGTTTCAGCCTCCAGTATCTATGCTGCAATAGTTTATGTGACGGGGGGCTAGGGTCAGTCTGTTATATCTGGAGTATTTTACCTGTCTTATCCGGTGTCCTGTGTGAATTTAGGTATGCTCACTCTAATTCTCTCCCTCTCTTTCCTTCTTTTTCTCCTTCTCTCTCTCTCCTTCTCTCACTCTTTCACTCTCTCTCTCTCTTTTTCTCTCTCTCTTCTCTCGGAGGACCTGGGCCCTAGGACCATGCCTCAAGACTACCTGGCCTGATGACTCCATGCTGTCCCCAGTCCACCTGGGCATGTTGCTGCTCCAGTTTCAACTGTTCTATCTGCGGCTATGGAACCCTGACCTGTTCACTGGACGTGCTACCTTGTCCCGGACCTGCTGTTTTGGACTCCCTCTCTACCGCACCGTACCTGTCTCTAACTCTGAATGATCGGCTGTGAAAAGCCAACTGACATTTACTATTGAGGTGCTGACCTGTTGCACCCTCTACAACCACTGTGATTATTATTATCTGACCCTGCTGTTCATCTATGAACATTTGAACATCTTGGTCATGTTCTGTTGTAATCTCCGCCCGGCACAGCCATAAGAGGTCTGGCCACCACTCAGAGCCTGGTTCCTCTCTAGGTTTCTTCCTAGGTTCCGGTCTTTCTATGGAGTTTTTCCTAGCCACCGTGCTTCTACATCTGCATTGCTTGCTGTTTGGGGTTTTAGGCTGGGTTTCTGTACAGCACTTTGTGACATCGGCTAATATAAAAAGGGCTTTATACTGTAAATACATTTGATTGATTGATTGTCTCTCAAAGCACTTCGTGATGACAGAGGTGAGTGCTACGTGGCGATAGTCATTAAGTTCAGTTACCTTTGCCTTCTTGGGTACAGGAACAATGGTGGCCATCATGAAGCATGTGCGGACAGCAGACTGGAATAGGGAGAGATTGAATATGCCCGTAAACACACCAGCAGCCTCGAGGACGTGGCTAGAGATACCGTCTGGGCTGGCAGCCTTGCGAGGGTTAACACCTTTAAATGTTTTTCTCACGTTGGCCACGGAGAAGGAGAGCCCACAGTCCTTGGTAGCCCTGCCACTTCTGAGCAGCCAAAGAGAGCGAGTTCTGTATCAGGATCAATGGCCCTCTCATATACAGTTGAAGTCGGAAGTTTACATACACCTTAGCCAAATACGTTTAAACTCAGTTTTTCACAATTCCTGACATTTAATTCAAGTAAAAATTCCCTGTTTTAGGTCAGTTAGGATTACCACTTTATTTTAAGAATGTGAAATGTCAGAATAATACTAGAGAGAATGATATATTACAATTACTATTTCGTAGCATTGCCTTTAAATTGTTTAACTTGTGTCAAACGTTTCGGGAAGCATTCCACAGGCTTCCCACAAGTTGGGTGAATTTTGTCCCAATCCTCCTGGCAGAGCTGGTGTAACGGAGTCAGGTTTGTAGGCCTCCTTGCTCGCACACGCTTTTTCAGTTCTGCCCACAAATTATCTATGGGATTGACTTTGTTGTCCTGAGCTCATGGTGTTTATACTTGCATACTATTTTGTACAGATGAATGTGGTACCTTCAGGCGTTTGGAAATTGCTCCCAAGGATGAACCAGTCTTATGGAGGTCTACAATTTGTTTCTGAGGCCTTGGCTGATTTCTTTTGATTTTCCCATGATGTCAAGCAAAGAGGCACTGAGTTTGAAGGTAGGCCTTGAAATACATCCACAAGTACACCTCCAATTGACTCAAATTATGTCAGAAGCTTCTAAAGCCATGAACATTTTCTGGAATTTTCCAAGCTGTGTAAAGGCACAGTTAACTTAGTGTATGTAAACTTCTGACCCACTGGAATTTTGATACAGTGTATTATAAGTTAAATAATCTGTCTGTAAACAATTGTTGGAAAAATGACTTGTGTCATGCACAAAGTAGATGTCCTAAACAACTTGACAAAAGTATAGTTTGTTAACAAGAAATTTGTGGAGTGGTTGAAAACGAGTTTTAATGACTCCAACCTAAGTGTATGTAAAACCTCCGATTTCAACTGTATCATTGGTCCCATCTGTGACATGCACTTATGTCAAAAGCTTTAAAACGGGGAGCGAAGATGGTCAAAGTATTCCAACTGACAGAATAAAACAACAATTCACTTCAACTACAATAACATTCTCAGTAACAATTACATATATTTTTCTTGTTGCTATTACTATGATATGGGGTTGTTTAAATGGATGCACCGACTAAGTCGCTCTAGATAAGAGCATTTGCTGAGTGACCAACATGTAAATGAATGAATATACACTTGAGCTCTGGCCCTGAACACGTACAAATTTGGTCGGTACGGATCAGATCCAAATATGAACTAATCATAGACGTCTCGGCTGTTTCACTAGTTGAACATCACATTATAAACGGGTGGTTCAAGGCCTGAATGGTGATTGGCATGACAAATAATTTATTTGTACTGCTTAAATTACGTTGGAAACCAGTTTATAATAGCAATAAGGCACCTCTGGGGTTTGTGATATACACTGCTCAAAAAAATTAAGAGAACACTAAAATAACACATCCTAGATCTGAATGAATGAAATATTCTTATTAAATACTTTTTTCTTTACATAGTTGAATGTGCTGACAACAAAATCACACAAACATTATCAATGGAAATCAAATTTATCAACCCATGGAGGTCTGGATTTGGAGTCACACTCAAAATTAAAGTGGAAAACCACACTACAGGCTGATCCAACTTTGATGTAATGTCCTTAAAACAAGTAAAAATGAGGCTCAGTAGTGTGTGTGGGCTCCACGTGCCTGTATGAGCTCCCTACAACGCCTGGGCATGCTCCTGATGAGGTGGCGGATGGTCTCCTGAGGGATCTCCTCCCAGACCTGGACTAAAGCATCCGCCAACTCCTGGACAGTCTGTGGTGCAACGCCACGTTGGTGGATGGAGCGAGACATGATGTCCCAGATGTGCTCAATTGGATTCAGGTCTTGGGAACGGGCGGGCCAGTCCATAGCATCAATGCCTTCCTCTTGCAGGAACTGCTGAGACACTCCAGCCACATGAGGTCTAGCATTGTCTTGCATTAGGAGGAACCCAGGGCCAACCGCACCAGCATATGGTCTCACAAGGTGTCTGAGGATCTCATCTCGGTACCTAATGGCAGTCAGGCTACCTCTGGCGAGCACATGGAGGGCTGTGCGGCCCCCCAAAGAAATGCCACCCCACACCATGACTGACCCACCGCCAAACCGGTCATGCTGGAGGATGTTGCAGGCAGCAGAACGTTCTCCACGGCGTCTCCAGACTCTGTCACGTCTGTCAAATGTGCTCAGGGTGAACCTGCTTTCATCTGTGAAGAGCACAGGGCACCAGTGGCGAATTTGCCATTCTTGGTGTTCTCTGGAAAATGCCAAATGTCCTGCACAGTGTTGGACTGTAAGCACAACCCCCACCTGTGGACGTCGGGCCCTCATACCACCCTCATGGAGTCTGTTTCTGACCGTTCGAGCAGACACATGCACATTTGTGGCCTGCTGGAGGTCATTTTGCAGGGCTCTGGCAGTGCTCCTCCTGCTCCTCCTTGCACGAAGACGGAGGTAGCGGTCCTGCTGCTGGGTTGTTGCCCTCCTACGGCCTCCTCCACGTCTCCTGATGTACTGGCCTGTCTCCTGGTAGCGCCTCCATGCTCTGGACACTACGCTGACAGACACAGCAAACCTTCTTGCCACAGCTCGCATTGACGTCCCATCCTGGATGAGCTGCACTACCTGAGCCACTTGTGTGGGTTGTAGACTCCGTCTCATGCTACCACTAGAGTGAAAGCACCGCCAGCATTCAAAAGTGACCAAAACATCAGCCAGGAAGCATAGGAACTGAGAAGTGGTCTGTGGTCACCACCTGCAGAACCACTCCTTTATTGGGGGTGTCTTGCTAATTGCCTATAATTTCCAACTGTTGTCTATTCCATTTGCACAACAGCATGTGAAATGTATCAGTGTTGCTTCCCAAGTGGACATTTTGATTTCACAGAAGTGTGATTGACTTGGAGTTACATTGTGTTGTTTAAGTGTTCCCTTTATTTTTTTGAGCAGTGTATGGCCAATATACCACAGCTAAGGGCCGTGTCCAGGCACTCTGCGTTGCGCATAAGAACAGCCCTTAGCCGTGGTATATTGGCCATATACCACTCTGCCTCTGGGCTTATTGTTTATTATAGTGCGGCAGTTTACTACAGTAGAGAACAGTACAGTAGAGCTTTATTCAGTAAAGTACAGTAGTTTAAGTCAGTAAAGTAGGGTAGAATAGTTTCATTGTACTTTACTGTACTATACTCTCTTTACTGTACTGCATTGTAATGTACTGTCCAAACTTGTGAAACAGATGTCTATGATTGGTTCAGATTTGGTCCGGTCCAGACCAAATCTGAACCAATTATAGACGTCTATGTTTGGGCCAAAAATGTCTGTGGATGTTGAAATCAGGGCCGGTCCAAATCTGAACCAAACATAGACGTCTATGATTGATTTGGATTTGATCTGGACCAAAATTCACGGTCCTTGTATGTTGAAATCAAGACTGCACCAAAAAAGATACGTTGCAGTTGGTAAATGCTTTGTGGGATCTATACATTTTTTCTTTAAAGCTAAATTCTACTCTTCCCACTGTCACACAAATCATCTCATTGTCAACACAAGAGGTTCGGATCAAATCATATCATTTAATGTGTTCAGGAAAACCCCACAGAAACAGTTGTAGGGGAAAACTTACAGATTTACAATCATTCTTAACAGAAGTGCCAGCATAACCTCCAGTCACACAATTTAAGAGGGCGGTTATCCCCCCGGCCCATGCCCTCTGTAGTCATTCTTACAGCTCTTGGAATGGAGGTACTGGTACCTGTTGGTCTTAGTAACTCAAGTATGAAGCACAAAGTTGCTAAATGTAGCCAATGTTAGCACTCAGACCCTTGAGCTAGGCTTATTTTCTTCATTAGCCTAGCCCTAGCATATTTGGTGCTTTTCCTTCATCACAGCGACAAAATTAGCGAGAAGCTGGGTACAGCCAACCTCTGAGACAAGAATAATAATCTCTTGAACATTTCCAGGTAGAACACAAAATGTAGAGTGTTTACACCCTTGAGGGTACACTACGTTTAATATACAAGATTTGTCATACTGCTCAATTGCATTTGGTTCAGCAGTTGAACAAACAGAAATGCTAGAACTAGAGACAACGGACATGGAACATTTCAAGGAATAAAGTTTGAAGCTTCTGAATGTCAACAGTCGACCAGCCCAATGCAGCCTATGAAAACAACCATGTATTGAAATGCTCAGTTGAATAAATATGTGACAAATTGAAAATGCAGGAACATATTTGCTTTAAATTCAGTCAATACATTGTCAAAATGTGTCAAGTTTTCACAATTCAAAAATGACCAAAAGGAAGTCATGTAACATTTACCGCTTTTAAATTCAGAACGAATTTTAACCTTAGAGGGAGAATATTTCCCTATGGTTGTTGGTTTGTGCTTCATGGTCTCTCCCTCTCTTGCTGGGAAAAAGGTAGTGTTCGCTAGAGAACCATTGCTAAGAGATGTTGGTAATATAATAATATAAAAAGAAAAGCATGGTTTTCAAATGATGCAAAGAACGACCAAGAGTGGAAGGAGAACTTTTTGATTTGTTTCAACCTGATACAGGTCACGATGTTGTTTTATCACAGGTGGGGGCTAGGTAAGGTTTCAAAACAAAACACGTTAAAATGCAAGGCCTATTATTCAGTCTCAACACTGGTGGGACAAATAAAGTTAAAGATCTACCAAGGAGGGAGAGGAGAACCGTTTGCACTCTTGCTCTTTCTTTGCTTTGTAAAAACCATGCTTGGCATGGGGGAGAGGGGGTCGTGCAAGACAGAGTTGGCTTGGGTGGGATGTGGTGGGGTGGCGCTTGAGGAGCCAGACCACCATTTCCACCGGAGGTGTGTTAAAGGCACGACAGGGTTACTCCCAATCCCAGCTAACAGACACAGAAACGCCTTCACACCCTCGACTGCAAACACACAGTACACACACAAGCAGCACAAGCTAGAGCCCCAGGAGTAAGGATTGATACAGAGAAAGAGATGGAGGATGAGGTTTTTGGAGAAAGACTGTGGAGGGAGGAGTATCGAGGGGCCAGGGGCTTGGAACCGGTGCTGCCATCTTGTCAGACAGAAAGAAGGGGAAAACAATGGTGGAATGGATCATTTCTGGTTCTTGAGCTGGTTGGAGAGCCAGTCGAGGCCCTCGTAGAGACCGTCCCCACTAGTAGCACAGGTGGCTTGGATGTACCAGCTGCGCTGGCGGAGAGCGTGGAGCCCCAGCTTGTCTGTGATCTCCGCAGCATTCATTGCATTGGGAAGGTCCTGAGAAAGGGGGTTCAAATGATTTATCCTCTACCACACTTTGCAATTACGATATCTTACTCAAGCCCAGTGATAGCGCAAGGGGTTGGCAATGCAAATAATGTTACGTGTGCATGATCAATGAGTACCGTCCACCCACATAATGTTTAGCAGGAGCAAAGAGCACTACAAGGAGGTAAGGCAGTCAGAATTCAGATATGAACACCCTCCTTCGCACAGAGTAAACAAGCTCACCTGTTTGTTTGCAAAAACGAGCAGCACGGCATCTCTCAGCTCATCCTCTGCAAGCATTCTCTGCAACTCCTCCCTCGCCTCGTTCACTCGCTCCCTGTCGTTGCTGTCCACCACAAAGATAAGCCCTGCAAAGAGGCACACGGTTAGATATTGAGAATGTGTCACGGGTTCTCCGACGAGCAAGCCTTGCTCTCGTAATGACGGAGCTATCTATGGACCACCGTTGCCAGCGCTCTTCAAAGCGCCATTGGATCTTACCTTGAGTGTTCTGGAAGTAGTGGCGCCATAACGGCCTGATTTTGTCTTGACCGCCAACATCCCACACTGTGAAGCTGATGTTCTTGTATTCTACCGTTTCAACATTAAAACCTGGACAAAGAACACAGAATGTTACAGAGGCATTAGTGAGGCACATATTTCATACACAGCCTAACCTGGCAGTGGAATTACTTTTGGTGATAGGCTAATGCATTCAAAGAAAATTGTCCTTACCAATTGTAGGAATGGTGGTGACAATCTCTCCTAGTTTGAGTTTGTACAGGATGGTTGTTTTTCCGGCAGCATCGAGTCCAACCATGAGAATCCTCATCTCCTTCTTGCCAAATAGGCCCTTGAACAGGCTTCCAAACATATTCCCCATGGTAACTTATGTGAGGAGAAAGAGGAATGCAAGGTGAACTGAGGTAATCAGTAATGGTACATGTTTACATTTCTAACGGAATGGTATTAGCTATGTAAATTCAAGGGGGCAGATAAGTCTGCAGAAATGAACTCCCATCCACCAACGTATTACCCAAACCCAACAGCCTGTTATGTAGCCTACAGCTTTAGTTAGCTGTATGACTGTGCATGCATTCTGTTCATTTAGCATGTCAGAGCTAATGCTGCTTTCACTGACTAGTCGAAATGTAGACATTTCCGATTTGGAAACTCATTGCAGAAAGATGAGTTTCCCCACCAGAATCGACCAATAGGAAGCTCAACGTAAATAAGTTTCAGAGCACTCGGTGGTCCCGTTCTGTGAGCTTGTGTGGCCTACCACTTTGCGGCTGAGCAGTTGTTGCTCCTAGAGGTTTCCACTTCACAAAAACAGCACTTACAGTTGACCGTGGCAGCTCAAATGTGGTATCCTATGATGGTGCCATGTTGAAAGTCACTGAGCTCTTCAGTAAGGTCATTCTACTGCCAATGTTTGTCTATGGAGATTGCATTGTGCTCGATTTTATACACCTGTCAACAACAGGTGTGGCTGAAATAGCCAAATCCATTCATTTTAAGGGGTGTCTACATACAGTACCAGTCAAAAGTTTGGACACACCTACTCATTAAAAGGGTTTTTCTTTATTTTACTATTTTGTACATTGTAGAATAAGAGTGAAGACATAATAAAATATAACACATATGGAATCATGTAGTAACCAAAAAAGTGTTAAATCAAAATATATTATACATTTGAGATTCTTCAAAGTAGCCACCCTTTGCACACTCTTGGCATTCTCTTAACCAGCTTCACGAGGAAGGCTTTTCCAACAGTCTTGAAGGAGTTCCCACATATCCCGAGGACTTGTTGGCTGCGTTTCCTTCACTTTGCAGTCCGACTCATTCCAAACCATCTCAATTGTGTTGAGTTCGCGTGATTGTGGAGGCCAGGTTATCTGATGCAGCACTCCATCGCTCTCCTTCGTGTTCAAATAGCCCTTACACAGCCTAGAGGTGTGTTTTGGGTCATTGTCCTGCTGAAAAACAAATGATAGTCCCACTAAGTGCAAACCAGATGGGATGGCGTATTGCTGCAGAATGCTGTGGTAGCCATGCTGGTTAAGTGTACCTTGAATTCTAAATAAACCACTGACAGTGTGTCACCAGCAAAGCACCCCCACACCTCTTCATGCTTCACGGTGGGAACCACACATGCGGAGGTCATCCGTTCACCTACTCACTGTGGTTGGAACCAAAAATCTCAAATTTGGACAGATTTCCACCGGTCTAATGTCCAATGCTCGCTTTTCTTGGCCCAAGTAAGTCTCTTCTTATTATTGGTGTCATTTAGTAGTGGTTTCTTTGCAGCAATTCTACCATGAAGGCCTGAGTCGCTCAGTCTCCTCTGAATAGTTCATGTTGAGATGAGTCTGTTACTTGAAGTCTGAAGAATTTATGTGGGCTGCAATTTGAGGTGTAGTAAACTCTAATGATCTTATCGTCTGCAGCAGAGGTAACTCTGGGTCTTCCTTTCCTGTGGCGGTCCTCATGAGAGCCTGTTTCATCATAGTGCTTGATGGTTTTTGCGACTGCACTTGAAGAAACTTTCAAAGTTCTATACATGTTCCAGATTGACTTACCTTCATGTCTTAAAGTAATGATGGACTGTCATTTCTCTTTGCTTATTTGAGCTGTTCTTGCCATAATATAGACTTGGTCTTTTACCAAATAGGGCTATCTTCTGTATACTACCCCTACCTTGTCACAACACAACTGATTGGCTGAAATACATTAAGGAAAGGAATTCCACAAATTAACTTTTAACAAGGCACACCTTTTAATTGAAATGTATTCCCGGCGACTACCTCAAATGATTATTTTATGTAACCAGGCAAGTCAGTTAAGAACAAATTCTTATTTACAATGATGGCCTACCCTGGCCAAACCCGGACGCTGGTCCAATTGTGCACCGCCCTATGGGACTCCCAATCACGGCTGGATGTGACACAGCCTGGATTCGAACCAGAGACTGTAGTGAAATAGTGCCTTTGACTGCTGCACCACTCGGGAGCCCAATGAAGCTGGTTGAGAGAATGCCAAGAGTGTGCAAAGCTGTCATCAAGGCAAAGGGTGGCTACTTTGAAGAATATAAAATATGTTTTGATTTGTTTAACACTTTGTTGGTTACTACATGATTCCACATGTTTTATTTTAGGCTGAGTTTCTGTACAGCACTTTGTGACATCAGCTGAGAAGGGCTTTATAAAGACATTTTATTGATTGATTTCATGGTTTTGATGTCTTCAATATTATTCTACAATGTAAAAAAAAACATTGTACAAATAAAGAAAAACCATGGAATGAGTACGTGTCCAAACTTTTGACTGGTATTGTACTTTTATGTATATATTTCAACAACAAAAAATTGGGGTTGGGGGGTAAAAAGACAAAAAAACTCCAGGCCACTCCTGAACTTCTAAAACTATACAAAGTACGTAGAAATTATAATGAACCTATACATTTTAAAATAACTGCACTTTATCAGCCCCGCAAAATGCTTTTGACTAACAAATCAGTCCAGAAAAAAAATCTGTGTGGCCCACGAAATTATTGCACCACTCACGTTAAGTGCACATGGCAGAAACTACTGCCTTGTTTAACACAATTCGGAACCTACGAGATCAAATTTGCGTACGCTTTTATTCGTGGAGCTTCCTATCGGCTGATTCTGATACTTTCCAACTGGAAAACTCCGACCTCTGGCTACAACGACTTTCCAAGTCAAAAATTTCCCGTGTTTCCTTCATCGCTGCATACAACCTGCAGTACAATTGATGTCAGCTGACACGCCACTGCAAGCTGCTTGGAGCCTATCAGGGGTATGAGCTCGAAAGCTGGAGTTCTGGGACAATAATCATCACCATAATGTAGTCATTATTTTGCCAAGTTGTTATTGCTCCTCCGTCCTAGCTTCAATACTCTATGCAATTATGAATGCACCTACGTTAGCCATGCTATCCACGATTAGTTGTGGCCGAGGAAGGCCTCCCGCGTAGCTAAGCCTGAATGCTTCCCATCAGATGTTGAAAGCAACATACAACTGTGATTCAAATATAAACATTTACTTCGCAACAGTCGTATCTGGTAGACCGTGAACTGGACGGCCGACATTATTATTCTAGCTACATAAAGCTAAACGAAGAAGCTTAGCTAGTTAGCCAGCATGGGCGGATGCTAGTTAACAGACAACCATAACACAACAAACTGAGGATCTCAGGTATTTCATACGTTTACCGAACGTGTCGTTTTACACACATTTGGTACTAATCGTATGCCAAAACTATGGTCAGCAAATGGCCTGAAGGACGAGGCAATGTTAGTTAACTTAGCAATAGCCTATGTAGCTAGCTAATGACGCGTCAGATGTAGAGGAAATGATGACGTCATTGGAGCAAGCGGAAACGGGACATTTTTGTCCGATTTTAGTTAACTCTAACATATACATTATTGTATGTTAACATAACGTCATGTACGCTGTTATGTACGTATGATATATTCACCTTAGAACACGGCTTCTCGATCTTTCGTCTCTTTCAGTCACTCCAAAATGGCGTTTTGCGCAACTCATGAGACACCGGTGTGTGGGCAATTCCTACTATTAATCTTATCCAATCATATCACCCATTGTATTTAAAGACCCCTCCTGTTATACCATGTTATCCAATCACGGGGCCGAAAGGATTTGTAGACAAGGAAGTGAAACTAGCTACACATTTTAGCCAACTACTTTTGATTCTCATTGTCAATGCAAGGTGTGCAGTGGCAGATAATAGATTCGGATCAATGCAGTAAGTAGTAGAATCTTCTGTCATTCAACTCATTGTGCACTGACTCTCCAGTGAGGTCATATATCAGGGTGTCTTCTTTCCCAAATCCACAGAGCTTGTTTTAAACACAAACTTTAATGAAGTATTCCAACTCAAAATAACAGATGTTAGTGGACTCGTGATGAATTATTCCCAACATGATCGATTGTCTTCAAAACATGAGTGGTATGCACCATGCCTACATCACACAGGTAAAAGGCAGAATTGTTGAGGGACACAGACCATCTATCGTTATGAGTAGCTATAGACTTATTATAGGCAAAACATCTGTCAGAGAAAAAGGTCTATGGATCTGTAACCAATGTGATCTTACTTCATTACACCGTTGCATTGTGTTTTTAAAGAAAGGAGGTAGATATGTATAGGGATAAGGTGACTAGGCATCAGTATATGATAAACAGAGTAGTAGCAGCGTATATGATGATTGTATGTGAGTGGGTGTGTGTGCGTGTGTGTGTATGTGTATAGAGTCAGTATAAATGTATGTGCGTGTGAGCAAATTATGGAGTGAGTGTTTTGTGTGTTGGAGTGTCAGTGTATGTCAGTGTGTAAGGTCCTGTGAGTGTGCATCGAGACAAAATGGCTACATGTATAATGTAGTTCGTTATTTAGCAGTCTTATGGCATGGGGATAGAAGCTGTTAAGGAGCCTGTTGGTGTCAGATTTGATGGAGCGGTACCACTTGCCATGCGGAAGCAGAGAGTCTATGGCTTTGGTGGTTGGAGTCTTTAATGATTTTCCGGGCCTTCCTTTCACACAGTCTTATATCGAGGTCCTGGATGGCAGGCAGCTCGGTCCCAGTGATGTACAGTCGTGGCCAAAAGTTTTGAGAATGACACAAATACTAATTTCCACAAAGTTTGCAGCTTCAGTGTCTTTAGATATTTTTGTCAGAAGTTACTATGGAATACTGAAGTATAATTACAAGCATTTCATAAGTGTCAAAGGCTTTTATTGACAATTACATGAAGTTTACATGAAGCAAAGAGTCAATATTTGCAGTGTTGACCCTTATTTTTTAAGACCTCTGCAATCCGCCCTGGAATGCTGTCAATTAACTTCTGGGCCCCATCCTGACTGATGGCAGCCCATTCTTGCATAATCAATGCTTGGAGTTTGTCAGAATTAGTGGTTTTTTGTTTGTCCACCCACCTCTTGAAGATTGACCACACGTTCTCAATGGGATTAAGGTCTGGGGAGTTTCCTGGCCATGAACCCAAAATATCGATGTTTTGTTCCCTGAGCCACTTAGTTATCACTTTAACCTTATATCAAGGTGCTCCATCATGCTGAAAAAAGCATTGTTCGTCACCGAACTGTTCCTGGATGGTTGGAAGAAGTTGCTCTCGGAGGATGTGTTGGTCCCATTCTTCATTCATGGCTGTGTTCTTAGGCAAAATTGTGAGTGAGCCCACTCCTTTGGCTGAGAAGCAACCCCACACATGAATGGTCTCAGGATGCTTTACTGTTGGCATGACACAGGACTGATGGTAGCACCTTGTCTTCTCCGGACAAGCTTTTTTCCGGATGCCCGAAACAATTGAAAAGGGGATTCATCAGAGAAAATGACTTTGCCCCAGTCCTCAGCAGTCCAATCCCTGTACCTTTTGCAGAATATCAGTCTGTCCCTGATGTTTTCCTGGAGAGAAGTGGCTTCTTTGCTGCCCTTCTTGACACCAGGCCATCCTCCAAAAGTCTTCGCCTCACTGTGCGTGCAGATGCACTCACACCTGCCTGCTGCCATTCCTGAGCAAGCTCTGTACTGGTGGTTCCTTGATCCCGCAGCTGAATCAACTTTAGGAGACGGTCCCGACGCTTGCTGGACTTTCTTGGGCGCCCTGAAGCCTTCTTCACAACAATTGAAACACTCTCCTTGAAGTTCTTGATGATCCGATAAATGGTTGATTTAGGTGCAATCTTACCGGCAGCAATATCCTTGCCTGTGAAGCCCTTTTTGTGCAAAGCAATGATGATGCACGTGTTTCCTTGCAGGTAACCATCGTTGACAGAGGAAGAACAATGATTCCAAGCACCACCCTCCTTTTGAAGCTTTCAGTCTGTTATTCAAACTCAATCAGCATGAAAGAGTGATCTCCAGCCTTGTCAACCCTAACACCTGTGTTAACGAGAGAATCACTGACATGATGTCAGCTGGTCCTTTTGTGGCAGGGCTGAAATGCAGTGGAAATATTTTTCGGGGATTCAGTTCATTTGCATGGCAACGAGGGACTTTGCAATTAATTGCAATTCATCTGATCTCTCTTCATAACATTCTGGAGTATATGCAAATTGCCATCATACAAACTGAGGCAGCAGACTTTGTGAAAATTTATATTTGTGTCATTCTCAACTTTTGGCCACGACTGTACTGGGCTGTCTGCTAAACCTTTTCAACCTCCTGAGGGGGACTGTCACGCCTTTACAACTGTGCACAATTATATGGACCATTTTTATAGAACTTCTTAGTGATTTGGAGACAGGATGCCTGGGCAAAGCCTGGTGGTGGGGGGCATGATGCCGGGGTAAAGCCTGGTGGTTGGGGGCATGATGCCTGGGAAAATCCTGGTGGTGGGGGGCAGGATAGAAAGGCAAAGCCTGGTGGTGGGGGGTAGGATAGAAGGGCAAAGCCTGGTGGTAGATTCATGATTCATCACTCGCATGTCAATATCAGATTGGGTATTTTGTCATCAAACATAACAATGACAAAAATAGTACAAAATACAATAAATGTAATTACCTGACGATACACACAAGGAAGCAAATTAGATGGGCAGGACAACAGTATGTTAAAGGCTGTAGATTCATGATTTGTCTGTTAGCATGGAAATAACTGTGAATGAGCAGGGAGCTAATGCAACCACAATTTAGCATGCTAGCTAACTCGCTCTTACAGCAATAACATACAAAAGCATATCCCAGGAAGCCCCCAATATCTAACAGGTACCACACATATACAGTGGGGCAAAAAAGTATTTAGTCAGCCACCAATTGTGCAAGTTCTCCCACTTAAAAAGATGAGGGAGGCCTATCATTTTCATCATAGGTACACTTCAACTATGACAGACAAAATGAGCAAAACAAATCCAGAAAATCACATTAAGATTTTTTAATGAATTTATTGCAAATTATGGTGGAAAATAAGTATGTCATCAAGGGGCGGCAGGGTAGCCTAGTGGTTAGAGCATTGGATTAGTAACTGAAAGGATGCAAGTTCAAATCCCCGAGCTGACAAGGTACAAAATCTGTCGTTCTGCCCCTGAACAGGCAGTTAACCCACTGTTCCTAGGCCGTCATTGAAAATAAGAATTTGTTCTTAACTGACTTGCCTAGTAAAATGAAGGTCAAATAAAATAAAAAGGGTGGCTACTTTGAAGAATCTCAAATATAAAATATATTTTGATTTAACACTTTTTTGGTTACTACATGATGCCATATGTGTTATTTCATAGTTTTGAGCGGTGAAAGAAATATCAGTAACACTTTACTAACACCCAGTGATATAACACGTTATGACACGGTCATAGCATGTCATAACAGCTGACATAACCTTTTATAATATGGTCATAACACTGTCATGACACATTTAGACCTGTTGTGCTATATATTGCATTATTTTATGGCTGGTTATGACACCTACATAAGAGTATAAAAACCTACCTCTGTAGTTATTTTATGGCTTGTTATGACCCCTTGTTATCTGTGTCTGTGTACTCTCATAACTGAAATGAACCACTTGAACTAACTTAACCACAGGTACCGTATCTAAACTATGTTTCATAGGTTTACGGGTTTCCAATGTGTCTTAGTTCTTCTGTTTTGGAAAACAAATAAACCCTATCCAAAAGTATAACTTGTAAAGTTCTCAATTTTCAAATTTGTTCACCATTATGTGTGGTTCCAGTGCAAAGTTGTAGGATTTTTCAGAAAGTAATCCTGATTCTTGTACATGCACCACTGTAAAGTTCCCATTCCGTGTAAAGTTAGGCATTCAGCTAAAACCCTCAACCTTCAAATCTAGAATCTTACAGTGTGAGAACCTTGACATCTAAGCCCTCTGTACACCTAAGGAAAAATAATGGCCCATCTACAATGTCCACTTCCTGTTATCTTCATTGTTGACCAACACCAACACACCCTCCCTAGCCCTAATAGAAAATAAACCTTTAACTGTCATTAAATTTGCAGCCAGTGATTGTCAAGCAAGTAACTGCCGGTCTCACGGTAATTGACCATTTAATTAACAAACACATTTAGCATCTCCTGGCTTCCACGCACAGCCAGTCAAGTAACTGATGCGGACCTTTGGAACATAAAAAAAAAGTCTGGTCCTAAAGCACACCATTGCCTTGTTTTGTATCACATTCCAATGATAAAACTGGGGGGGACATGTCCCCCCCGTCCCCAGTGAAAGTTGCGGCCCTGCTAATAACCATCAGCAGCAGCAGAGTTTGGAGATGCCTGTTTGTCTGTTGCCAGTTCGTCTTGTCTCGTCAAGCCTACCAGCGTGTTTTTCCGTACTCTTGTTTAATCTAGTCCCCGTTTTCTAGTCCTCCCGGTTCCAACATTTTCTGCCTTCCCTGACCTCGAGCCTGCCTGCCGTCCTGTAGCCATCTGACTCTGACCTGGTTTACAAATTTCTGCCTGTCCTCGACCTGCCCCTTGTCTATTAATAAATATCAGAGACTCGAACCATCTGCCTCCCGTGTCTGCATTTGGGTCTCGTCTTGTGTCGTTATAGGTTTTAATGACAAAAAAATAGGTAGTAATCCAACCTACTGGAAAGACAAAACAGCTGCTCCTTTTCTGTGAGAAGTTATTTTTTATTTTTTTTGTGGGTAATATTGCAGTTCCATTAATGTAATTATTGTAGCTTCCATTAATGTAGTTGACTGCATCATTTCCAATCCTCCATATTTCTTTGGGTAAAATTCTATGAGAAGTTCTCTTTGTATTAGTAGAGACAGAGTACTTTGGCCAGTTGGACTTAGTGACTTGTGTCTGTTCTGTGAATGTGTGTGGGTTTCTGTGTATGTTTGTGTGTGTGCTGTGTTCCAAGTGTAACCAACCAGCATTCTGCTGATAGGCCATATGTGAGAGTTATGAGAACTTCTGCCCTCGAACCCCAGAAACACACTACTGTTACTGTACTACTCTAGGCTCAGTACTGTCTTGAGTCTAGCAGTTTTACTGTTATAATATTTTATTTATAGTATTTTCTTCAATGTGTCTTTTGACTAAGCAGGTAGTCTGTTTTTTATTTGGGGTTAAACACATAAACGCAAACATGCACCTCCCTATATCAAACTGGCCTCCCAATCTCAGTCCTCATTTCATTCTGTTGTACAATCACCTTCAAAGAGATGTTGTATTGACACCTATGGCATGAAATACGTAGGTATAACATGGATATAACATCAATAAATAAACAAAGATTCACAATGTAGCGTAACTCAATGAAGGTAGAATAGCAGTATTGAGACTGATTGATCAAAAAGTGCAATTTAGTCCACTAAAACATTTAAGCGGAGTAAGTGAAGCTGGTAAAAGTTATGGTAGAGTGAAGATAAGCTTTTCATACAAATTGGGGAGTTGGCACTGGTTCATTAAAACTTCCCATCCCATCCAACACATTCTGATCCTCAGAATTCCCACGGGAGTTAGCGACATGCCAGAGGGGGTGTCATGATAAAGCACAGACCACCCATGAGACATTTTCTCTGGCAACATCTGAACTGAAACAAACCAATGAAGAGGAGGAGGAGCACTCATAAACAGGTCAACGAGTTTCATCCGTGTACTGTTAGAGTGCCCTGGGATCTGTCTATGTACTTGCAAAAGGCTTTGTTTACACTTGGAAAATGTCCGTTATCAGAAGTCCATCTCCGTGGCAGTCAAATTGATTTATGTTTCTAGCCATTCAGGATAAGGTTGTACAGTTGTACTTCTCTCATTAAGGTACAAAATGTATCAATCATATTTTTCACTTTAAAAATCATGAATTGAAATGGCTGGAAACCTTAGACTGTGGCTTTTTACAATGGTGCCATGTGGCAGAATACAACGAGGGTTGTAAAAGCCAAAGGGCCCATGGGCCAGAGAATTACAGTGCTGACGTGCCTCATTGTTAAAACCCCTAGAGTCGATGTCCGCTCCCTGTATAAATCTAATTAGCACAATACAAAAAGAGCAACGAATCCCTTTGATAACGGCCTATGCCGGGATCGATATGCGTCAGAAACAGTTATTCTAGTGTCAAAATGTACTACAAAGTGTCAATAGGATGACAAAAGTCAATGGGTTTGAATACTTTGAGGGCACTACATATCCCCACTAATATGGGGTGAACAGCTGCAGTGATTACTCTATCCAATAGCATAGACTGATAGACCTGACCAGCAGCCTGTTTACATAAGACAACACGTTGCACATTTTTCACTTGCGAAATACTGCACCAAACCTGAGATTTAAAGATGCTATTAGCAAAAGAAACGCATGCCAATCGGCGGGTTCAGTGGCTAGATGTTTTTGTTGTTGTTGCATGGGCTGCGTCTCAACCCAAAGAAGAAGAAGTGCATAGAAAGTTCAGCATCCTCCCCTAGGGTATATCCATAAACCATAGCCGCCCAGAGTCAGACAAAAACATGACTCATCCATTGTTTATTATTGTACTATTGTGCAGCTCAACACAAAATGGTTTTCCCTACCGAAGAACGAAAACTGAAATATTTGAAACAATTTTATTTCACCTCAGTGACACAACTCCTTCATAAGATAAAATATTTGATAAGGAAACTAATTAACCAAGAAACATGTCCTTCATTTAACATGACATTCATGTAAAAAAAAAAAAAAAAACGATATAGTACAGATACAAATTTGTGACGTTAGTCAGGAATGGGATGAGAGTTATGTGCTAACTGGTATTGTTTGCATTGACTTTCAAAGTATTACTACTGGTTACCATTACTACAGCTGGTAGAACAGAGTGCTTAGTATCAATTTTGATATCAACTAACATTGTACTAACCAATCTTACAATTCCTATGTACTGGATTCCCTTCCCCATCACCTGTTCAAGCACCACAATTCCTATACTGAAAATCAAGATTATCAACAATGGGTATTATGACATCAAGGAAAAAAATGGCTTTGACTTAAGGGGTTTGAGTGACAGTATTTTTATTTTAATGACAAACTGTCAGAGGCTGGACCATTTTGATGTTCACAGAAAGTGATGAACCCAGGCCAGAGGGCAAAACATACATAAAAATAAAAATCGAGCAAAAATGTCAAAGTAACACTCAGTCGGCTGATCAATGGCTCTGTAGTGCTTCGAGAAAGAACGATATACTAACGCTCACTTACTAATGCTAGGTTGTGCCTGCAGCAATGAAACATGATAATAAGCTTTCTTATACTATGTAGCTGTGTTCTTGAAAGAGTTTGTAATATACCACATTTTTGATACATCTTAAAGCAGGTTTATTCTGGAGAATGATAATTCTTGTTCCAAGAGACTATAATACATTCATGTTTCTCATTTGCATAGAGAAAATGGCATATGGGGCAGTAGTAACTAAGCGTAAAGACATTGAGACAAACCTACAAGCTAGCTGCTTAAAAAAACAAAAAAAAAAACTTTGAGATGGCCATTGGGTGGAGATGCTGAATTCTCTACTTCCAACCATTTCTATTTACTGTTCTACCCCAATTGAACCAAATTAAATCACTTACAACAACAAAAAACATACAAAATAAATCTCCTGTCCCTTGTCCAGTTTCCATTAGGTTGTTTGTTCCTCTTATGGAATGTGCTGCAGGTTAGGTTGTGTGCTGGAGTGAGGAACATCAGATCAGTGCTGCATCCTGATTGGCTCAGAGTCCAAATCAGTGCTTCCCGATTTTAGCTCAAAGTCAAAACGGAACAAAGTCCCTCTTTTTGTCGTGGCTGTAGAACATGTCCCAGGTCAACTCAGCCTGCTGGGAGCAGCCTCCCCGCTCCAGGTCACATGTGTATCCCAAAGGGCAGCAGTGCCTGGTGTCCACGCAGCATATGGCCTGTGAAGAGAAAGCGAGTTTAAAGGATTAGTTCAGGATTTTACAAATTGATGGATCAGTAGAAAATAATCCATGGTTATGTTCTTTAAAAACAGCCACCACAAACTTCAACTAACTTTAGCCACCCCAACCTAACAATCAATGGAAGTGATGGGGTCATTTGAATTAATATATATATATATATATATGAAAAAAAAATACAGCATCAGACTGACGTCTCTTCCTGATGGCTAAACAACCTTCCGTGCATTTGCTACTTTATGCACAATTATTTTACATAGCTGCTGCTCCCTCTGCTGCCGCTTCCCCCTCCCTTCCTGTTCTCACTAACCCCGCCGTGATGATTGGACGTCTTTGTCTTGTCTAAGCAATGACTGCATACATGAATGGATAAAGCCATCGATCAAGTGACATCGGCCATTCCTATGTGAAGATTCAATAGCGCATTAAAGCCAAATAAAGTTGGTTAAGATGATGTCTCATGGAAACCTAACAAGCGCAGTTTGAGCTACTCCAGGAAGAGAAGTTGCAGGCTAGCTCAGTCCTGCCCCTTCATTGAGTAACTCAAGTTGAAGGCAGACTAGAGTACTGCAGGATGCCATGAGCAACACCCTTGTATAGTTTTTTAACCCAAAAATTTAGAGTACAGATTGTATGGGAACATTTGTTTGAAAAATAATAAGAAAAATATGTTAGAGTAAATGTATTTATTGGTTTCTTTTCATTTGGATAAGAGATGTAATTAATTGAAGTATTTGTTGACAATAGAAATGTAATGATTTTAAGATTGTCATATTTGGTGTGGGGTGATGAAAAACAAATTGGGAAAACGGGAAAGAAAGTATCCCTGCTGAAAACCAAATGGTATAACCTTTTCTGTGTGCGATTTTTAAATAATCCGTTCATGCATCTGGTGGATATTTTTTATTCATACAATTGACCACGAAGATTGACGTTTTTCCATTCACTATAACGAGGATCATTTTTTCTGCTAACAATGTCTGCAGTACCGCAGTTGGCCTTGAACTTGTGTCTTGGGCGGGCGAGAATGACTGCCCCCTCTCATTGAAACCACGTTGTACAAACTTCGTCTGTTGTGTGTGTGTGTGTGGTTTATAGTTACATCTAATTTACTGCCTACACACACAATGTACTCTGTGTGGCAGACTGATCACTTAAATTGACGGGCATGTTGTCAAACTCCGCCTACTTGCGCGGAAAGGTTCGCCCAAAGGCTAATCTGGTGAATTTCAAATGATGTGCTGACCATCAAATCGTGCAGTGTTGCATGGTCATTGAGAAGCGCAGTAAGTTGAATGTTAGTTATGGTTGAAATGCCGATGGCTTTGACTCAATGCAACGTGTAGACAGTGTAGGCTACACGTTACATGTAGACTACGTATGTTGACATATAGGCAGGAGTGTAGTGCAGCTGGAGCGTACGGAACGACGCCATGCCACTTCTCCGAATGTTACTGGTTTCAATAAGTTGGAGCAAAGTCGAATCAATGTCTCACGAGATCACTAATTAATATCATATACCAATATAACAGCATAGCATAACGCTTATGTTAGACAGACATCAGGCAATTCTTTATGCGATTTTAGGAGGACTGTGCTCATGTGCCGATTTCTCTTTCATGCAGCCAAAACTCAGTGCACACCACTATGTGGTTTGATTGAAACAAAATACAGATTTGCTAGCTTATTCACACCATCGGCTCTAAGTCTCTACATTATGAAGGGGGGGGAGCAGCTGCTATGTTAAAAAAAAAAAAAGTGGGTAAAGTAAGAAATGTACAGAACGTTTTAATGTTGTTTATATATGGGGAAGAGGTGTCCTGGGGGACAGGGCAGTTCGATCTGGTCGCGCATCCTTACAAATAAATAAAAGGCTACATTTCCTTTATGTACCAAATATGGAGTTGATTAAAGAACATCTCAACTTGTCAAATGTACACACATTTCACATCTACATCAAAAGTCAAAGTTCATTATTTCAAGTTAGGATTTTCATTCCAAGTAGCCGTTTCACTACCTTTGGTGCAGGGCAGCAGGACCATTCCGTGGGTGAAGTCTTGCAGCAGGTTTCCAGTTTGGGACAGCTGTATTCTCCAGTGCTGTCACAAGTCACATCTATACTCATCTCTGCTGCCCTCTGCTGGGACTCTGCTACCTTTGTCAGGGACACTGTACGGAGGAGTATAGCCTCTACCAGTTTCTCACAGGTCCCAGTCTGCATGTTGCAGCTGTAGCCTTGGGGGCAGCAGTGCTCATGGTCTGTACAGCAAACAGCCTGCAGATTGGGGACGATAAGGAGAGAGTCAACCAGATGTATCTGTGAGGCGAAACGGGGAAGTAGTCAGACCCCTTTTTCCACATTTTGTTACATTACAGCCTTACTCAAAAATGGATTCCATTTTTCCTCATCAATCTACACACAATAGTATTGCCTTTGCTATGAGACTCGAAATTGATCTCAGGTGCATCCGGTTTCCATTAACCATTCTCAAGATGTTCCTACAACTTCATTGGAGTCCACATGTGGTCAATTCAATTGATTGGACTGTTGTTGGATATGTTTTTCAGCGGCAGGGACTGCGAGACTAGTCAGGATCGAGGCAAAGATGAACAGGGAGCAAAGTACAGAGAGATCCTTGATGAAAATCTGGTTCAGAGCGCTCAGGTCCTCAGACTGGGGCGAAGGTTCACCTTTCAACAGGACAATGACCCTAAGCACACAGCCTAGACAACACAGGAGTGGCTTCAGGACAAGTCTATGAATGTCCTTGAGTGGCCCAGCCAGAGCCTGGACTTGAACTGGATCTAACATCTCTGGAGAGACCTGAAAATAGCTGTGCAGCGACGCTCCTCATCCAACCTGACGGGGCTTGAAAGGATCTGCAGGGAAGAATGGGAGAAACTCCCCAAATACAGGTGTGCCAAGCTTGTAGCGTCACAACCAAAAAGACTCAAGGATTTAATCGCTGCTTCAACAAAGTACTGAGTAAAGGCTCTGAATCTTATGTAAATGTGATAAACATATTTTTGTATAAATTGGCTAAAAGGTTTTTTTTCTTTTTTTTTAACCCAACCTTTTTGCTTTGTCACTATAGACAATATTGTCTGTATATTGAGAGGGGGAAAACAATTGAATCCATTTTAGAATAAGGCTGTAACGTAACAATGTGGAAACTCAAGGGGTCCGAATACTGTACGAATGCACTGTATATAAATCCAATCCATTCTCAATGGAGACACACCTTGACCAGGGGACAGCAGCCCCATTTGCCTGTGGGCAGCTTGCAGCAGGTGGCCCCCGAGGCACAGCTGCTCTTGTCGTCACACTTTACGTCTTTCAACATGGCTCCCTCAGTCAGGGCCTTCACTTTGCGGTACCAGGGAATGGTCAGGGGGCCCTTAGTGCAGGAGGTCTTGTGGCCATCACAGCTGTAGCCGCTGGGGCAGCAGTGGTCTCCGTTGGCACAGCACACCGCCTGGGGAGGAGCAGACCATTTACATAGAGGTCATACAGAGATGACTAGTGTATAATCACTATCATTTCAGCTGCAAATTCTGTTACATTGCCACTGCTTTGTTCATCATCATCATAATAAATAATAACATCTTGAAAAGTTGCCACGGCCAAAGTCCCCAGAGTAGCCTACTTACCTTTGGCAGGGGGCAGCATCCCCACTTGCCAGCTTTGTTCATGAAGCAGCAGGTGGTATATTTGGGACAGCTGGTGTGGGGGTCACACATGTTCTTGGCTAGGGGGAAGGAGGGGGCAATGGCCTGAGGAAGCACTCTGTGCAGGAGCAGGGCTGGTACCCTGGGGATCCAGGGCAAGCTGAGGGTCCCGGCTTTGTCACAGGTCTGCTCGGCCACGTTACACGTGTAGCCTTTAGGGCAGCAGTGCTCATGGTCGTCGCAGCACACCGCCTAGGGGGCAACAATAACATTATTTCAAATCCTAACTTAAGAGCCCTTGTTTTGCGGTCACCAAAAATCGAGGCTGGTATTCACAAAGAGGCGTGCTGAGCCCACAGGAGGTTTGTGGCACCTTAATTGGGGAGGACGGGCTCGTGGTAATGGCTGGAGCGGAATAGAATGGTATCAAATACAGCAAACACATGGAAACCATGCGTTTGATGGCATTCCATTCACTCCGGCCATTAATAGGAGCCGTCCTCCACTCACCCTTATCTACAGTATATGGTGTCCTAAATTGCAAAAGCATAAGTTATGTTTCTGTAATACACACCCAGAGCCAAGTCGTAAAACAAATGTTCCTTCAGAATTATACATAACTCTTCAATTCATCTCAGTCTACGAATGGAGTCATTAACCAGGTTTCCATCCAACCTTTTTGAGAGTAAAGCACATAAATGTCATGACAGGCCTGGTGGATAATGAATTTTTCAATAAACTTCACAAATGTCGACGTAACAAAATACATTAGATAAGGTGGGATCTTTTTGTGTCTGTAAAATGAATGAATAAAAATCAGTGGAAAGGCTTTTGTGCAAATATTGATATAATAACCATCATATCAGAGTAAACTTGGAGTCAGGAGATGACATGTGGTCCTCCCACTACGACTCGTCGGGAAAGCATGCAGTTTATTAGGCTACAGATTAAGTTATGGTGAACTTCACAGGGTGGTGAAAGTGCAAGGTGATGAGGTTCCTTTCCAATAAATATTGAGGGTGTTATTCTGGTAACATGATCATCGATGCTTGGCTGCCGTTTGGCAAACAAAAATTATTGCACCCTTTCGTCCATAATAAATCTCATGTGGGCTATACGTGTATCTGTGCGCTGTTGACTGGAACGGATGTGCCATTACCAGAGTGGGCACACTCGCTATATAAAACACTTTTTTTTTGTGAGAGAACCAAAATAGTTAAATGCAATGGGAACACATACATACATACATACATACATACATACATACATACATACATACATACATACATACAGGTGAAGTCTGAAGTTTACATTAACTTAGGTTGGAGTCATTAAAACTCATTTTCCAACCAGTCCACAAATGTCTTGTTGACAAACTATAGTTTTGGCAAGTCGGTTAGGACATCTACTTAGTGCATGACAAGTCATTTTTGCAACAATTGTTTACAGACAGATTATTTCACTTATAATTCACTGTATCACAATTCCAGTTGGTCAGAAGTTTACATGCACTAAGTTGACTGTGCCTTTAAACACCCAGAAAATTCCAGAAAATGATGTCATGGCTTTAGAAGCTTCTGATGGGTTAATTGACATAATTTGAGTCAATTGGAGGTGTACCTGTGGATGTATTTCAAGGCCTACCTTCAAACTCAGGGACTCTTTGCTTGACATCATGGGAAAATCAAAAGAAATCAGCCAAGCAATTTCCAAACACCTGAAGGTACCACGTTCATCTGTACAAACAATAGTACGCAAGTATAAACACCATGGGACCACGCAGCCGTCATACCGCTCAGGAAGGAGACGCGTTCTGTCTCCTAGAGATGAACGTACTTAGGTGCGAAAAGTGCAGATCAATCCCAGAACAACAGCAAAGGACCTTGTGAAGATGCTGGAGGAAACAGGTGCAAAAGTATCTATATCCAGAGTAAAACGAGTCCTATATTGACATAACCTGAAAGGCTGCTTAGCAAGGAAGAAGCCACTTTTCCAAAACCGCCATAAAAAAGCCAGACTATGGTTTGCAACTGCACATGAGGACAAAGATCATACTTTTTGGAGAAATGTCCTCTGGTCTGATGAAACAAAAACAGAATTGTTTGGCCAGAATGACCATTGTTATGTTTGGAGGAAAAATAGGGAGGCTTGCAAGCCAAAGAACACCATCCCAACTGTGAAGCACGGGGGTGGCAGCATCATGTTGTGGGGGTGCTTTGCTGCAAGAGGGACTGATGAACTTCACAAAAGAGATGGCATCATGAGGTAGGAAAAATATGTGGATATATTGAAGCAACATCTCAAGACATCAGTCAGGAAGATTAAAGCTTGGTCGCAAATGGGTCTTCCAAATGGACAACGACCCCAAGCATACTTCCAAAGTTGTGGTAAAATGGCTTAAGGACAACAAGGTCAAGGTATTAGTGGCCATCACAAAGCCCTGACCTTAACCTATAAAACATTTGTGGGCAGAACTGAAAAAGCATGTGCGAGCAAGGAGGCCTACAAACCTGACTCAGTTACACCAGCTCTGTCAGGAGGAATGGGCCAAAATTCACCCAACTTATTGTGGGAAGCTTGTGGAAGGCTACCCGAAACATTTGACCCAAGTTAAACAATTTAAAGGCAATGCTACCAAATACTAATTGAGTGTGTGTAAACTTCTGACCCACTGGGAATGTGATGAAAGAAATAAAGCTGAAATAAATCTACTATTATTCTGACATTTCACATTCTTAAAATAGTGGTGATCCTAACTGACCTAAGACAGGGAATTTTTACTAGGATTAAATGTCAGGAATTGTGAAAAACTGAGGTGTAAGGTGGCTAAGGTGTATGTAAACTTCCGACTTCACTGTACATACATACTTTTTTTGGGGGGGGTAAATGGGAATTTAACCCCAAAATGTATTTTATGCGTACTACGTCACCACACTCAGCCTTTTATCTGCAACAAGTTAATTTAATGGAAACATCTCTGGTGGAAAAATGCTTTGCTTTTAATTCTAATTTGAGAATATTCGCATGAAAATCTGTCGCCAATCGAATGGTAAGATCGTTATTTAAACCACCAGATGGGGGAAAAAAATTAACTCACATGAGGTAGAGGACAGCATGCCCACTGTCCTGAGTTTTGTCTGCAGCAGGTGGTACCCCCGGGGCACATGGTCTGTTCGTCACACTTCTCAGTGGCCAGTTGTGCCTGAGTGGTGAGTGCTGCCACCTTGGTGACCCACGGCATGTTGAAGCCTGAGGGGTCATCGCAAGTACTGGCCTCCAGGTTACACACAGTGCCGTGGGGGCAGCAGTGTAGGTGGTCATCGCAACACACAGCCTGAGGGCCACAGAGAATGCATGGAGTTGTTATTACTTGATACAACAGCTAGGCTACCTTTAGGCTATAAACGTGATGCTTATTTGCCTCGGATTTAATTAAAATGACTCGCCGAGATGATTGAAAACAAGGACTATTCATAAGTGTATCAAAATAGCACCACTTGGAGTGACTGTACCAGGGACAGTAGCGGTTTCCCAATTAGTCAATTCAAATCACTTTAGGAATATAATTTAACATGGACGTCATTTAATCAAATACAACCGGAGGTAAAGCTACCTAAAGTGAACTAAAAGGTTACTCTTAACAAGGACTGGACATGGCAAATAAGTCAGTGGGGGAGAGGGGGGTAAATGTGGAAATGTTCATACATTGGGCAGGGGGCAGCATGCCCAGTTTCCTGTGGTGGTCTTGCAGCACGTGGATTTGCCCGGGCACGACGTGGATTTGTCACATATGCTGTTGGGCAGCGACTCCTCCTGCGACACATAGCTGAAGGCGGGCACCTTGTCCAGCATGGGTACTAAGGCAGAGCCCGAAGTGGGATCATCACACGTACTCTCTGCCAGGTTACAGATGGTCCCGTGGGGGCAGCAGTGGAGGTGGTCATCACAACACACAGCCTAGAGGGAAGTCAAGGAATTAGTGAGGGCGGGGGGGGGGCACTCAGGAGGAGTCTACAGTGTTTCTGTTCTCATATCTGTAATGCTACAAGACAGATGTAACACCACTGACCGTGAAAAAAAGAGCAGCACTCACTTTCAACATTGATAAATGAACCTAATAAATCAGGTCAGGGTCTCAAGGGCTGAGCACGACTGTCAAGTGTGGCAGGAATTATGGCTGACACACACATACACAAATTGTTTACAGTACCTTGGGTAAGGGGCAGCAGGCCCATTCTCCATTTAGTAATTTACAGCACGTGGTTCCATCAGCGCAGGCCACAGTGTCGTTGCAGGGCACAGCATTGACTGAAGGGCATAGAGCGCACACATTCACATGTTAAATGTATGGACATTACACTTCTGTCGCTATGCAACTTTTCATCTTGAATATATCCCCACTGAGTCTGTTGCAAATCGATGTTAACGTCATGCGCCAATGTTTGATGTGTAACTTTGTCTCTGACCGGGGCTCTGTAGGGATGTCGTGGTCAATGTGGCGGGGAATTTGACAGCCATGGAAGTTTGGCCGTGTTTAGACACACAGGTGCTCTGTTCCAGGTCACAGGTGGTTCCCCCAGGACAGCAGTGGAGGTGGTCCGGACAACACACAGCCTGAGGAGAGCAAGAGGGGTCTTGATACAGCTGAATCCTGCAGGAGCTGATATTTCCTGGCAGCTGAATATGGATGTGTGGTGAGTTATTGGCTTGAGAGCAAGATGACTCACACTTGGCATAGGGCAGCAGCCATAGCTCCTATCCCCCAACAGGCAGCAAGTGGTCTCTTCAGGACACGATGACACCTTGTCTGGGCAATCCACTAAAAAGAGATGCACATTAAAAATAAATAAATATCAACAGAATTCTTATTCTTTTCTTAGAGGACTACAAGACTGCATAACCACCGATTCAGATGGAAAATTATGGCTTTACACTACAAAATCCATTAGTAACATTCAGTAGCCAGGGAATAGGGGAAGAAGCGGTTGTTGTTAAGTTCATGTTTTAAAATGATAAATTGTAATTATTTCACCTCTATGGCCTATTTATTGCCTTATCTCCCTACATTTGCACACACTGTCCATAGATTTTTCTATTGTGTTATTGACTGTACATTTGTTAATGTGTAACTGTGTTGTTTTTGTCCCACTGCTTTGCGTTATCTTGGCCAGGTCAGAGTTGTAAATGAGAACTTGTTCTCAACTGGCCTACCTGGTTAAATAAAAGGTGAAATATATATTTTTAATTATCCATGTATTTATGTTATCCCGGTGCTAGAATGTGACACCTCGCTTCGACAAGAGGTCGTATGAAAGTGTATGAACAATGTAATTGGAATCTGGACACTGGTAACTAACCTGGACGACAAAAAGCGAGCACTTGCAGTGGTATTATCGTTCGAGGGAAGAGCGAGAGACACAGAACTGGAAATATCCCTGGAGGATTTGAACAAGGATGACGGTGTGTGAACTTTGATCAGAGCACTGGGCCTGTGTTTCTTAAAGAGAAAGACAGTGCCTACATAGAATATTAAAAACTGGCAGTGTTCGAGACATTTCAGTTGCAATGACAGACTACATAATTGCTTTCGAACAGAGGTACAATAGGATGCGCAAGACAGACATGGTTCTCCCAGATGCAGTGTTATTTTTCAAGTTGCTAGATACTACCTGGATGTTAGGGAGAAAGTTGGCTTTGACTGCTTGTACTGTGCTGACTTTTGCGTCAATGAAGTCGGCACTAAAGATACTTTTGGGTGAAAAGACAAATAACAGATGGAATGCAAGTGAGTGACGCGGCATATTACACTGAGCAGCAGAGGAAAAAAAAGGTGTCAACAAGTCACGTTCAAGACAACCAGTCGAGGGCGCCATTGCCCGGCACAAATCCACTGGACAGACATGGAAGGAGCTCAACATTTTCTATTTGTCAAAGCACTTACCATTGGGTTAAAGACTGTCCTCATAAAAATGAACAAGTTAAACTAACAGAGGAAAATGTAAACAGATAGAGGAGTGTAACATTACACTGTTTTCAAACAAATCTGCTTCTAATAGAGCTCTTCATAGTTGAATCCTTAGGATCTGCTGTGATTGATACTGCATATACAAGCAGTGTGTGGTGCAAAATGCCTTGCTAGCTATGTCAAAGAACTAAATATGAAAGGAGTACAAAATATGATTGACACACCAAGCAACAGAGCGTTCAAATGTGGATATGGGAGAATCGTCCATTCTATCAACAGAGTCAAGATATCAGCAAAAATGGGTCTGACCAAGAGTCACATTGAAACATAGGTAGTCCCTGCAGATATCCCCTTACTATCCTGACTGGTTGCCTGGTATGGCAATTGCTCGGCCTGTGAACGCAAGGCACTACAGAGAGTAGTGCGTACGGCCCAGCACATCACTGGGGATAAGCTGCCTGCCATCCAGGACCTCTACACCAGACGGTGTCAGAGAAAGGTCAAAGACCTTAGCCACCCCAGGTCAAAGACCCCAGCCACCCCAGTCATAGACTGTTCTCTCTACTACCGCATGGCAAGTGGTACAAAAAGGCTTCTCAACAGTTTTTACCCCCAAGCCATAAGACTCCTGAAGAGGTAATCAAAATGGCTAACCGGGATATCTGCATTGTGTCCTCGGTCACCCACCAACCCCTCTTTTATGCTACTGCTACTCTCTGTTTATCATATATGCAGTCACTTTAACCATATCTACATGTACATACTACCTCAATCAGCCCGACTAACCGGTGCCTGTATATAGCCTTGTTACTGTTATTTTTCACTATCTTTTTTACCCTTGTTTTTATTTCTTTACTTACCTATTGTTCACATAATACCTTTTTTTGCACTGTTGGTTAGCGCCTGTAAGTAATCATTTCACAGTAAGGTCTACACCGGTTGCATTCGGCGCACGTGACAAACTTTGAATTGATTTGATTTATTCAGCAAAGCTTCCCTCAAGAAGGCAGGGGCTGCACTAGACAAAAAAAATGACAAGGAAGTGATGTTTAAACAACCAGTGACCCTTGAACTTACTACCTCTGTCTAAAATGTTCACACAATAGTAGCCTAAGACATCACACAGAGTCCATGTAAAAATGAGATTCTGACAGACAGAGCACATGGAGATTGACAGTCCCAGAGAACATGAACACACTGGAAAAACAAAGTATTAAAACGTCAAAACAGTTTTGACATGCTACAGTTAAGACTTCAGAAATGACTCAGCAGTTCTGGGAATAATGAGTGTATTTACATTCTACGGCAGATAGTTAAGTTGTGAGACATGTCAGAAATATACAGCAAACCTAAGCTGTTAGTTTGCCACTGGCTTCCAAATACAATGAAATGGTGGCTGTAGATCTATATGAACTTGGACCAAGTGTGTGGCACCTTCACATTGTCGACCACTTCACACGCTTCAGCGTTGGAAGCATTGTGAATACAAAGAAACCCAGTGAAATCATCCAGAATTTCATTCATTCCTGGATAAGTGTGCCTGGCCCTTCCCATAAATTGTACAGTGACAATGGAGGAGAATTCAATAATAAGGAACTAAGAGAAATGGCTGAGAAATTCAACATGGAAGTAAAGACAACTGCTGCATACAGTCTATGGAGCAATGGACTTCTGGAAAGAATCAAAACACTCACAGATATCATGTTGAAAGTGCATGGGTGGGACAGCACCTTTCAGTACCACATGCAACGAGAAACGCGTTCACTGAAGCAGAGTGTTCAGAGAGAATTCGCAAAGCTCTGCGTAAATAGCTTCGACCAACCGATGAGAAGTACGACACTGGAAACAAAGTGTACTACAAACGAGTTGACTGTCATGAGTAGTCATTGGCCAAGATGGTGTGGTGATATTTGTGAGACACGGAGGCACCATTGTCCGGGTGCATCACTCAAGACTGCAGAAAGTAAAAATGGTCAACAAGATGGAGGGGCTGTTGCTGAGAATCAGCCTCCTACTGAAAATGAGGACACATTAAAAAAAGACACAAACCTACCTGATGTCGCATCCAATGATATGGACACAAACTGACACAGGAAATGGAGCACAGACCTTCAACTATGACAAAGGTAATACTGTTGAGGGTTTAGAATGAGGAAAATGTTCAACAGCCACATGTGTTAAGGCAACATGGTTGTTCCAATCTGAAATGGACAGAGAAAGTGGTATTCCACACACAGCAACCGTCATTGGACAAGCAGGAAAAGCCAAAGGAAAACACCAGAACTGGTACAACCTGTAGTACTCTGAATCTGGAGGGAGTTTCAATGCACAAACAGTGATGCTTCAGAGAAGCTACGTCTGGTAAGACGAGGGGTGGGGGTGTGTGTCTTTTTGTCAATAACAGCTGGTGCCCGATGTCTAATATTAAAGAAGTCTTGAGGCATTGCTCGACTGAGGTAGAGTATCTTATGATAAGCTGTAGACCACACTATCTACCAAGAGAGTGCTCATCTGTACTATTCATAGCCGTCTATTTACCACCACAGACTGATGCTGGCACTAAGACGGCACTCAACCAACTCTATAAGGCCATAAAAGCAAAGAAGAAAATTCTCATCCAGAAGCAGCGCTTCTAGTGGCTGAGGACTTTAATGCAGGCAAACTTAAATCAGTTTACCTCATTTTTACCAGCATGTCACATGTGTAACCAGAGGAGAGAAAAATAAAAAATATAAAATAACTCTAGACCAGCTTTACTCCACCCACAGAGATGCATTCAAAGCTATCCCTTGCCCTCCATTTGGTAAAACTGACCATAATTCTATCCTCCTGATTCCTGCTTACAAGCAAAAACTAAAGCAGGAAGTACCAGTGACTCGCTCAATACGGAAGAGGTCATATGGCGCGGATGCTACACTACAGTACTGTATTGCTAGCACAGACTGGAATATGTTCCGGGATTCATCCAATGGCATTGGAGTATACCACCTTAGTCATTGGCTTCATCAATAAGTGCATCGACGACATCGTCCCCACAGTGACCGTACGTACATATCCCAACCAGAAGCCATGGATTACAGGCAACAGCCGCATCGAGCTAAAGGCTAGAGCTGCCACTTTCAAAGAGCGGGACACTAATCCGGGACACCTATATAAAAAAAATTCCTGATATGCACTCAGACGAACCATTAACCTGTTGAGTGTAGGGGGCAGTATTTTGATGTTTGGATGAAAAACATACCCAAATGAAACTGCCTATTTCTCAGGCCCAGAATATGCATATAATTGTCAGATTAGGATATAAAACTCTAAAGTTTCCAAAACGGTCAAAATATTGAGTTTAACAGAACTGATATTGCAAGCGAAAACCTGAGGAAAATCCAACCCGGAAGTTATGTTTTTCCTGAAAGCTCTCTGTTCCATAGCCTGCCAAAAGGAACATTTATTGTGTAACTGGGAGTCTCATGAGTGCAAACATCCGGAGATCATCAAAGGTAAGCAATTCATTCTATTGCTTTTCTGACTTTCCTGACCAATCTCCTTGGCTGCTAGCTGTTTGTAATGTTTTGTCTACTGAGAGAGATGTCCTTACATAAACGCTTGGTATGCTTTCGTCAAAAAGCTTTTTGGAAATCTGACACGCCAGGTGGATTAACAACAAGCTAAACTGTGTTTTGCTATATTGCACTTGTGATTTCATGAAAATTAAATATTTCTTTGTAATTTAATTTGAATTTGGCGCTCTGCAATTCCGTGGATGTTGACAAATGATCCTGGTAACGTGATGGGTGCATCAAGAAGTTAAACAAGCAAAGCGTCAATACAGGATTACAGCATTTCATGGTAAGGTATACACTTGTATTCGGCGCATGTGACAAATAGTTTGATTTGAGACATTGGCCAAAAATGTGTCTCAGCAAAGCGAGTGTGTACTCTTAAAGAATCCTGAACTTGAATAGTGCCAAAAGCACATCTAGAGGTTGAGGAGCTGGCTGCTACACAACTCCCAAAAGACTCCCCGACATGCACTTTGTTGCATCAGTATTTTTCAAAACACGCCACTGTACAAATCATTCATGAGGCAAACAAAGTAGTTTGTAAACTGATATCACAACAAGTGACTAAAGTTTCAGCATGACCCAAAACTTGACTCTGAAATGAATTGTCTTCTGTGATGCTTCGCTAGGGAACCTTACAGATGGTGGCACACAAGGTGGACATCTAATCATGTTAATGGGTGAAGGAGGAAGATTCTCACCTTTCTGTTGGCAGTCAAAAAGGATCCAAAGGATTGTCTGAAGCAAACTTGCTGAAGAAACCTTGCGGATGTAATTGACAATGCCATCTTTCTGGCAACCCTGTTCTCAGAGCTTACCACTGGTGAGACAAAACAGCACATTCTACCTGTAGTTTGTGTCACTGACAACTACTCCTTAGTTGATGCTGTGAAGTCAACCAAGTCTGTCACAGAGAAAAGACTTTCGTCTCGAGATTAGTAGCATTATCAAACATATTGAAGTAGAGAATCCAGCGGATTCTGTGGTCGGCCACAAAAGGAACAGCTTGCTGACTGTCTGACTAAAAAGGGAGCATCTGGTATTGTGCTCCTAAAGGTACTCCGTAATGGAAAGTTGCAGCTTGAGTAATACAAAATGGTTAAACTTCTCACACAAATGTTGATCAAAATTGTCATCCGGTGACTGTCAAGCCAATAACTGTGTCTCACGGTAATTGACCGTTCATAAACGTCAACACATTTGGCATCTCCTGGCTTCCACACACAGCATACAAGCCACTGATGCGTGACGCGACTAACGATGATTTGAAAAAGGCAGCTTGAAAAAGGCAGCTTGAAAAAGGCATGAGCTCTGCTTTTTTTTTTGCGCAGGCTGTACACACTACAGCATTCACAATTCACGGCGGCATCCCCTTTGTGTAGCTGTAATGCACCCCAAAAAAAAGCCATGCCTTTTGCTGCCAGTGGCCATTGGGCTCGGAATCACCTCTCACTCACATGACTCTCCGGCACGTGATCGGGTCTTTCTCACAAGCTACAAATCAAGAGACACGTCGGACCCTACGCGCGTCCTTATTACAGAAAACATTTGACCTCTATCATTGCCAACAAAGGGTATATTACAAAGTATTGAGAAACTTTTGTTATTGACCAAATACTTATTTTCCACCATATTTTGCAAATAAATTCATAAAAAAATCCTACAATGTGATTTTCTGGATTTCTTTTTCTCATTTTGTCCGTCATAGTTGAAGTGTACCTATGATAAATTACAGGCCTCATCTTTTTAAGTGTGAGAACTTGCACAATTGGTGGCTGACTAAATACTTTTTTGCCCCACTGCATGTATTAGAGGTCGACTGATTTTTCAACGCCTATACCGATTATTGGAGGACCAAAGAAGCCGATACCGATTAAAATCGGCAGTTTTTTTTATTTATTTGTAATAATGACAATTACAACAATACTGAATGAACACTTATTTTAACTTAATATAATACATCAATAAAATCAATTTGGCCTCAAATAAAACATGTTCAATTTGGTTTAAATAATGCAAGAACAAAGTGTTGGAGAAGAAAGTAAAAGTGTAATATGTGCCATGTAAAAAAGCTAACGTTTAAGTTCCTTGCTCAGAACATGAGAACATATGAAAGCTGGTGGTTCCTTTTAACATGAGTCTTCAATATTCCCAGGTAAGAAGTCTTAGGTTGTAGTTATTATAGGACTATTTCTCTCTATAAGATTTGTATTTCATATACCTTTGACTATTGCACTTCAGTATTGCCATTGTAACAGTATAGCATTCCGTCCCTCTCCTCGCCCCTACCAGGGCTCGAACCAGGAACACATCGACAACAGCCACCCTCAAAGCAGCGGAACAACTACTCCAAGTCTCAGAGAGAGTGACGTTTGAAACGCTATTAGCGCGCACCCCGCTAACTAGCTAGCCATTTCACATCGGTTACACCAGCCTAATCTCAGGAGTTGATAGGCTTGAAGTCATAAACAGCTCAATGCTTGAAGAACAGCAAAAGAGCTGCTGGCAAAACGCACGAAAGTGCTGTTTGAATGAATGCTTACGAGCCTGCTGATTCCTACCATCGCTCAGTCAGACTGCTCTATCAAATCATAGACTTAATTATAACATAACACAGAAATACGAGCATTTGGTCATTAAAATGGTCGAATCCAGTAACTATCATTTCAAAAACAAAACATTTATCCTTTCAGTGAAATACGGAACCGTTCCGTATTTTATCTAACGGATGGCATCCCGAAGTCTAAATATTGCTGTTACATTGTACAACCTTTAAATGTTATGTCATAATTATGTACAATTCTGGCAAATTAACTACAGCCTTTGTTAGGATTAAATGGGCTTCACAGAGTTTGCAATGAGCCAGGTGGCCCAAACTGCTGCATATACTCTGACTGCTTGCACGGAACGCAAGAGAAATGACACAATTTCCCTAGTTATAAAAAATTCATGTTAGCAGGCAATATTAACTAAATATGCAGGTTTAAAAATATATACTTGTGTATTGATTTTAAAGAAAGACATTGATGTTTATGGTTAGGTACATTGGTGCAGTGCTTTTTTCGCAAATGCGCTTGTTAAATCATCACCCGTTTGTCGAAGTAGGCTGTGATTCAATGAGAAATTAACAGGCACCACATCAATTATATGCAACGCAGGACACGCTAGATAAACTAGTAATATCATCAACCATGTGTAGTTAACTAGTGATTATGTTAAGATCGATTGTTTTTTATAAGATAAGTTTAATGCTAGCTAGCAAATTACCTTGGCTTCTTGCTGCCCTTGCGTAACAGGTAGTCAGCCTGCCACGCAGGCTCCTCGTGGAGTGCAATGTAAGGCAGGTGGTTAGAGCGTTGGACTAGTTTCCGGAAGGTTGCAAAAACGAATCTCCGAGCTGACAAGGTAAAAATCTGTCGTTTTGCCCCAGAACAAGGCAGTTAACCCACCGTTCCTAGGCCGTCAATGAAAATAAGAATGAGGGGGGGGGGGGGGCGCTAGAGAGCGTGCTATGGAGTAGACGTGCTTTGCTAGAGCTCCGCTCCGCTTTGAAACAAATTTGTATTTATCTTAACCTCTCACGACCTAGATCTTCAAACAAATATGACAAAGGGAAAAGGCACCAGAAAAGGGAGCGCTAAACAAGAACCTGAATGAGATAGACAGCGAACCAATTTCAACGTCGCCAACCCACGAGGAGTTAGCTGAAGAGGCTAGCGTCCAAGAGTCCCCCACAGAGCCTACGCAAAGTGACATACTGGCTGCCATAAACTCACTAAGCAAGAAGGTGGACACAAGGTTGGCTGATATCTCAAAGAGTATTGGGACTTTGGCCGAAACTGTGAAGGCAACTCAGAGAAGGGTGCATGTGGTTGAGCAGACGACAGTCGATCACGAGGCCAGGCTACAGGACAGGTCATCAAAAATGACAACAAAACCCTTAAAGCCCGACTGGAAATGCTCGAGTCGCATTCAAGACGCTAGAACATCCGAATATGTGGCATCCAGGAGGACACTGAGAAAGGGAAACTCACTGAATTTGTCTCGGAGCTGATACCGGCCCTGCTGGGGAGTGAACACTTCAAAACGGCCATCCTGATTGACCGCGCACACAGATCTCAGGCAACGAAGCCGGCCAAGGGAGGGCCACCAAGGCCATTCATTGTCCGGCTGCACTATCCCCAGACCAGGGATCTCATCCTCAAGCTGGCTAGTCTAAAGTTCCCCCTTAACTTCAACGGAGCCAGGGTGTCTTTCTACCCAGATCTTACCTTGGAGGTGAGGAACCAACGGAAAGAGTATGATGAGGTACGCAACAAATGCAGGGCGGCCAACATCCGATATGGATTCCTCTTCCCAGCCCGGTTTAAGGTGACAGTCGAAGGATCAACACGTATGTTTGACAACCCAAAAGAGGCCGATCTGTTCTTGACAAGCAAGCTCCCTGGCTGAGGATACAGAATACGGCTGTGTCTGCCGGCTAAATGACCAAATACAGGCCATTAGAAGATCAGAATTTGGGACTTATGATTGGTGAGATGTTGTGGCTAATATAGCATTGTTTGGCACATCATGTTTAAGCGCCACTCACCCCCTAACGTGAGAGTTAAGTGTTATTTAATATTAGCGTATATGCGGAGCATCTATAGACGACGAGTTAGTTCAAGCTGTATGTCTAGACACCCTAAGGTTTGTGTGTTAGCCAAGGAGTGCTTTGTTTGGGGAAGTCACTCAGTAAAGGGATGGGAGGGGGGATGGGGTATGTGTTTTATGTTCACATTTATTATTAGTACAGGTGGCATGACAAGCTCCCGCACGGCGGGACGTTTTTCTTCTGAGTTTTGTATGACAGCAACAATTTGCTCTAAAATAAGAAATGCCACAGTGACAGAGCACACCAGGTGGAATAAAGATAGTCAGCTGGAACTGTAATGGCTTAGGGCATGTGGTGAAACGAGCAAAGTTTTTTTTCTCATCTTAAAATCACTGGGTGCTGACATAGTGTTTCTTCAAGAAACTCATATTAAACGCTCCGCTCAGGCCAAGCTACGAGTCGGCTGGATCGGTCAGATATACCAGTCTAACTTTGATGCAAAAGCGAGATGGGTAGCAATCCTGATAAGGAAAAACATTCAGTTTGTTTACTCATCCTCGATTTCAGATCCTAATGGTCGGTATATTATTGTGGCTGGTACACTGAATTCGAAACCAGTAACCTTGGTCAATTTATATGGACCCAACTTCGATGATCCATTATTTTTTCAAAGGGTATTTAAGGACATACCAAATATCTCGGATACAAGTGTTATTGTTGGAGGGGACTTTAACTACGTTAGATCCTCTTTTAGATAAACAGCTATCAAGGTCACTTCAACAATCAAATGCCAGTGTCTGTCTAAATACATTGATGACAAATCTTAACATTGTCGATATTTGGAGACTGACGCACCCAACAGACAGGGATTACTCTTTCTTTTCATCAGTTCATAAATCATATTCCAGAATTGACTATTTTTTGTTGGACTCCAAACTAATTTCAGCAGTTGAGTCGGTTACCTATCACCCTATTCTAATTACGGACCACTCTCCTGTGTCCATGGTGCTGAAACTCGACAATATGTCGACAGGTCGGCGACCGTGGCGCTTAGACGCATACCTGCTGAAAGATGAGGCTTTTTGTCAGCATTTGAAGGAGCAGATTGCCCTTTTCCTCTGAACTAACGAAACGGGGGATGTTGACGACTCCACCCTTTGGGAATCTCTTAAGGCTGTGATTAGAGGTTACATGATTTCTTATACATCAGAGAGGAAGAAACGCGCCAATACTAGGCTAAGAGAAATTGAAAGAGAGTTAGGGGAACAGGAGAACGTTTTTAGGACGAATTCCTCGTATACAGTCCTTGAGAAGATCAAAGTTAAAATATGAATACAATACCATCCTTTCGAAACAGGTGGGCTCTTTACTTGCTAGAACGCAACAAAGTTATTTTGAACTGGGTGACAAACCACAAATTATTAGCAAGACAACTAAGGCATGTACAGGCATCTAGAGCTATTCACAAAATAAAAGACAAGAAGGGTAAAATAGTAAGGATATTAATAAATGCTTTGGGCAGTTTTACTCAGAGCTATACCAATCAAAATGCGATGCTACTGATCCACAAACTATGGAACGCTTTCTCACTGAATGTGAACTTCCTAAACTAGACAGGGGGGCAGCTTCTGCACTCGATGCAGGGATAACTTTGGAGAAAATTAACACAGCGATAGCACAATTTCCAAACAGTAAGGCCCCTGGGCCCGATGGATATGTAATAGAATTCTATAAGAAGTACTGCGCCAGTCTAGCTCCACTTATGTTGCGAATGTTTAAACAATCCAAAGAAAATGCCAAACTCCCGCAAACACTGTATGAGGCTACAATAGCACTGATCTTGAAAAAAGATAGATTCCATGGAGATGTCATCTTATCGCCCCGTCTCGTTACTCCCAATAGAAAACAAGGTGTTGACAAAGATATTGGCAAACCGATTGAAAACATATATTTCTGACATCATACACCCCGACCAGACAGGTTTTATCCCGGGCCGACATATACACTACAATTTGAGACGTCTTTTCAACGTAATGTATCACGATCATAAGGTTGAGGCAGTGGTAATAGCTCTTGATGCAGAGAAGGCGTTTGACCGGATTGAGTGGAAATATGTTGTCGGTTCTGGAGCACTTCGGGTTCGGAAAATAATTTATTAATTGGATAAGAATTATTTATGCACACCCAATGGCATCCGTGGTAACCAATCAAGAAATGTCGCAGTCATTCCGCTTGTTCAAGGGGCGCCGACAGGGGTGCCCTATTTCGCCTGCTCTCTTCGCTATAGCCATGGAACCCCTTGCTACTCGCATTCGGGCATGTGCCGATATAGCTTCTGTTAAAATAAAGGACACAGCACAAAATTTCCCTATATGCAGACGATGATCTTTTGTCCAAACCTAAAACTTCTATTCCACCCTTACTTAACTTGATAAACACATTTGGCTCCTTCTCTGGCTACAAGATAAACTGGCAATAAAGTGACTTGATGCCAATATCACGGCCTGTGGATATGCAATTTCTGCAATCTCACCCGTTTAGAACAGTGATGGACAAGTTCACAAGCCTTGGCATTGTAGTGACAAGAGACCTTGATCAGCTATTGAAAGCGAATTGGGACATGAAAATATATCAGCTTAAACAAAATATAGATTTTTGGAAAACTCTGCCTATCTCCTTGGTTGGTCGTATAAACGCTATTAAAATGGTTGTCCTACCCAGGTTTCTTTACCTCTTCCAATGTCTACCCAATTTCATACCACAAAGCTATTTTAAGAAATTAGATTCAATAGTAACTCCATTTTTATGGGATAACAAGGCAGCCAGAATTTCAAAGAAGCATTTATGTAAGTACAAAATAGAGGGGGGCTTTGGCCTTCCTCACTTTAAACTGTATTATTGGGCTGCTAATCTGAACATTGTGTCTTTCTGGAGGGAAAGCTTACCTGCGATGAGACAGAAGGATATGCCTGCATGGCTTTCGATTGAGCAGGCCTCCTGTCAACGTTCCTCACTCCCTGCACTTGTTAATAGCCCATCATATGTGAAAAAAAATCCACTTATGACTCTAACCCAGTCATTTGTCATACGCTTAGGATCTGGAAACAGATTAGGTATTTTCTTAACATACACACTGTATACATTGACAGCCCGATTTGCCTGAATCATGCTTTCCACCCCGCATTGGATGATGTGGTGTTTTCACAGTGGAGGGAGAAGGGACTCACAACAATTGGTCATCTATACATAGATGGTCAGTTAGCTTCATTTCAACAATTACAGGGAAAGTTCAACATGCCAACAACACATATTTTCAGATACCTCCAAATCAGGAATTTCGTAAGGACACATATCCCACAGTATGGCATGAAGCCAAATAGTCCTACATTAGATAGCTTGATCCTGGTCAAACCCCATTCAAAAGGGTCAGTCTCTAGACTGTATGATGTGCTACAGGCCCACATAGAGGTATCCACAGACACCATTAAAAGGGCTTGGGAACAAGAACTTGGGTCAGAAATCTCAGATGAGGACTTGGTAGAAGCTCTCAGGAATATAAACCAGATGCCAGACACAACCTTGTACAGTTTAAGGTGATACACAGGTCACATTACTCAAAAGTAAAACTGCATATGGAAAAGATTCGATACAATACCTCCAATAGAAGTCCAATGTTTTACAAAATATGGCAGCCGATACTGGATAAATGGTCTAGTCCCGCTTCATAACTGGGTTGACAATCTGCTGCTACTCTGTGCTGTACTCCACTCAACATTTACTTTTGGCTTAACTACACTGCTTGTAATGACTATATGCTGTCTTCATATACATGTACCACCTAATAGGATTTTGTTTTACTTTGTGTATGTGTGAGTTAAGTTTTGTCCTCTAAATGGGCCATCCCATTCAACAGGACAATGAATGGCATTGTTAGTATTGCTGTCTTTTTTATTTGATTTTTTATTGTAAAATAATAAACATATAGAAAATAAGAATGTGTACTTAACTGACTTGCATAGTTACATAAAAGGTGTAAAAAATATATATTTAAAAAAATATGATAAAAATAATAAATAAAAATTTGTGTCCAAAAATACCGATTACCGATTATCCTGAAAACTTTAAATCGGTCCTAATTAATCGTCCTTTCCGATTAATTGGTCGACCTCTAGTATGTATGCCAGTTAGGCTTTTACACCCCTTGTAAAGCCGATTAATGCACTTACATTTTAAGAAGTTATTTGGCCACTTTAGTTGTGATACAAACCTTATCAAAACATAGGCCTACGGGCTAGGCAACATGTGAGGTGTGTGACTCGAAAAAGTGGCAGAGAAAAAAAGGCTGGGTTTCTTATGCTGGGCATCATTCATTTAAGTAATGTCACCCATCAGACTAGTCTTGATTTAAATCTTGTCTTTACATATACTAAATCATATGAGTGAAATGTGTTGTGTAGGCAACAGCCATACACAACCCATTTGTAATTGGCAACTTAAATAAAACTTGGGACATTATTTTGTTGATGTTTTACTTGTCTAAAGCCTCTTAAGGACCCTTTTTTTCAATTTTCGCCTAAAATGACATACCTGCCTATAGCAACCATTTGAAAGGAAACACTTAAGTTTGTGGAAATGTGAAATTAATATTGGAGAATATAACACAGATCTCTTAAGATAAAAACAAAAAAAGCATGCATTGTCAAAAAAATATTTGAAATGCAAGATAAAAGCCATTATCATTTAGGAGTATAGGAACAATTTAGATTTGGGCCACTAGATGGCAGTAGTGTATGTGCAAAGTTTTAGACTGATCCAATGAACCATTGCATTACTGGTCAAAATGTTGCGCAAATGTGCCAAATTGGTCAATTGATACATTCAAGTACATAACTATAGCAAACATACAAAAAATAATATGGTAATAAAAATGTAGGAATGTCATACATGATGGCTAATTAGCGTCCCTACAGAAAATACACTAACCTTCACACATCTAAAGGCTGTGAGATGGCCAGATACAGCAGGGATTCAAACTATAGAACCCAGTTCCTACATTTTAATATAACAATGGCTTTATCAAACAAAACTACGCTACATGTTCTCTCTGGGTCCCTCAGGATGACAAATCAGAGCAATATTACTGAATGTAAATACATTATTTACATTCAGAAGGTGAATGTATAAAGCCAGTTGCCGTGACAAAAGCTGTTGTTGTTGTGCACGCTTCAAACAATAGCATGGTATTTTTTCACTGTAATAGCTACTGTAAATTGGACAGTGCAGTTAAATTAACAGGAATTTAAGCTTTCTGTCCATATAAGACATGTCTATGTCCTGGGAAATGTTCTTGTTACTTACAATGTCATGCTAATCACATTAGCGCACGTTAGCTCAACCGTCCCGAGGGGGGGGTGACACAGTGATTCCGTAGAAAAGTTGGGAGATTATGTTCATGTTATAAGTATCCCTATATTTCTGTTATTACAGTGCCATCACTCTGTTATTAATACCCATGCGCAGTAGTCTCACTGTAGATGGACCTGCCCTGAGTGCAATGGCAACTATGTACTGTGGAAATAGTGACGTAAACGTTGTTCAACTGGAACCTAGTCGCATCATTTTGCGTTAACAGTTGGTGCCTCACCATCGTTGGAGATGGCAGGGGTCTTCTTAGCCAGTGGGGTCTGTGTGTTGGTGGATGTGCACATATCATGCTCCAGGTCACAGGTTGTATTGCCGGGGCAACAGTGGAGTTTGTCGGTACAGCACACAGCCTGTACAGAACACACATTGATTAAACATGTAGTTCATCAGTTTTGAAATGCTCAACCTCTGCATGTCCCCATCTCTCTTTAGCTACCCTTTCCTCATGTTGAAACACTCAGACTAAGAACTGTCCGTCACATGTATCTTACACAGACTGTGTGCAACACATATTGTGCAATTTGTTGTGTAGGAATGAAATGCTTGAGATTATGTGACCCAGGGTCCTCTGTACTGCTCCAGTTCCACTCACCTCCAGGTAGGGGCAGCAGCCATAGTCGCCACTGGTCAGCAGGCAACAGGTGGTTCCGTTTGGGCATCTGCTCGTACCACCTGGGCAGGTCACTGCTTGTCCAACCACCAGGAACAGAGACACATGGGGAAAATTAATATTAAAATGGATTAGGCCCAAAGAGAACGGTGTTGTGTTCATTAGGCACCAAACCAAAGGCAACAGACTGAAAAGGAATAATATATTTTTTCATTTGTAGAATTGTATTATTATTATTATTATTATTTTTTATTCCCATTGTTTGCCCTAATGGAGACAAGCATGGAACATAATTCAACAACAACTTCACAATGATCTTGTTGTTTAGTTCTGTCTGTTCTTTCAGTACCCGTCTGCTTCTTCATTGCAGGCCCCTTTTCCCTCATGGCAAATGTCTCCAGGGTGGGAGACACACACTTGGAGTGGGCTAGGTCACACTTGGTGCCCTCTGGACAGCAGTGCATCTTGTCTTCACAGCACACTGCCTTGAGAGAGAGAACAGAAAACAAAAGTTTAGAATGCTTCAGAATAGGGTTATTAAAGAGCAAATCCAACTCTGCCATTAGTTTGTTGTGTATTATGCAGAGATGGCAAAGATGCATTAAAATGTATCTCATTACAAAATAAAGTCTTCAGAGCTTTGTGGCCAGCAATTACCCACCCCCCAAAAAATGTGGGGCAGAATTGGTGTTAGAAATTAGATCCTGTGTTATCATTACGTAATCAGAGGTGCGATGGAGGTGCAAAAATGTGCGTGAAAGAAAGTTGAGGTATAGGACTCACTTCCCGAGTTCACTTCCCCCTTTTGGAACAAATTAACTGAAATATCCTCGCTCTGGAAGCGCATCCTCGTGGTTCAACTTTCTTTTCATGGTCTTTCACCAACACCTCTCATGTCTTCACACAATAGTGCCATAAGACTTCTTATGGGGTCAGGGGTGGAAGTATGAATTTATTCCCAGTATGGTACCCCCCTGTGTGTGCACCCTGCAGTACTAAACATAGATTTACATATAGAATCCCATTTAATAGGATCTCTGTGCGCCAAACAGTAAAAATGTGTTGTTTATTACCTTTTGATGTCGCAATAACATTATAACTGGCTATGTTGTCATCTGATTGTCAAAAAAATCACTTCAGCAGGCTCCTCCTGTAAGCCTGGCTACCTGCACATGTTCGCATACTCAAAAATAATTATTGAATCCATACAGTGCACCAGACATTTGCCGAATGAAAAGAGACCAAGGTGTGATTGCCATTAATTTGGCCTACATTTGAAACCTGAATTGACGCGCCCACTGTCCGCGCACGCCTCTGTCACTCACCTCTGCCTTATTATTGTTGAAACACACCGCATTATGGATCGCATTTCACACGTTTTCAAGTCCATTTGGAAATGTTTCATGCAGGTGACATGCGGTAATGATAAAGAGTACAGTTCTTGGCATCTTTAATTGTCGTCATAGGCTCAACATAACGTTGATGATGTGGTTGTTACAAGAAGCACATGAATGAACTCTAAAAATCACCAGTCCTATTCGACTCAGCCATGCCGCATCGTCCAACATTTCCTCATCTCCCACCCCTTCGAATGCGACTAGCCCCGATGCTCCTCCCTCTTTTGCCCCTGCCCAACTACAAAGTTCCTCCATGCAGGTAGTCACTGAGTCGCTAAAGGAGCTCTTTAAACTTGAACCCCCCCCCAAAAAAACATCTGCGTCAGATGGTTTAGATCCTTTCTTCTTTAAGGTTGCTGACCCTATCCTCACCAAGCATATCTCCTCTCTGGGGAGATTTCCATTGCTTGGAAGGCAGCCACGGCTCATCCTTTATTTAAAAGGGGAAGATCAAGCTGATCCTAACTGTTAAGCCCATTTCTATTTTGCCCTGTTTATCAAGTGTGTTGGAAAAACTTGTCAGTAATCAACTGCCTGGCTTTCTTGACGTCTATAGTATTCTCTCTGGTATGCAATCTGGTTTCCGCTCACATTTTGGATGTGTCACTGCAACCTTGATTCTAAGCAATGTTGTGCTGTTATTTTTATTGACTTGGCCAAAGCTTTTGATAGGGTAGACCATTCCATTCTTGTGAGCACGCTAAAGAGTATTGGTGTCTCTGTGGGGGTCTTTGGCTTGGTTTGCTAACTACCACTCAGAGTCAGAGTGTAGTGTATAGTCAGTACCCCAAGGCTCGATCCTGGGCCCCACGCTCTTCTCAATTTACATCAACATAGCTCAGGCATTAGGAAGCTTTCATCCATTTATACGCAGATGATACAGTTTTCTAATCAGCTGCCCCCTCCCCGGATTGTGTGTTAAACACTAATTGCTATCTCTGAGGGTTTAGAGCTTGAGGTAGTCACCTCACACAAGTACTTGGGAGTATGGCTAGACAGTACTGTCCTTCTCTCAGCACATATCAAACTGCAGGCTAAGGTTAAATCTAGACTTGGTTTCTTCTATAGTAATCATTCCTCTTTCACCTCAGCTGCCAAACCAACCCTGATTCAGATGACCATCCTACTCATGCTAGATTACGGAGATGTAATTTAACTGTAAACTGGTAATTTCTGTATACCTGTAGCAAGACCCACTGGTTGATGCTTATTTATAAAACCCTCTTAGGCCTCACTCCCCCTTATCTGATATACCTACTGCAGCCCTCATCCTCTGCATACAACACCCATTCTGCCAGTCACATTCTGTTAAAAGGTCCCCAAAGTCTCCTCTTTTCAGTTCACTGCAGCTAGCGACTAGAACAAGCTGCAAAAAAAACTCAAATTGGACAGTTCTCTTCATTCAAAGACTCAATCATGGACACTTGCTGCATGATGCATGATGTATTGTTGTCTCTTGCCCTTTGTGCAGTTGTCTGTGCCCCATAATGTTTGTTCCATGTTTTGCGCTGCTGCCATGTTGTGTTGCTACCATGTTGTGTTTCTGCCATGCTGTGGTGTCATCTTAGGTCTCGCTCTATGTAGTGTCGTGGTGTCATCTTAGGTCTCGCTCTATGTAGTGTCGTGGTGTCATCTTAGGTCTCGCTCTATGTAGTGTCGTGGTGTCATCTTAGGTCTCGCTCTATGTAGTGTCGTGGTGTCATCTTAGGTCTCGCTCTATGTAGTGTCGTGGTGTCATCTTAGGTCTCGCTCTATGTAGTGTCGTGGTGTCATCTTAGGTCTCGCTCTATGTAGTGTCGTGGTGTCATCTTAGGTCTCGCTCTATGTAGTGTTGTGGTGTCTCTTGTGGTGATGCGTGTTTTGTCCTATATTATTATGTATTTTTTATCCCAGCCCCCATAGGAGGTCTTTTGGTAGGCAGTCATTATAAGTAAGAATTTGTTCTTAATGGGCTTGCCTAGTAACATAAATAAAATAAACCGGTACGACGTACCACCACTATTACATACCGGACAGTACCGGCTTACTTTCACCCCTCTTTCTGATACCAATGCAGAAAATGTGGGTGATATGGGACCACAAAATTGTGAATTGTTATAAAACTTAGAGTACTTAAAAAATACAAAGTACCATTCTCTGAAGTATCGTGTTACAAATTACATGGTGACTTATTCCAACGCCTTCAAATACAAATGTCACAAAAAAATTGAGGAACATTTACTCTATGCTTATGGTAAATCATATATTCATGCTCATGTTAATTCTTAATCTGAACAATAAATTAACTTTTGCTGAATAGTAAAATGCCTATGATCGGTAACTTGAGGGTAACCAGCTTTGCAGAACTACCAGAGGAACCAGGCGATAACGTGATGTAGGGAGGGTAATTGGCAGAAAGCCCAGAATATTGTGTGTTTGACTGAGAACAGGTGCTGTTTGAACACAAACAGTTTCTGCAAGAAATAGACACTCCCTATAACTGTAGAGCATGAACAAAGGTTTATGCAGTCCTACTTTAGATGTGTCTGGAGTGAGTCTCCCTTGCTGCAGCTTGTAATAAAGTAAATGAACAGCTCTTTCTGATATTTGCCACAACACTGTATATGCATACCCAAATCAACTACATTTGCCACCTGGAACAGGGTAAGCCGTTTCAAATGATTAATACCATAATACAATAAGTAACAATTTGCCCCCTGAAGTGTTAAGCATTACAATCACATATTTACAATAACAATTCTGAGACAGAGTGAGTACTACACAAAGAGAGCCCACTTTTGCTGTGGTACTGTAGAAAAAGTCAAACCTATTCTACATTAACTGAATGTAGCCAACTCATTAACCCCTTGATTCCACTTAGTGAAAAACCCCTCCAGCAGCCACAGTGACTCACTTCATTAACTATGTTTAATCTGTTGCCTCGTAGTCAGGTCAGGTCACTTTCTACGCAAATGTACGTTCTATTAATAGCTGAGGCCAAGCATAAGGGGGCATTGATACTTAACATGTTATTACAAGAAGACAAGAAGACGAGAGGGACTTGAATCAATTCTCTCAAAAGGGTCGCTGGCGTATTTTAGTGTGCATTGTCGACAGTTGCAGAATCATCTGAAAGATCTTTGCAACACATTACAGTGGTGGTTCCGGGTGAACATTGTACAACCATAGGCAATGGACCCGAGGAAACAGTTAAACGCAAAGATCCTCATTTTGACAGCGCTAAAATATGCAAACCTCTACTGTATTATTCACATCACCTACAGACATCTCTGCAATTTAAGACTGTCAAAATTACACTCAAAGGACTTCCAGATAAGGAATAAGGGACAAGTGTGTAATGTACCTTGGCCAGCGGACAGCAGCCCCAGGAGCCTTCTGGGAGTTGACAGCAGGTGGTGTCGTCCGGACACTCCGACTCGCCGTCGGGACAAATGACTGCCCTCACTCCCTCCATCATCTAAATGGAGTGACAGGCAATGCATACCAACGAGGGTTGGGTTGACACATACGTCCCATTCACACAACTAGTTAAATAACATTGTTGAAAAGGCTTAAAAAGAATCATTAAGAAATATAATCTATATTAAACAAAACAGACACTATAGTTTATAATACACAGAGATAGAGAATAATGTTGCATTCTCTTTACCAGAGGGCTGATGATGTGTTGTGCGGGGACTCTTCTGACCCACGGCAGAGAGACTGTTTTATTGAGGCACTTGGAGTGGACTAAGTCACACACTGTCCCCTCATAGCAGCAATGCAGGTGGTCGGAACAGCACTCAGCCTGGAGATGGGTTTTAAGACAGTTTGATCTTTGAAAAAGTCATGAGTTGGCAGTAAAACAGTCATTTATAGCTATGTTACAACATTCAAATGAATAGAACCCCCACAGAATTAGCAATACCATCAAAACACTGTGTTGCTGATGATGGTGTTGCTGGGCTATGGCCATAAAATTAGCTTTGTTCTTTCACACTATGGTGCTGAATAAGCATTTTCACACTACCAGTTCAAAGCAGGGTCAGCTGGACCGAGATTGTCCTGCATACCTCATTTAACCAAGCAGTCACTCAGATACAAACTTTAGACGACTGGGGACTAATCACTTACATTTGGTAATGGACAGCAGCCATATCCACCACTGGGGGTCTTGCAGCAGGTGTTGCCGTCGTTACACATCCCACCATCGGGACAAATCAGGGCTGAGGTCAGGCCTAGGAGGGCCAAACACACCACCCCTATCTGCACAGTTTTGAGAAGAGGGGTTAAGAAAACCTAAGACCATGTGCTCGCGTTGTTGACGAAGTTGGCTATTACCCCGTGCACATAAAAAGTTCTTGAAGCAAGGTACAGTTTAACTCCAAAAATGTTACATTTATTTAAATAAAAAAATACAAATGACAGGTTAAAAATCAGGCTTTGATCTAAAAGGCTAAAAACAGGGATAAGTTCAAAAAGGTAAGAGCATAAAATGTAGCAAACAAATGCTCTCCATCATCGCTGGCCCTATAACAAATAAATAAACACAATAAGAAATGTATGAGTCTTTAGGTGAGGATGTGCCATCATCCTCACACGGGTGTATATTTGACTTATTCTGCTACATAAATAGGTGGTGGTGATGAATAACGTTGTGCACATGGTGAACTATTGTTTGAGCAGTAGGCCTATATACAGTAGATGAATTTGCCCAGTCTAGGAATGCAGAAATCTGTTCATAACTCCATACATTTGCTCTGCGGTTCATGTACTTTCAAAGCAAATATTTATACATACTGCATCACACTGAAAATAAAATTGCCTATCTAGGTCTTTATATCTACATGGCACAAAACGTTCACATCTAGTTTGTTATCTGTGGATGTATTAACCTGAAATGGCCTACTTCACTCTGAGTGTTTAATAGTCACATGTACAGTTGAAGTCGGAAGTTTACATACACCTTAGCCAAATACATTTAAACTCGGTTTCACAATTCCTGACATTTAATCCAAGTAAAAATCCTCATTTTAGGTCAGTTAGGATCACCACTTTATTTTAAGAATGTGAAATGTCAGAATAATAGTAGAGAGAATGATTTGTTTCAGCTTTTATTTATTTCATCACATTCCCAGTGGGAATACACTCAATTAGTATTTGGTAGCATTGCCTTTAAATTGTTTAAACTTGGGTCAAACGTTTTGGGTAACCTTCCACAAGCTTCCCACAATAAGTTAGGTGAATTTTGGCCCATTCCTCCTGACAGAGCTAGAGTACCTGACAATATCTTGACTTTGTTGTCCTTAAGCCAAAGTTGTGGCAAAATGGAAGTATGCTTGGGGTCATTGTCCATTTGGAAGAACCATTTGCAACCAAGCGTTAACTTCCAAACTGATGTCTTGAGATGTTGCTTGAATATATTCACATAATTTTCCTTCCTCATAAAGCCATCTATTTTGTGAAGTGCACCTCTCCCTCCTGCAGCAAAGCACCCCCACAACATAATGCTGCCACCCCCGTGCTTCACGGTTGGGATGGTAATCTTTGGCTTGCAAGCCTCCCCCTTTTTCCTCCAAACATAACGATGGACATTACGGCCAAACAGTTATATTTTTGTTTCATCAGACCAGAGGACATTAATCACAAAATTACGATCTTTGTCCCCATGTGCAGTTGCAAACTGTAGTCTGGCATTTTTTATGGCGGTTTTGGAGCAGTGGCTTCTTCCTTGCTGAGCGGCCTTTCAGGTTATGTCGATATAGGACTCGTTTTACTGTGGATATAGATACTTTTGTACCCGTTTCCTCCAGCATCTTCACAAGGTCCTTTGCTGTTGTTCTGGGATTGATTTGCACTTTTCTCACCAAATTACACTCATCTCTAGGAGACAGAACCAGTCTCCTTCCTGAGCGGTATGACGGCTGCGTGGTGCCATGGTGTTTATACTTGCGTACTATTGTTTGTACAGATGAATGTGGTACCTTCAGGCGTTTGGAAATTGTTCCCAAGGATGAACCAGTCTTATGGAGGTCTCCAATTTTTTTTCTGAGGTCTTGGCTGATTTCATTTGAATTTCCCATGATGTCAAGCAAAGGCACTGAGTTTGAAGGTATGCCTTGAAATACATCCACAGGTACACCACCAATTGACTCAAATTATGTCAATTAGCCTATCAGAAGCTTCTAAAGCCTTGGCATAATTTTCTGGAATTTTCCAAGCTGTTTAAAGGCACAGTCAACTTTGTATGTAAACTTCTGACCCACTGGAATTGTGATACAGTGAATTATAAGTGAAATAATCTGTAAAAAAGTGTTGGAAAAATTACTAGGCGTCGAGCTCCTACATGCAGGACTAAGGGAAACACAATGACAACAAAACAATATAAATAACACCATATACATAACTGTGGCAATGGAGAATAAATAAATGGCTATTGGGGGGAGGCAGAGTAAAGACTTGACGGGATGGGGGATCATAGGGGAGCAACTTGACCATTGAAGGGGTGTGGGGACCTACTATCACATACCAGAAAAATTCTATAGCTTGAATGTTATCAGTGGATTTTCAGCACATTCGTCTCATTTCAAAGTAATGCAGCTAATTTAGTTAACTAGTAAGCTAGTTACAAATATTTTAATTGTCTAAATCAAACCAAAATCTATTGATCCAAAGAATCTCGTACCATTGTGTTCAGAGAATCTGAGAAGAGTAAGAGGGTAGATGAGGGAATATCGTCAGATGTGTTATTCAAGTTGGGAACTGCAATGAATAGTCTTCATATAGTCTAAAGATAGAGGCAAGAAAACAAGTTCATCATTATTCACTGATCAAAACAATGAATGACAGAGCTGACAATTGTCGCTAGCTAATTTAGCTAGCTAGCATAGCAAGTTAATAAACATAAAATAAGATGGGTTAGGCGTAACGCCAGACAAAATTAATTACATGTGTTATTTACCTTCGTTAGTGTGCGATGTAAAAGCTCAAACTAGTTAAATTATCTTTCATTCGAAGCGACGCTGGAGTATTTTGCAGTCTGGAGTGATTTCAGATTTTTTTTCTCCCAACAACGGTTATCACATGATATTCGCACCTTATGACCAATGGCCTGTTCCAGGGTCGACTTTACATCAGGCGCGCTGCACATAATGATCAGCTCTCTCAACTCTGGAGAACTGACGTCTCAGGAACATCAATAAAATAAATGATTGCTAAATATCTTTGTCAATAGTGTAGCTCAGGGTTGCCCAAACTCGGTCCTGGGCCCAAATCCCCGTCATTTGTTTGAAGAGATGACGGAGGAAAAAGAGGACAAAGGTCAGCTGCCTTCTGAGAATTCACAGGCGATCGAATAAACTCCCACTGCCTTCAATTCTTCTAGCTAACGTGCAATCATTGGAAAATAAAATTGACGACCTACGAGGAAGATGAAACCACCAACGGGATATTAAAAACTGTAATATCTTATGGAGTCGTGGTTGAACGAAGACATTATCAACATACAGCTGGCTGGTTATCCACTGTATCTGGTAAGACAAGGGGTGGCAGACTATGCATATGTAAACAACAGCTGGTGCACGATATCTAAGGAAGTCAAGGTTTTTCTCACCTGAGGTAGAGTATCTCATGATAGGTTGTAGACCACACTATCTACCTAGAGTTTTCATCTGTATTTTTCGTAGCTGTCTGCATACCACCACAGACTGATGCTGGCACTAAGACTGCACTCAATTAGCTTTATTTCACCATAAGCAAACAGGAAATGCTAATCCAGAGGCGGTGCTCCTACTGGCCGGGGGACTGCAGGGAAACATATCTGTTTGACCAAATGTCTATCAGCATGTGCTACCAGAGGGGAAAAAAACTAAAGACCACCTTTACTCCACACACAGAGATGCATACATAGCTCTCCCTCGCCCTCCATTTGGCAAATCTGACCATAATTCTATCCTCCTGATTCTTGCTTACAAACTCAAATTGAAGCAGGAAGCACCAATGACTCGGTCAATAAAAAAGTGGTCAGATGAAGCAGATGCCAAGATACCCGACCATTTCGAATCTCACCATACCTTCTCTGCTATGCAATCTGGTTTCAGAGCTGGTCATGGGTGCACCTCAGCCACGCTCAAGGTCCTAAACGATATCTTAACCGCCATCGATAAGAAACATTACTGTGCAGCCGTATTCATTGATCTGGCCAAGGCTTTCGACTCTGTCAATCACCATATCCTCATCGGCAGACTCGACAGCCTTGGTTTCTCAAATGATTGCCTCGCCTGGTTCACCAACTACTTCTCTGATAGAGTTCAGTGTGTCAAATCGGAGGGTCTGCTGTCCGGACCTCTGGCAGTCTCTATGGGGGTGCCACAGGGTTCAATTCTTGGACCGACTCTCTTCTCTGTATACATCAATGAGGTCGCTCTTGCTGCTGGTGAGTCCCTGATCCACCTCTACGCAGACGACACCATTCTGTATACTTCCGGCCCTTCTCTGGACACTGTGTTAACAACCCTCCAGGCAAGCTTCAATGCCATACAACTCTCCTTCCGTGGCCTCCAATTGCTCTTAAATACAAGTAAAACTAAATGCATGCTCTTCAACCGAGCGCTACCTGCACCTACCCGCCTGTCCAACATCACTACTCTGGACGGCTCTGACTTAGAATACGTGGACAACTACAAATACTTAGGTGTCTGGTTAGATTGTAAACTCTCCTTCCAGACCCATATCAAACATCTCCAATCCAAAGTTAAATCTAGAATTGGCTTCCTATTTCGCAACAAAGCATCCTTCACTCATGCTGCCAAACATACCCTTGTAAAACTGACCATCCTACCAATCCTCGACTTTGGCGATGTCATTTACAAAATAGCCTCCAATACCCTACTCAACAAATTGGATGCAGTCTATCACAGTGCAATCCGTTTTATCACCAAAGCCCCATATACTACCCACCATTGCGACCTGTACGCTCTCGTTGGCTGGCCCTCGCTTCATACTCGTCGCCAAACCCACTGGCTCCATGTCATCTACAAGACCCTGCTAGGTAAAGTCCCCCCTTATCTCAGCTCGCTGGTCACCATAGCATCTCCCACCTGTAGCACACGCTCCAGCAGGTATATCTCTCTAGTCACCCCCAAAACCAATTCTTTCTTTGGCCGCCTCTCCTTCCAGTTCTCTGCTGCCAATGACTGGAACGAACTACAAAATCTCTGAAACTGGAAACACTTATCTCCCTCACTAGCTTTAAGCACCAACTGTCAGAGCAGCTCACAGATTACTGCACCTGTACATAGCCCACCTATAATTTAGCCCAAACAACTACCTCTTTCCCAACTGTATTTCATTTTAATTTATTTATTTATTTTGCTCCTTTGCACCCCATTATTTTTTTATTTCTACTTTGCACATTCTTCCATTGCAAAACTACCATTCCAGTATTTTACTTGCTATATTGTATTTACTTTGCCATCTTGGCCTTTTTTGCCTTTACCTCCCTTCTCACCTCATTTGCTCACATTGTATATAGACTTGTTTATACTGCATTATTGACTGTATGTTTGTTTTTACTCCATGTGTAACTCTGTGTCGTTTTATCTGTCGAACTGCTTTGCTTTATCTTGGCCAGGTCGCAATTGTAAATGAGAACTTGTTCTCAACTTGCCTACCTGGTTAAATAAAGGTAAAATAAATCAAATAAAAATACAGGACTGTTTTGCTAGCACAGACTGGAATATGTTCCGGGATTCTTCCTATGGCATTGAGGAGTACACCATTGGCTTCATCAATAAGTGGATCGAGGACATCGTCCCCACAGGGATTGTACGTACACACCCCACCCAACCAGAAGCCATGGATTACAGGCAACGTCCGCACTGAGCTAAAGGCTAGAGCTGCCACTTTCAAGGAGCGGGACTCTAACCCGGATGCTTATAAGAAATCCCGCTATGCCCTCCGAAGAACCATCAAACAGGAAAAGTGTCAATACAGGACTAAGATCGAATCGCACTACACTGGCTCCAACGCTCGTCGGATGTGGCAGGGCTTGTAAACCATTAGACTATAAAGAGAAACACAGCCGAGAGCTGCCCAGTGACACGAGCCTACCAGATGAGCTAAACTACTTCTATGCTCGTTTCGAGGCAAAAAAAACACTGAAACATGCATCAGCTGTTCCAGATCACTGTGTGATCACGCTCTCCGCAGCCGATGTGAGTAAGACCTTTAAACAGGTCAGAATTCACAAGGCCGCAGGGCCAGACATTACCAGGACGCACTGACCATTTGGCAAGTGTCTTCACTGACATTTTCAACCTCTCCCTGTCCGAGTCTATAATACCAACATGTTTTAAGCAGGCCACCATAGTCCCTGTGCCCAAGAACACAAAGGTAACCTGCCTAAATAACTACCGATCCGTAGCACTCACGTCTGTAGCCATGAAGTGCTTTGAAAGGCTGGACATGGCTGATATCAACACCATTATCCCAGAAACCTTAGACCCACTTCAATCTGCATACCGCCCTAACAGATCCACAGATGATCCAATCTCTATTGCACTCCACACTGCTCTTTCCCACCTGGACAAAATAAACACCTATGTGAGAATGCTGTTCATTGACTACAGCTGAGCGTTCAACACCACAGTGCCCTCAAAGCTCATCACAAAGCAAAGGACCCTGGGACTAAACACCTCCTCTGCAACTGGATCCTGGACCTCCTGACAGGCTGCCCCCAGGTGGTAAGGGTAGGTAACAACACATCTGCACGCTGATCCTCAACACAGGGGCCCCTTAGGGGTGCATGCTCAGTCTCTTCCTGTACTTCCTGTTCACTCATGACTGCATGGCCAGGCATGACTCCAACACCATCATTAAGTTTGCTGATGACACAACAGTTGTTGGCCTGATCACCGACAATGACAAGACAGCCTATAGGGAGGAAGTCAGAGACCTGCCGCCGTGTGGTGCCAGGACAACAACATCTCCCTCAACGTTATTAAGACAAAGAAGATGATTGGAATACAGGAAAAGGAGGCCCAGGCACACCCCCATTCTCATCAATGGGGCTGTAGTGGAGCAGGTTGAGAGCTTCAAGTTTCTTGATGTCCACATCACCAACAAACTAACATAGTCCAAGCACACCAAGACAGTTGTGAAGAGGGCACGACAAAACCTATTCCTCCTCAGGAGATTGAAAAGATTTGACATGGGTCCTCAGATCCTCAAAAGGTTCTACATAAGACTCCTGAACATCTACCTTTGACCTTTTTCACCTGCTCCACGTCGGAGACCAGCCTGCCCAGTGCCAGGCCGCACTCGTCACCCCGGGTTACCACGGCGCTTCCCAGTTTGACCACAATCCTCTTGGCCTGGCGCAGCTCCTCACAATGAGCAAAGGAGTTACCGTTGGCACGTGCCAGGGACACAGAAAGAATACAAGTTACTACTCTGCCTTATGGTGGTGCCAATCTGAAGCACTGGTCGAGCATACATTTTATAAAGTGCTTATGCCCCCCCCCTTTACACCGCTGCTAATTCTACCTACATGTACATATTACCTCAATTACCTCGACCAGGGTACCCCTGTATATAGTCACGCTATTGTTATTTTACTGTTGCTCTTTAACTACTTGTTACTTTGATTTCTTTTTTTTCTTTTTTAAACTGCATTGTTGGTTAGTGGCTTGTAAGTAAGATTTTCACTGTAAGGTCTACTACACCTGTTGTATTCGGCTCATGTGACTAATACAATTTGATTGGATTCAAATAATCAAAGCTCGATGATGAGTTGATTCATTGAAACAGCTGTGTTGTGCTAGGGTAAAAAAATTATAACGTGTGAGATGTGAGGGGGTGGTGGTTCAAATGAAGATAACCTGGAACGCGCCCAGTCTTTGCGTACAGCTGATTTCTGACCAATCACTGCGCTAGGTGTATGGCACTGTAACTTCCGTTTACGCCAAGCTATTCGTTCCCAATGCCTCCCCCCCAAATGTTATTGCTTCCCTCTCACCGGCCCGAAAGAGAAGAGAGCACCTGTAATTTCCATCAACTAAATCACTGCGCGCGTACTGTAACGTGTGAGTGTGTTGTGGCGGTTGAAGTTTAGCAAGAATTTGCAACGAATTCTGGTGGTGAGTGAGTGAATGCACACATAGCCACCTGACCTGTATAGTAAGTAACGTTAGCTAGCTAGCTAACGGTAACGTTAGCTGCTTATGCTGGAACAGCCATGTGGTGGTGCCGGAGCCTCTGCTGCCTGAGCATGATACAGATCAGTCTGTCTACTCAGTGATACGTTGTTGACAATGACAGCTTTGAGTGGGTGATATGTTTTGTTTGAACTATCATCTGTCATTCTTGAGAAGACACCGACATGTGTTGCTCTGCCTTTTTTCCCCAATAAGGGGCACATAATAAGTGATCCTGCAAGGAGCAGGGATGGTTTCATCAGTAACATAAAAGCACATGAAAGGGAGGAGTTTCTGTGATTTAGACCGGATTCAGCTCTCCTATTGGTTGAGGGCAGGCCTTGTTTATACTGTATGGAATGTGGAATAGAAAGGTTGGAGAGTAGTCCTTTTTTTAAACGAGATGGGCTTGATAGACGTGGCTGCATAACAGACAAACAGGACTTGGAGATTAAGCAAGTATTTCTGTGAGTTTTTCTGTTCTTTATCCAAATGCAAAAAATACTGACCGTATGCCGTTTAATATGTATGTATGTATATATGTGTAAAACTATATAACCTTTTATTTAATTATGCAAGTCAGTTAAGAACAATTTCTTATTTACAATGACGGCCTACAAAAAATGTAATCCTTTTGTGACTTTTAAATGTTGAACTGTGATTTGAATTCTTCAAGTGCAACATTTTTACAAAAATGAACTTGGAACATTGAAGATTTGATAGTGATTAAATTATTATCTCTCCTCTCTAGCTGTTGGAAGTGCGGGTCAGTTGACCATGCTGCTACAGAGGCTGTCTCTGTGTGCTGGGCTCCCCTTGGGCCCTAGGACTCGAAGCACCATCATCTGCCCTCGTCTTGCTAAACCACTGACACAAGGCAAGTGGGACTGGCAAACATGCATACATTCACATACCCACACACATGCATGCATACAATGCAGTAGGCTACACCAGTCATTGAGGAGCGGTATAGATATCTATGTAGGATACATTTAGAAAATAGTAGGCTATTATTCCAGTGATTTTCAATAGTTTCTGTAGCTTGAGATTTTAGTAATGGCACGATAACTGCATAGCATATCTAAGCCTTAATATGGGACCACAAGCCAGTGATGTATTTGTTTGGTTTCTTCCCTCAAGCAAGAAGGATAGCCTAGTTCCCTAAATGTATCAAGTCCTAATCGTTTAATGCTATCATCATGCATACCTGTGCATACTTGTTTATCCTCCGGGTGCAGGATAAACCAGATTGATTGCATCAAGATAATGGAGGCCTATCCCTTTCTGTCCATCCTCTCTCTTTGTTTCTGTTACCCCAGACTTTCACACTCACTCACGCACGCGGTTGACTGCACTTTAGTTGAGAGATGTGTGCAGTCAGCGATGGCTTTGCCGGTTGCCGTGCTGATGTGGCAGTTTGCACCCTGCGTTTTTCATCTCCGTGGATACCAGGGAATTTAGGAGGGGGGTGAGGGGGTCCTGGCTGCTCTGTTTGTCTAACTCTTTATATAATCAATGATGGAACAAAACCGAACCCAGCTCACACCCACTTACCACATGATCATACTGGTAGGAGATGTACTGATGTGTGTGTGCGCTAATGCTGGTTAGGCACAGTGTTTATGAACATTGCCTCAAGTTAAACAAGGGAGGCCATAAGCATACATTTTATAAAGTGCTCGACCAGTGCTTCAGATTGGCACCACCATAAGGCAGGTTAGTAACTTGTATTCTTTCAGTGTCCCTGGCGCGTGCCAACGGTAACTCCTTTGCTCATCGTGGGGAGCTGCGCCAGGCCAAGAGGATTGTGGTCAAACTGGGAAGCGCCGTGGTTACCCGGGGTGACGAGTGCGGCCTGGCGCTGGGCAGGCTGGCCTCCGTCGTGGAGCAGGTGAGGAAGGTCAAAGGTAAAAAGGATGATGGGAGAACAGGACCTTCACTCAAGACATGGCTTAAAGCTTGTATTTTAACAGCTGTCTGCTTACTGTAGTTTATTCGTTGTTGCAAGGCTACTTGAGAGGCTTTAAATGCGAGTCACTGAGATAGTTTGTGTTTGGTTGCAGGTGGCCATGCTACAGAACCAGGGCAGAGAGATGATGATCGTCACCAGCGGGGCGGTGGCCTTCGGCAAGCAGAGACTGAGGCACGAGATCCTGCTGTCCCAGAGTGTCAGACAGGCCCTGCACTCTGGACAGAACCAGCTCAAAGACATGGTGAGACCAGGGCCCATTATCCACAAAGCCTCTGAATAGGAGTGCTGATCTAGGATCAGTTTTTGCCTTTTCGATCATAATGAATAAGCTTATATGGAAAGATTAGCACTCCTTTCTGAGACTCTGTGGATACGGGCCCAAGTCTTATACAAACTGCTCCAAAATATGGTGAAATCAACTTTATTATAAAACAAATCTATTCATATCATTCCTTTCTCTCTCTCAATCTATCTGTCGGTTTCAGTCAGCACCTGTTCTGGAGGCACGGGCCTGTGCGGCAGCCGGACAGAGTGGCCTGATGGCCTTGTATGAGGCCATGTTCACCCAGTACAGCACATGCACTGCACAGGTATGCACACTTTCTCTATGTATTTGAATTCACACTGTTACCCAGGACAATTACCTCTCAATAAAGTTGTATTGAATCGAAAAACAGGATTTGCTCTGATTTAATCCCAGGTACTGGTCACAAACTTGGACTTCCACGACGACCAGAAGCGGCAGAACCTAAACAGCACATTACAGGAGCTGCTCCGCATGAACATTGTGCCAATCATCAACACCAACGACGCCGTGGTGCCCCCGCCTGAGCCCAACAGCGACCTCCAGGGGGTAAACGTGGGTACAGAGCACAGGGGTGGTCCGGAGAGGGCAGGACAGGGGCGAGGGGTGTGTATAGCGGTGTAGTGTTAGCAGCTAGCATACTACCATACGGCTGGTACTCTTCACCGGCTCTTCACCGGCTCGCTCGCTGCTACTCCCCCCCCCCCCCCCCCCAAAAGGATGTGCGTGCAGGGAGGGCTGGGGAGATGGGAGAAGGTAATTTCCTTCTATATGTTAGCCGACTGGACCTAAAAGCGTGGCTGTCTGGTCTCACACCTGGAGGTAGACGCATGCTTCTTTTCTCCTTCCACAAGCTTAAGCGGAAACGAGCAAGTTCTTCCGGTGTAGAAAAACACACTAGTACTAAACAACTAAAGATTTTAGTGCCAGTAGCTTTGCTAACCCACACAGTAGGAAAGCCAATATCAACGATAGCCAATCTAGTAGTTCTTCACTTTATAATAAAATGCTTGGATTTCAATCGCACCTTTTCTTTTACGCTGACCTCAATTTTGACTGACAACACGCTATTACTTTACCCCGATCTTTTTCGATGTCTTTCTGTGGGACTTAGTCGGTGTGTTTTCCTCCACGTTAGGTCATCAGTATAAAGGACAATGACAGTCTGGCTGCACGCCTGGCTGTGGAGATGAAGGCAGACCTGCTCATCGCTCTCTCTGACGTAGAAGGTAGATTGCTAACACAGCTACACATTAACACCCATTAGGTAACGTGCCATATGCCTGCGCTCTGGCTCAAAACAATACACGGTAATTAAGGAGCATTACTGTAAGAGGGGGAACTACAGAGGGGTATACTGCAAAGTAGGATCAAGGAGTTAGCCAGCTAACTTGCCTAAGTATTATGAAATATATATATTTTTTTTTAAAGATACAGTAAGCTTGAAATGGGCATGGTCTTACTGACTCAACTAAAAACACGTATCCAAGTTTAGCTTTCTTAATGAACCAGAAATCAGTAGTTATTTCTGGTTGTTTATCCTACTTCGTGGGTATACCCCTCAGGTCCTTTTGGTTGTGTTCATTAGACACTGAATGGAAGAAAACAGACTTAAACTGGCCGTGACTACCTGAACTTGTACAATAGGAAACACTCATTTTTGTTTTCTGTCAGAACTTTTTTTAAATGTCTTCCATTAAGTACCCTAATAAACATGACCCTGGTTGTATTTGGAAATCACTGATGGATTGGGCAGGGAGGTAATCTTTGTGCATGTTAGGCTAGCACCACAGGAAACAATCATGTAACCATAGTTACCTCCTATCTCTTGTAGGACTGTACGACAGCCCTCCTGGATCGGATGACGCCAAACTCATTGACATCTTCTACCCTGGCGACCAGCAGTCGATCACCTATGGGACAAAATCCAGGGTGGGTTTAGGAGGCATGGAGGCAAAGGTAATTACAAAGACACGCGTAGATTAGAATAGAAAACTGTGTCGTTCAATACATGTAAGAGTTGAGGACTACATGTAAGAGTTGAGGACTACATGTAAGAGTTGAGGACTACATGTAAGAGTTGAGGACTACATGTAAGAGTTGAGGACTTACATGTAAGAGTTGAGGACTTACATGTAAGAGTTGAGGACTTACATGTAAGAGTTGAGGACTTACATGTAAGAGTTGAGGACTTACATGTAAGAGTTGAGGACTTACATGTAAGAGTTGAGGACTTACATGTAAGAGTTGAGGACTTACATGTAAGAGTTGAGGACTTACATGTAAGAGTTGAGGACTTACATGTAAGAGTTGAGGACTTACATGTAAGAGTTGAGGACTTACATGTAAGAGTTGAGGACTACACATCTGTAATCAGGTTTTAAGAAAGTCTTTGTAATTAGTTGCAGACTTTGGAACTCTGTGTGTCAGAGTGATATTTGGCATCAACCCGCAGTGCAAGTCTTTCCATTTGGGGCTAAATCCTTACTCGAGAAACAAGTGGGGAATTCAAATAGCCTATGTGTATCCCACCTCTACCCTCAGGTAAAGGCTGCCCTGTGGGCCTTACAGGGGGGCACGTCAGTAGTCATCGCCAACGGCACCCACCCCAAGGTGACGGGCCACGTGATCACTGACATCGTGGAGGGCAAGAAAGTGGGCACCTTCTTCTCCGAGGTCAAACCTGCCGGTGAGTTCTTCCTGGGGTCATCTCTTTGGGACGGACACCGACGATGAAGGTTATTAGAGTGATGATGATGATGACAATAATGAGCATAATGGTGATAATCATGATGATTGTAGTTCTTATGAAGACGATTAGGATTATGATCACGCATGCTCATGTCCAATAGTCCCTTTTGCTGTTTTGTATCTGTTGTCATCTCATCTGCGGTAATGTGTCCATCTCCAGGCCCCACCGTGGAGCAGCAGACTGAGATGGCCCGGGATTCCGGCAGAACCCTGGCAGCCCTGCACCCGGACCAGGTCAGACACTCATACACAGTTATATAGTATACGTGATCCCAGGTGTGTCTGTGGTTAGTTTAATCTTTAATGAATCGTTCCCACCCCAGAGAGGCGCGATCATCTGTCACCTGGCAGACCTGCTGGTTGAGAAGAAGCAGGAGATCCTTGCTGCCAACAAGACGGACATGGACCTAGCAGCCAATGCGGGTAACTATTCCTGTCACGTCCGTCTTCTCTCTGATTGAATCAATGGTGTTTGTCAAAACAGGTCCTACTCGTCAGGGTGTTTTACTTACCAACATCCCGTTGTGTGACTGTGATAGGATGTTGATCATTTGAGGGTGCTGTTGCATTTGAAGGTGTATAAGAGCATCACTTGAGTAGTTGAAGGGATAGTCTGGGGTTTTCAACTACATTTAATTTCTATGTGTTCTCCATCCTCCTATCAGGTCAGTTGTCGTCAGCCCTGCTCAATCGTCTGAGCCTGTCCCCGGCCAAGCTAAATAGCCTGGCTATAGGGCTGAGACAGATAGCCGTGGCCTCTCAGGACAGCGTGGGCAGAGTCCTGCGCAGGACAAGAGTAGCCCACAACTTAGAGCTGGAGCAGATCACTGTGCCCATAGGAGTACTGCTGGTCATCTTCGAGGCCCGCCCCGACTGCTTGCCGCAGGTAATGTGTTTGTGTGTGCGTTTGGGCTCGTCTATGTGTGTGAGAGTTGTGCTTGTGCATCGTGGACCATCTTTTGGTAACATGGGGTGGTGTTCGTGCTGGTGGTAATGCAATTATGTGGGTAAAAGGCTATTGTTCTCATTTGTGTGTAGGTATCAGCTCTAGCCATAGCCAGCGGTAATGCTCTGCTGGCAAAGGGGGGTAAGGAAGCAGCCAACACCAACCGCGTCTTACATGAGCTGACCCAGGAAGCACTGGACATCCACGGGGTCAAAGAGGCTGTACAGCTGGTAATCATAGCTGGAAAAAACATCCCATTTAAGAAAAACGGCATGGAAGATATTTAAATACAATTATTTATACTGAAATCATAGTATTCGAAATCGTAGAACACTAGGTATGAGTGAATTCTGTGTTACTCTGCCAGTAGTAAATATAGTCAGACACCATCCAAGAGAATCCTTTCATTCCTCCTTTCCTAAGGTGAGTGCTGTCCTGTACGTACTCAGCGGAGAATTGAATACAACGTAGCAGTGTATTCCCCCTATAGAAAAAAGAAATCCCAGAATGCAGTAGGGTTTATTTTGCGTGCTCCAGGTGAGTACCCGTGAGGAGGTGGAGGACCTGTGTAGACTAGATAAGATGATAGACCTGATCATCCCGCGAGGCTCGTCTGAGCTGGTCAGGAACATCCAGAGAGCAGCCAAGAGCATCCCAGTGCTGGGCCACAGTGAGGGCATCTGCCACATCTACGTCGACTCGGAGGCCGCCATCGACAAGGTCATCAAGATCGGTCAGTGGGAAAATACGCGCAGACACACACATTTTAATTTACTACCAATGAAGGAGTGATTGATTGATGTTTTCTCTCTCCAGTCAGAGACTCTAAATGTGACTACCCTGCTGCCTGCAATGCCATGGAAACGCTGTTGGTGCACAGGGATATCCTCAGGACCACTCTGTTTGACCAGATCATAGACATGCTCCGCACCGAACGGGTAAGACCACACACACTCAAATACGCAGGTACAGACACATTGACATAAACAAGTGATATTATCCTCCTCTTCATCTCCTCTTAACTACAGGTTCAAATCACTTGGCTAAATAAGATACAGTAAGGACCGACTGGCTGCTTGTTTGATGGAATGGTTGGTTACGTTTGACTACAACTTCAAATCAAATATTTATTTTCTTTCACTGAGGTTGGATTGAGGTGGATGGGTTTAAACATGTTGATTAAGTGCGTTTTTCATGTCTCATTGTTGACGGTTTATGCTTCTAAAACCCAATTCACAAAAATGAACATTAAACAATTTTACAATCCAATTGATGATAATCATAACAAAAAGACTTCCAAGTATCACTAAAACTTTTGTTGTGATTCGCTATGACAGATCTATCTATGGCAATCTATGGAAACTTTGGTAATTTATATTCTTAACTTTAAAAATAAAAAAATAATCTATTCATATAAAATATTCATTTTTTTCTTGATCTGTAAAACTGTGTTCATATTGCCTAAGAGTCCCTCTAGCAAGATAGATCATATGGTTAAAGAGAAAATAGCCTGATTATTGAAAAAATAATCTCATCAACATTGACAGCATTTGCAGTTATTTCTGCAACTCTTCCAACTACTGACTTTTCACAACTGCCAACGGTTTGGCGTCTAAACATTTACAACAGACATATGGACATCGTAAAATAAATTAAAGCATGTTCAAATATAAAGGATATTCCATTCTGAAACCCTCATATTAAACACCAATGGTATTCAGTTGATGGGTTACATTTAGGATCATGTTTTACAGCTTTGTCATTCTATTTTTTTTATTTAAAGTCATCTTATTTTATTATCTTTGTCATGTTGTGAAAATTGTGTCTAGTTTACTGGTAAACTTAAAAGTTACCGGTAATATACCCTCCCTTTCCAACCCTAGATGCAAGCAAACTCCCCGATTTGATTGATTAATTGACAGATCGCCGTATGTAATGATGACCCCCTTCCCCATGTGACCCCTTTAGGTGAAGATCCATGCTGGCCCCAGGTTTGCCTCCTACCTGACCTTTAGCCCATCTGAGGTCAAGTCTCTGAGGACAGAATACGGGGATCTGGAGTGCTGCATCGAGGTGGTGGACAGCATGCAGGAGGCTATAGACCATATCCACAGATATGGCAGCTCCCACACCGACGTCATTGTGACTGAAAACGGTAGCTATGACTGTCTGACTATATAATAGTTGTGAGAAGTTTCTCTCTCTTTTGTCTTCACTTTGATTCACCCAGGTTAGTCTGGGTGAGAGAGACCAAATCTCTCTTTCAGGAGAGACCTGTCTGTCTCTCTTTTCCACCCTTGTCCCTTTCTTCCTCTCTTTCTCTAATAAGTAATGACAGCATTTTTTGGCTTCGTGTAAAACCTCCCCATGAGACTACTTTGAAGAGGACAGAACTGATTTGAATGTAAAATAGGTCTTGCTAAGGGATCTTTGTTATTAATTTATATGTAGTTATATGATTGATATTCTTCTTGAATGTTTCTTGTATGTTATTTTCCCCTCAAGTTTTATAATACATTTTGATGGAGTACTTTACTGACAATCTCTAAGATGGGTTGAATTATAGATAGAAGTTTAGTTGGTTCCGTGCAGAGGACAGAGCATTTTCTGTCTTTGTTCTACCATCTAGTGGCCACAGATTGTATAATATGTTGATCTAAATTGAATGATCCATTGTGTGCATTAGAGGAAATATAGCTGAGAGATGATGACAGTGACAATGATGGTAGCTGTGATAATGATTCTTACAGAGGACACAGCAGAGCAGTTCCTGCAGCAGCTGGATAGTGCTTGTGTGTTTTGGAATGCCAGTTCACGTTTCGCAGATGGCTACCGCTTCGGACTGGGTATGCATCGTTTTTATTTTAATTATTTTATCACTGACTTCCTGTTCAACTATCTCACTCACTCCCTGTCTCACTCCCTCTAGGTGCTGAGGTGGGCATCAGTACAGCTCGTATCCATGCCCGGGGCCCCGTGGGCCTTGAGGGTCTCCTCACCACCAAGTGGGTTCTGAGAGGAGACGGTCACACCGCAGCAGACTTTTCTGAACACGGCACCTTGAAGTACCTCCACGAGAACCTGCCAGTCACACAGCCACAGCCAAGACAGATGACTGCCCAGCGTGAGGACTGACCGAGGACCTCTGAATAAGAGACACGCTCAACCATTTCCCCGAGAGCAAAGCTATCCCCTGGTACCAAAAAAACACTCCCATTGTCTTATTCATTCAGTCTAGATCAGAGTTTACATCGATTTTTAATTCTAACTCGGCTCTCAAAAGTTTAATTGCGGTGCTTACCTCACTCAGTATTCCAGTCACTGCTTGTTCATGGGCCCTTCCTGTGACCAAGCAGTGAATACACTCATTATTGGTAGCATTGACCCTGTTGGACTGTAGATGGTCTCACATCCTTGGTTCAGGCCTTAATTGGTCTAGAAGATATTATACGCAATAGGGATGAGTTAGTTGCGTATACGCTCTCCAGGACGCACACCTAATGGGAATTGTTGCTTAAGCTAGTTTACATCAGCGTTATTATTACTATCAAAAGGTTTCCCACTTGGTTTTAGTTCCTTTTGATTGGTCTGTCGTGCTGTACATTTATGAATGGCTGCTCAATCAGGTCAGACCCTTACCCAGAAAGTATTGATTTGGTCTCACACCAGAGACTAACGTGTACATTTACTCTAATTAGAAGTGATACAAGTGCATAAGCAAACCAGTTTTTATGCTAGGTTTAAGGCTAAACCTAATTTGGGAAAGGTACTGATGTGTAATTTTATATAGTGCTTGATGTATAGGTCTCCATGGCCAAACATTGTATGAATTGCTGTTAACATTACTACTGCAATCCTTATTTATATGTGGTTAAATGACTAGTGATGAACCACTGGATAAACAATATTTAAGTCTTAAATGTATTTCGTCATAAAAATATGAGATTGATGAATAAGAAATTGACCCGATCTGATTCGTAAGCCTTCAAGTTAGATTTTATATATAAGACTTTATGTTCTTCTTTTGAATGCAAATGATTTATTCTCCTGCTTTTGCTTTTTTTTCATGCTGTCTATTAATGTGGAATTTACAGTGCCCAGAGCCTCTGTCAAACACAAGAGCAGTAATTGACAAGCTGCTTCCCATCTCATCCAAGGGACTATTGCCTTAAGATACAGTGCCGCTGTAACATTCCAGCCTATGAGCTTTTATATCTGATGTCAAGTAACGCACTCTACAGATCAGTTCAGGTTTTTTGTCATTCATAGACCGTATTGTAGAATAAAAGTTTTTGTTGAATATGAATTGGATTGATTTTGTATGGGGTTTTACATGCATACCACCACTCTTTCTACTTCCACAAATAACAAATTAGCACCAAAGAAGTCATACTGATCTGAAAACAAACGTCTAAAAAGACTTTTTAATGGTTCTCATCTGGGAATAGGATTTTGCTGTAAGTGGGGCATGGAAGATTGAAGACAATACTATAGAGGTTTAATTATCCAGCTATCAGGAAAGAAAGCGGGAAAGAACTGAGACTAATAATGGAATCACAGAGTATATTCTTCTGTGGTTTTTCTACTCGCAGATAAAGAATTCATCCTCCAAAATGCACTACTTACCCTTCAATCAGCCTCCCATCACAAATACAAAGGGTTCATAGATGAAGAATAGACAGGGTCTACTCAGATCTCACTCTTTTTTTGTACTCTTTCTTTGGAAGGAGCTTGATATTTGTAATGCGAAGAATGACTTGCAGAGGTAGAGAGTCTGATACATGGATGTTGAGGAATATTTAGCTGGTCTAGAATGGCCAATTGAGGGATCATGCAGCTTTAGGCCTATTAGATGAGAGATCATGTAGCTTTTGGCCAAGTAGGTTCCTATACGTTTTTTTTATTTCATTACCATAAAGAGGTAAACATACTGGAACACATACAGCACATAATGTACATGGCTGATACTAGATTGAGATCACTGCATCATGACCTCCAGCATGAACTTCCATTTACGACAGACGTCAAGCACCCTGTGAATCTCCTGTCATCTTTTCTCTGGCGTTTCTCCGTTTAGGCAGAGCCAAATCCCATGTTGCACCCTGTTGACACACTGACGACCGTGGGGATTGGAGTCCACATATATCAGAGGACGCAGGGCAAATGACTGGACTTTTACTGCAAAGTCGACAGTCCTTTAATTGAACATTACTCAAGGCCAAAACTCATATTTCTTATTTTGCTTGATCTTAAGAGACTCTCAAAAGTGTTCCCTGCTGAGCTTCACATTTTTTTGAATCAATAATTAACGGTCAAAGTTATTTATTCATGTGTATCTTTGCCAATTATGGGCGTCTAATTAACAATTTCAATAATTGATATTTATTTCTGAAAGGGTTTCGTATCTTTGGCTGATGAAAAATGCATGAGCAGGGATGCAAACGTGGTTTTGTTTTTTTGGTTCTGAGAGGGCTTGATGCTCGGGGCTAGTACCAGGACACTTTGACTCTTCCTCTTTGAGTTGACGCTATCTCTGTGATGTGGGTCTAATACGGGCTTCTTTCATGGACCCCAAGCGCCTGCTCTGTACCATGTGATCTCATAAAAACTCCTACAAGCCTATCCTCATATAGCCTTTTTTTTGTTCTTTAATAACCGGCTTCAAAGAATAATATCAGTTTCCATGATCATTTTGCTTTGTGTATGGGGGGGGGGGAGAAAGATCTCATATCAGTCTGCAGAAACTGGTTGAGTTGGACCTTTTCCATGGCTCCATGGCTAATGTTTGAAACTCCAAATAATTACCGTTAACAAAAGTATGCATAAAAGTGTGTTCCTGTAACCTCTTTTGATAATGAGGGTAGTTAAGAAGGATCGGACCCTTTTTTAAATTTTTGCCTAAATCTAACTGCCTGTAGCTCAGGACCTGAAGCAAGGATATGCATATTCTTGATACCATTTGAAAGGAAACACTTTGAAGTTTGTGGAAATGTGAAATTAATGTAGGGGAATATAACACATTAGATCTGGTAAAAGATCATACAAACAAAAAACATGCGTTTTCTATATATTTGTTCCGTCATCTTTGAAATGCAAGAGAAAGGCCATACACTGAGATAGGATCTTAGGTGTAAAATACAGTGCCTTGCGAAAGTATTCGGCCCCCTTGAACTTTGCGACCTTTTGCCACATTTCAGGCTTCAAACATAAAGATATAAAACTGTATTTTTTTGTGAAGAATCAACAACAAGTGGGACACAATCATGAAGTGGAACGACATTTATTGGATATTTCAAACTTTTTTAACAAATCAAAAACTGAAAAATTGGGCGTGCAAAATTATTCAGCCCCCTTAAGTTAATCCTTTGTAGCGCCACCTTTTGCTGCGATTACAGCTGTAAATCGCTTGGGGTATGTTTCTATCAGTTTTGCACATCGAGAGACTGAAATTTTCTCCCATTCCTCCTTGCAAAACAGCTCGAGCTCAGTGAGGTTGGATGGAGAGCATTTGTGAACAGCAGTTTTCAGTTCTTTCCACAGATTCTCGATTGGATTCAGGTCTGGACTTTGACTTGGCCATTCTAACACCTGGATATGTTTATTTTTTAACCATTCCATTGTAGATTTTGATTTATGTTTTGGATCATTGTCTTGTTGGAAGACAAATCTCCATCCCAGTCTCAGGTCTTTTGCAGACTCCATCAGGTTTTCTTCCAGAATGGTCCTGTATTTGGCTCCATCCATCTTCCCATCAATTTTAACCATCTTCCCTGTCCCTGCTGAAGAAAAGCAGGCCCAAACCATGATGCTGCCACCACCATGTTTGACAGTGGGGATGGTGTGTTCAGGGTGATGAGCTGTGTTGCTTTTACGCCAAACATAACGTTTTGCATTGTTGCCAAAAAGTTCAATTTTGGTTTCATCTGACCAGAGCACCTTCTTCCACATGTTTGGTGTGTCTCCCAGGTGGCTTGTGGCAAACTTTAAACAACACTTTTTATGGATATCTTTAAGAAATGGCTTTCTTCTTGCCACTCTTCCATAAAGGCCAGATTTGTGCAATATACGACTGATTGTTGTCCTATGGACAGAGTCTCCCACCTCAGCTGTAGATCTCTGCAGTTCATCCAGAGTGATCATGGGCCTCTTGGCTGCATCTCTGATCAGTCTTCTCCTTGTATGAGCTGAAAGTTTAGAGGGACGGCCAGGTCTTGGTAGATTTGCAGTGGTCTGATACTCCCTCCATTTCAATATTATCGCTTGCGCAGTGCTCCTTGGGATGTTTAAAGCTTGGGAAATCTTTTTGTATCCAAATCCGGCTTTAAACTTCTTCACAACAGTATCTCGGACCTGCCTGGTGTGTTCCTTGTTCTTCATGATGCTCTCTGCGCTTTTAACGGACCTCTGAGACTATCACAGTGCAGGTGCATTTATACGGAGACTTGATTACACACAGGTGGATTGTATTTATCATCATTAGTCATTTAGGTCAACATTGGATCATTCAGAGATCCTCACTGAACTTCTGGAGAGAGTTTGCTGCACTGAAAGTAAAGGGGCTGAATCATTTTGCACGCCCAATTTTTCATGTTGTCCACAATATGAGATCAGTGTGTGCAAAGTTTCAGTGAATAATTACATCGCTACACAATATCTGCCAGGAGTTTGCCCAAATGTGCCAAATTGGGTATGGAGCCAGAGACAGCGGTGAGGTCAAACTGTTGAACCCAGTTCCTACATTTCAATATAAAAATAGATTTTCTTCAAACAAAACTACACTACATTTTATCTCTGGGACCTTCAGGGGTGAATCTATCAAACCATTTGCATTATAAAAGTGTTTTGTTGTTGTGCACTATCCTCAAACAATAGCATGATCTTTTTATGGCTGTAATAGCTACTGTAAATTGGACACTGCAGTTAGATTAACAAGAATTTAAGCTTTCTGCCCATATAAGACATGTCTATGTCCCGGAAAGTTGGCTGTTGTTTACAATGTTTTCTAGTCACATTATTGCATATTGAGCAATAACAGGTTAATAACAAAAAAAGGCCCTTTGGTTGACTTTGATCAAATTTTCATTTATTTTGCTTATAATAGGACAGGAGGTTGAGGACTGGCAAAGCACATCATTCTGCTCTGTAACAACAAAAGCCAGAGAGTCCATCACTGTTACCATACGAGCATCGCCTGAGCCCCGAGGTCTACTTTCCCAAAGTAAAGCAGCAAAGACCCAACACCAACTGGTCCAAAAACCCCAATCACGCTAATGTGATTTCAGGGTCAGAAGACCACAGTAGATACACCACAGTAGATACACAACAGTCAAACAATGCTAGCAATAAAGGGTAGGGGTACAGTACAGGATTTATAATAGGATTGCATTAGGAGAGGATGACGGGGTCTCAGTTGACCTTCAGGGGATCTCGGTGACCCGTCTCAGGGAGCCGATGTTGGGGCTGGAGCTTCCCCACTCGCTGTGCCTCCTGTACTCGCCAGGACGAAGGAAGTACTGACGACCCCTGTAGTGGGGGTGCTCGTGGAGGATCCAGTAACCCTCTATGACGTTGGCGGAGGAGATGTCTCGGCTGTGGAAGCGCTCGTGAAGGTCGGGGCAGTCCTCCATCACCTCCATGTTCTGACCACCGAAGTCAGAGCGCTCGTAGATCTTCATCCTATAGTTTCCATGATACTGGGAAAGAAGAAGACAGACGAAATGGAGAATGGATATAGTTAATGATACTGTGACTTGACAAACAATATATAGATGGTAATGTAAATGTTCCATAATGAGAATGAAACATAACTTCAACCATGAAGTTTGTGAAGAAGAAATGCACCATGTGTTTTAAAACAAGGTGTTCAAAATAGGGTGGCATTTGTGACTCTATTTGTCATAGTCTCAGCCAAATGTCAGTAAGATTCTCGACCCAAGCAATGATGAAGTAAATGCTAAGATAGAAAAAATCGGTCGACACTGCGGCCCTCAACTCAAGGGACTGAAAACTATGTGGGACTGAGGACACCTGATGTAGTACACTCACAGGGGGCACCATACGGCAGGAGCGGATGCAGTCGTTGAAGCCAGCCCATCGCTGGTAGTCAGGGTACTCGCCCTTGTTCAGCATGTATTGGTAGCCAGTGTAGTTGGGCTTCTCGTAGGCTACCCAACAGCCACTGTCCACCTTTATGGAGTTACAGCGGCTGAAGTGGTTGTGCATCTCAGCACAGTCGCTGCTGCACTCATAGTGCCGGCCCTGGAAGTTCTTGTCCTCGTAGAAGATTATCTAGAAGAGAGAGATGGAAACTTCAAATCAAAATGATGCACACATATTGAGGAAATGTTTTACAACATATCACAGAATAAAAACAGAATTCCATTTTCATTCAAATGATTTTTATCATTAACTCTATTCCAATATACACCATTTATGATGTATAATTGAAATAAAACAAGCTTATCATCATAATATATATTTTTAGTACAAGTGACTAAGAAGAGAGTATTAATGGACCAATAATAAATTATCCACTTCTCATTTTCATATCCCAAAAACCACACATCCTTGAGGTCCCAAGCCCTGCCCACAGGTGATGCTTCATTGTTGCTTGCACTTCACCTGTCACAGGTGGTGATGCTGCTCTTTACCACGTGACCCATTTGATGTTCATTGTTTTTGATAGGCTAGAAAGTATGCCAGCAATTTAGTAAAATAATTTTTAAACGGCAACAGAAAGCAAGCAAAACAACCCGACAAGAGGAGCAAATTACTTCCGCCTTCTGGTTTCGTTATATATATGGAACATGTTATTGCTGACAAGCAAAACTTTTGGGGACTATGTCATCAATGGACTAATGAAGCAAACAAAGTTTTCCTTTAAGTTTAACTGCAAGACTGAACAAGTGAAAAACGTTTGTAAAATGTAAAAAGACCTAGCATTTATTGAATTCCACATAGGTCTAAATGTGAATTAAATTCATCTGTTAATTTACAAAATGTTAACATACCAAAAGTGTTCATTTTAAAATACAAGAATAATCTACCTAATGTGTTGCACAATGTAAATGTATTGTCGGGCCACAGTTAACCCATTCATAGACGCTAAAGCGCCTATTGAATATAGTATCTTCTGGTTGGGGGAGTTTTGTTACGTTCCCCGACGCTCATTCTGAACGTTAAAACGCGTCACTTGTGGTACGGTTTTGGAAACATAAGGAATATATCTTTCATATCACCGATAAATAATGATACAAAAAATATTCAATTACTACACACCTTTAAAGGGGCCATTAGGGTTAATGGGGGTTTTTCTCATTAGGGTTAATGTTCCCACACGGCCATATCTCCACGTTACATCACTTTTTTTTTTTTACGGGAGACGGATAACCACCTATGCTATCTAGCGAGCTCCGAACACCTGTGTGGAAGCGTAAGGGACACGCTCTTTTCACGCCACTTTGATACAAAGTAATTTTCCTAACCTTAACTTCAGTCTCCTAACCTGCTACGTTAATTCTCCCACGTTAACCTGTTATGAAAAAGTCTATTCAGTATCGAAAAATATATATATTTCACGTAAGTGTAACTTGGGAGGAATTGTAGTTTGTCAACTAGAGGCACACACAGTTTGTGGCTCTGTGCTAAACTGCTACAGTGAGTGTATCTTTATTATTAGATTTTTTTTTCTCTCAGATATGAAAGATAAGGGGCTTTGCAACATATATATTTCGAAAAAGGTTTGAAAGCGATGATTATTGACGTTTCTAAACGCGAAACAACGTCGGAATTGAAGTTGACATGGTGCTAACGGTGGGCGAATGTAACCGCTGAAAACCCTACTGATGGAGAAGAATGGTTTTCGAGAGCTAGGCCGTAGTGTGCAATTAGCAGAAACAGAAATCAGGTGTGCCAACTCTCACCCCAGTAACGTTATGATTCAACTAAGTAACCAACAGCAGCAAACAAACACTATTTTGCCCATATAGTTGATTATTATTAATAATAATAGGTGTATATAATAATGTTGTCCTGGCTAAAAATGCATTATGTAGGGATAGGGTGCCATTTAACATTGCTGCCTTTGAGGCATTTGTGTGGCCCTCCTCTGTCCAGTCCACTCACATGGGTTTTGAGCCTTTGACACATTCTATTCAACATCTCCTAAAATCCCCATCCATTATCATTAATGGCCATTAATTTCTGCATTAATTGCAAGATAATTAGTTATTTATAATAGTATCCAGCAAATCTAAATATGAAACATGTATTCTGGGTTTATCATAGAAAATAGTTATGTATTTCCCTGTGTAACGCATAGTGTGTTCATGCTTACCTTTCCCATTGTGACTGTGTTTAGTTCGGACCGGACTAGGTAGCTAGCGTTACTGGACCTCTTTATAGACCCTGCAGGGATCAGGGCTTTGAAATTGTGGCAAAAAGCTTTGTCGCGTCAGCACAATGTGCTCTACAGACTACAGAATACTATAGGACTGGCCCACAGCAGCAGCTCTTTGTCTCTGTCAAAAGCGCTCTCTCTATCTCTCTCTCTATGGAAAATACTATAACTGCACTTTCCCGAAGTCCCACAATAAGAGTTGCCACATCTGCCTTTATTGGCATTGAGGTTAGCAATGTATAGACAGACAGTCAGAGGGAGAAAATTACTATGGCCTCCTAAACAGCATTTGAATAGATTTGAATGTGTTGCAATGAGTTTCTGATTTGCAGTTAATTCAGTCAATGTTAGTTAATCAATAATATACTTTTAACAGTATATTTTGTATGTTGATTTGGTTGTGCTTATGACATGCTTGTTCACAACTGATTTGTCCAGAAAACCTTTAATGAGGGTGCAGATGACTTTTAGGGCATCTAATTTCCATGTCTAATAACCATACAGTTTATCCAACAATTGCTGAAACTTAATTATTAACACACAAGGTAACTTTGCTATTGGTTTTTCCAATGATTTGAGATAAAAAAAGAAAATCACACAGAGAAGCCATGTTTAAAAACCAGCACGTTTAATCACTTTGTTACAGTCCATAGGTGAGAAGCTTACAGGCCACTCCTCATTCTCCTGAAGGAGCCCACCATGGGGTTGTGGCAGCCCCAATCGCTGCAAGCCCTGTACTCGCCGGGGCGGAGGAAATACTGACGACCCCTGTAGTTGGGGTGCTCATAGAACACCCAGTAGCCTTCCATGACATTGGAGGAGAAGATGTCACGGTGGCGGAAACGCTCGTATACATTGGGGCAGTCGTCCATGAACTCCATCATGTGACCAGACATCTCGGGCCTGTTGTAGATCCTCATCCTGTAGGCTCCTCTGTACTGTTGGCGGAAGAGAGAGAACGGCGGGCATAGAGAGGACAAAAAGGGATTTGGGGTAAAATTATCACAGCGGGTCACAGTAGAGTTTTTTACACTGGGTGAACTAAGCAGAGGTAAACATACATACATTTCTACACATCGAATAATACCAGAGACTTGCTTCCCTTAGAAACAGATTTTCAGTCAAACTGTTAAAAATAGCAGCATAATATATTTTTTCTTAACTGACAAAAACACTGAGTGATGATAAATAGAATGAAAATGAATAAAAGTCTTTTCTGGGGGGGGGGGGGGTGTAGCCCATTCCTTTAAAAAATGACTGGATCTCCTTGTGGACTTCGCCACGGAGACTTTCATGCTTTGACTCCTCTCCTTATCTATCAATGACATCAAGAGGCAAGTGATTGATGCTGATTTCTAAAGCACTGTTTGATGTGTGGCAGGGTTAACCCTATCAGTTTGATTGACTTACGGGGGGGAACATCTGGCAGGAACGGATGCAGTTGTTGAAGCCCATCCAGTGGTGGTAGTCTGGGTACTCGCCCTGGTTCAGGATGTACTGGTAGCCGTTGAAGTTGGACTTCTCGTAGGCCACCCAGTGACCGCCGGTCACCCTGATAGAGTTACAGGAGTTGAAGTGCCTGAAGGTGTCGGCACAATCGCTGTTGCACTCATAATGACGGCCCTGGAAGTTGTGGCCTTCGTAAAAGATAATCTATGAAGAACAGAAATGTATAAACTTGTTTATATATAGAGTTATTTAGACTGAGTCAAGGATGATGATAGTGAAAGGCGAATGGCTTGACTGAAAGCAGTACTCATGCATGTGGTGTTGATCGACCAATAGGGGACACATTTCACTGCACCTTTTATATATGCTGTAAACTATGTAAGTGACGCAGGCAACTTCACTTTTGAGAAAGTTAATGCAAGGCACAACAGTTCAGTTTAAATTAGAAACCAACATTACTATACTAGTACTAGTATGGTCTCCAAGGGTTAGTGCCCCAAATCTGAGATTTGAGAGCAGTTTTTTTTCATTAATATTTTAAAGATGCACTCTCAAACAGTTTTTTTTGTGTACAATGTCATACAATTGTGTACTACGTCATTCATTTTGTGTAATATATTCCGAAATGCTTTCTATGATATCATATAAATTTTACAATTGCTGTGATATGCTACAAGTCCAATTTGTGCAATATGTTACGAATTTGTTGTGCTCCTGGAGTGCATCTAAGGATCTACGGGATTGGTGTCCCTATACCGGGACGGTTGTTAACGTGACAAGAATGATGTTGTAAGTAACAGCAAACTTTCCAGGACATAGACATGTCTTATATGGGCAGAAAGCTTACATTCCTGTTAATCTAACTGCACTGTCCAATTTACAGTAGCTATTACAGTGACAAAATTGCCATGCAATCATTTGAGGAGAGTGCACAACAACCAAAACATTCTATCACAGCAACTGGTTTGATACATTCACCTCTGACGGTAAATAATGTACTTACATTCAGTAATCTTGCTCTGATTTGTCATCCTGAAGGTCCCAGAGATAAAAGGTAGCATTGTTTTGTTTGATAAAATCAACTTTTATATTCAAATATAGGAACAGTTTGAAACCCTGCTGTCTCTGGCCCCACACCCACCTCGCCCGGCCATCTAGATGTGTGAAGGTTAGTGTTTTTTTTCTGTAGGGAAGCTAACTATCCATCATGTATGACATTCCTGGGAGTATGTAAACTTAAACTTTGTATTACCATATCATTTTTGTATGATCTCTATACTTCAAAATGTATCAATTGACCAATTCAGCACATTTGGGCAAACTTGATAGAAAATATTGTGCAGTACTGCAATGCGTCACAGGACCAGTCTGAAACTTTGCCACACACTGCTGCCATCTAGTGGCCAAAATCGAAATTCCACCTAAACCCCTAACACAGAACCCAAACCGGCTGCGCGTGTGTGCCATTGTGCATACGTTTATTTTGTCCCCCCACACCAAACGCGATCACGACACACAGGTTAAAATATCAAAACAAACTCTGAACCAATTACATTAATTTGAGGACAGGTCGAAAAGCATTAAACCTTTATGGCAATTTAGCTAGATAGCTTGCACTTGCTAGCTAATTTGTCCTATTTAGCTAGTTTGCTGTTGCTAGCTAATTTGTCTTGTGATATAAACATTGAGTTGTTATTTTACCTGGAATGTACAAGGTCCTCTACTCCGACAATTAATCCACACATAAAACGGTCAACCGAATCGTTTCTAGTCATCTCTCCTCCTAGGCTTTTTCTTCTCTTGACTTTATATTGCAATTAGCAACTTTCATAAATTAGGTGCATTACCGCCACCGACCTCGTTCGTCTTTCAGTCACCCATGTGGGTATAACCAATGTGGAGGTGGCACGTGGGTACCTGCTTCTATAAACCAATGAGGAGATGGGAGAGGCAGGCCTTGCAGCGTGATCTGCGTCAGAAATAGAACTGACTTCTATTTTAGCCCTTGGCAACACAGACGCTTGTTGGCGTGTGTGAGCAGTGTGGGTGTGCAATAATTTAATAATATATATTTCTACATTTTGCAACGCGAGCGGTGTAGTCAGCCTGTAAGGGATATTATGGCCTTTCTCTTGCATTTCAAAGATGACAGAACAATTATTTTTCTGAAAACGCATGTTTTTTTGTTTGTATTATCTTTTACTAGATCTAATGTGTTATATTATCCTACATTAATTTAATATTTCCACAAACTTTAGTGTTTCCTTTCAAATGGTATCAATAATATGCATATCCTTGCTTCAGGTCCTAAACTACAGGCAGTTAGATTTGGGAATGTCATTATAGGCGAAAATTGAAAAAAAGGATCTGATCCATATTAACTACCCTCATTATCAAAAGAGGTTACCTGTTCCCTTTTTCCCGATCCTTAAGGTTAATTGACCTTTTCTTTGGATTCCTGTTTTATCCTAGGGAGTATAGATGGGATTTTTTAAAATATATAATCCAAGTAATACAATTTTGTGGAAAAAAGTATCTCGCATCCTTCCATGTATTGGTATTAGTTCCAAGACTGAAATCTTTGACAAATCTTTGACAGCTTCATAAACTGTATGCGTAGCTTACTTGCCAAATCGCTTCACTATACACCTTAATAGCATTTGGTGCTCTACATAATTTTATCAGCAGTCATCAAACAAGTAACCGAAATGTGTGTTAGCTCATACCTTTCCCATGGTTGGAGGACTTGATGGTGGCACCGTAGCCTCCAACAGGGTCATAGGGCCTTTTATACTCTTCTACTGACAAGAGTGCTCTGTTGCGTCGTAGTGACTAGATGTTACCTTTTTAAACGTCACTGACCATTCCCATTGTCTCTCAAACCATAGGCTAATCTTTTTCCCCCGCAAGTGCTAGTTTACCTATACAATATATAACATCCACCCCATATAGCTGCCCATTCTATGTTTTCTGTACATAGACCCTTGTTCAGCCATGGACTAGTGATGCACCCATTGAAACATCACACAAAAGGCCTTTAGGTATGTAGTGTGAACAACAGAACCTTTAACGTTTACAGGAGGTGAGACGGTTCATGTACTCTCTAGTAAACAAAACAAAGCCATATCTTCTACAAATATTTGGGGTTGATGTGAAAAAGATGATTGAACGTTGGTAATAGAATGTTATGAAAATGCAAATGGTTTATCAGAGTTTATTTCGGTGTGGGTTCATGTTTTCCCTCTCCCTGATCGCAGGTCACGAAGTCTCGGTTGTGTTCTGTTCATAGACCTGTGTGTGTGTGTAAGTGATTCTGATGATATTGATTGAATCAAGCTCTTGTGTTGATGTAATCTAGAGTGATATGTTCTCTTTTTGCTTCCATAGCCTGCAGACCTACTCTGATGCCATGTACAGATAACAGTGTTCTGTGGTGTGTGTGTGTGTGTGTGTCAAAAGGAGGGCATAGTTGTGTGTCTGAGTCTATGTGAAAAGCAATAGTGCTTTGGACTTCTGTCTTTGGCTTGTAAAACATACCCCAGAGCGGAAGGGAAAAAGCCAGAAAGAGTTGCCCTTGTGTGTTCTGTTCCCAAAGCCCAGCTGATGCTAGAAAGGTCAATCTCATCCTTTAACCTTTCATGAGGATAAAGAGCCCATGTCCTCTCTCTAAAATTGTATGCTTCTTTCTGCTTCAACTCTGCAGAAAGACAATGCATTCTGAAACACAATAGCCGTTCGGTTCCCGGGCAAAAACCTGCTACTCTGGTAGTTTCTCTAACCAAATGTGACTCATGTTGATAAGCTTTTATTTTTTTAATCAAATCATTGCCTTGAAATTCCCATAGGCTTCAATAGATTTAATGTTTCAAGTAGCTCTCTTTTTCCACAACTGAAGTAGCTCATTGATATCCTTTTATCACATTGTGCAGTGTAATTTATCTGATTTATCAGAGGGTTTTGGCTTCTTTGTGTTTTTTTTACATTTTTGAGTAGATTATGTGACCAAATTGAGGTATTGGGTGTATATATATATATATATATATATATATATATATATATATATATATATATATATATATATATATATATATATATATATATATATATATATATATATATATATATATATATATATATATATATATATATATATATATATATATATATATATATATATATATATATGGCAACTGCTCGGCCTATATATATAGGCCGAGCAGTTATATATAAGAGAGAGAGAGAGAGAGAGAGAGAGAGAGAGAGAGAAAAAAAAAGCCAGTAGAACAGCCACCTCAGACCCGGACCACAGTGGGACAGACAACACAGGACCCAGCAGATAGCTCATCTGACAACACCCAATGAAGACACACAAAAGCCAGAGATTGTGCTTAGACTCTAATGGGAAATACATTGATGAAAATAAATTATTTCCCAAACACAAAGTGGATAAACTCTGGTGCCCAAACAGTTGACACCCCTACAAACAAACCCTGGCCACACCCTATATAACCCCTTCAAATCAAATGTAATTTGACACATCCGCCGACTACAACAGGTGTAGACCTTACAGTGAAATATTTACTTACAAGCCCTTAACCAACAATGCAGTTTTAAGAAAATATCTATAAAAAATAGTAAGAGATAAGAATTACAAATAATTAAAGAGCTGCATTAAATAACAATAGTGGGGCTATATAAAGGGGGTACCGGTACAGTGTCAATGTGTGGGGGCACCGGTGTTGAGGTAATTATGTACATGTAGGTAGAGTTATTAAAGTGGCTATGCATCGATAATAACAGAGAGTAGCAGCAGCAGTGGGGAGGCAATGCAAATAGTCTGAGTAGCCATTTGATTAGCTGTTCAGGAGTCTTATGGCTTGGGGGTAGAAGCTGTTTAGAAGTCTCTTGGACCTAGACTTGACGCTCCAATACCACTTGCCGTGCGGTAGCAGAGAGAACAGCATATGACTAGATTGGCTGGAGTCTATGACAATTGTTCAGGCCTTCCTCTGACACCGCCTAGTATAGATGTCCTGGATGGCAGGAAGATTGGCCCCGGTGATGTACTGGACCGTACGCACTACACTCTGTAGTGCCTTGCGTCCGGAGGCCGAGCAGTTGCCATAACAAATATTTTTGTCGTGCTCTCTTCATGACTGTCTTGGTGTGCTTTGACCATGTTAGTTTGTTGGTGATGTGGACGACAAGGAACTTGATGCTCTCAACCTGCTCCACTACAGCCCAGTCGATGAGAATGGGGAAGTGCTCGGTCCTCTTTTTCCTGTATTCCACAATCATCTCCTTTGTCTTGATCACATTGAGGGAGAGGATGTTGTCCTTGCACCACACAGTCAGGTCTCTGACCTCCTCCCTATAAGCCGTCTCATCGCTGTCGGTGATCAGGCCCACCACTATTTTGTCATCAGCAAACTTAATGATGGTGTTGGAGTTGTGCCTGGCCGTGCAGTCATGAGTAAACAGGGAGTACAGGAAGAGACTGAGCACACACCCCTGAGGGGCCCCCGTGTTGAGGATCAGCGTGGAGGATGTGTTGTTTACTTACCCTTACCACCTTGGGGTGGCCCGTCAGGAAGTCCAAGATCCAGTTGCAGCTTAGTGATGAGCTTTGAGGGCACTATGGTGTTGAACGCTGAGCTGTAGTGGCTATGAATGAATAGCATTCTCACATAGGTGTTCCTTTTGTCCAGGTGGGAAAGGGCAGTGTGGAATGCAATAGAGATTGCATCATCTGTGGATCTGTTGGGGCGGTATGCAAATTGAGTGGGTCTAAGGTTTCTGGGATAATGGTGTTGATGTGAGCCATGACCAGCCTTTCAATGCATTTCATGGCTACAGACGTGAGTGCTAAGGGTCGGTAGTCATTCAGGCAGGTTACCTTAGTGTTCTTGGGCACAGGGACTATGGGGGTCTGCTTGAAACATGTTGGTATTACAGACTCAGACAGGGAGAGGTTGAAAATGTCAGTGAAGACACTTGCCAGATGATCAGTGCATGCTCGGAGGACACGTCCTGGTAATTCGTCTGGCCCAGCGGCCTTGTGAAAGTTGACCTGTTGAAAGATCTTACTCACATTGGCTGCGGAGAGCGTGATCACACAGTCGCCCGGAACAGCTGGTGCTCTTATAAATGTTTCAGTGTTACTTGCCTCAAAGCGAGCATAGAAGTGATTTAGCTCGTCTGGTAGGCTCGTGTCAGTGGGCAGCTCTCAGCTGTGCTTCCCTTTGTAGTCTTTAATAGTTTGCAAGCCCTGCCACATCTGACGAGCATCGGAGCCCATGTAGTACGATTCGATCTTAGTCCAGTATTGACGCCTTGCCTGTTTGATGGTTCTTCGGAGGGCATAGCGGGATTTCTTTTTCTTAAGCTTCCAGGTTAGAGTCCCGCTCCTTGAAAGTGGCAGCTCTATCCTTTAGCTCAGTGCGAATGTTGCCTGTAATCCATGGCTTCTGGTTGGGGTATGTATGTACAGTCACTGCGGTGACGACGTCCTCGATGCACTTATTGATAAAGCCAGTGACTGATGTGGTGTACTCATCAATGCCATCGGAAGAATCACAGAACATATTCCAGTCTGTGCTAGCAAAACAGTCCTGTAGTTTAGCTTCTGCTTCATCTGACCACTTCTTTATTAGACCGAGTCACTGGTGCTTCCTGCTTTAATTTTTTATTGTAAGCAGGAATCAGGAGGACAGAGTTATGGTCAGATTTGCCAAATGGAGGGCGAGGGAAAGTCTCTGTGTGTGGAGTAAAGGTGGTCTAAAAAAGAATTCCCTCTGGTTGCACATTTAACATGTTGATAGAAATGAGGTAAAACTGATTTAAGTTTCCCTGCACTAAAGTCCCCGGTCAATAGGAGTGCCACCTCTGGATGAGCGTTTTCCTGTTTGCTTATGGTGGAATACAGCTCATTGAGTGTGGTTTTAATGCAAGCCTCAGTCTGTGGTGGTATGCAGACAGCTACGAAAAATACAGATGATAAACTCTCTTGGTAGATAGTGGTCTACAGCTTATCATAAAATACTCTACCTCAGGTGAGCAATACCTTGAGACTCCCTTAGATATCGTGCACTAGCTATTGTTTACAAATATGCATAGGCCCCCGCCCCGTGTCTTACCAGAGGCTGCTGTTCTGTCCTGCCAATAGAGGCATGTATCAGATGCTCAGCATGCTCTGCTCAAACCTAATCCTCCGAACCTAAACCACAGAAACAGCAACACTGGACACTATGGAACGCAAAGCTTTTACTAAGCTGGAATATACAAGGTCTGAGGTCATCTGCCTTTGGCCTAAAGAGCAGGAGCCCAGACTTCACCAAAGGAATCAGAAATACAGACATTGTCATCCTACAAGAAACATGGAAAAGAAGAAATGGGCCCAAAGGTTGCCCTCTAGGTTTCAGAGAGCTGCATCCACCAAACTACTAGGTGTGAAATCAAGGAAGAGAATCGGGGGTATGTTAACTTGGTATAGAGCAGACCTAATTTACTTTAAAATGAATCAAAACAGGAGCATTTTGCATCTGGTTAGAAATAAGGGGGGGTGGGGATTAGATGCATAAATTGAGCGCCCCACACAAGTAATTTCCAAATATTAATCTTACCTCCACTTTGAAGTTAAAACCCACTAGCTTTATTCAAAAAAAGTAATGGCAGCTACGAAAGGCAACATTACGTGACATTTTTACCCGGGCTCGAACAAAAGCCGCAGAAAATGCTAGCGCCTTTAGCCAGGAGCAGGAGGACTCACCATTTCCCGAGGCCCAACAACTGCGAACCATGTCAAATAAATGATTTCCCGAGCTGAGATCCCACCATACAGAACTCCACGACAAACTAGATGGCATTAACTCCCAGCTCAGTGAGATAGGGTAAAAAGTGACAACCCTGGAAAATGCCCTGCCTGCCTGCCATCAACAACAAGATAACCAGGCGAACCGCGTTGAGGGCTGAGGTAGAGAGGAGAATCCTATCCTTGGAAACTCACTAATAAAGACTCAATAATCCATGCTTTCTGACAATGTTATGGAGTCCAGAATGTGTGGACACAGCTAGAGAGTTGGCTGTCAGAAGTATTACAATGTAAACTTACTTTTAATCCATCTGTCTGCATTCAAAGCATGGCATAGTGAGATAACCAATGGGCAGGACGATTCTCTTCTCATCACTCATCTTGAAAAAACGTATAATAAAAACGTGGAAATCAATCAGCCATCATTATCACAATGGAAAACTTTAATGTTTTATTATAGAAATATTGAAATAGCATGGGCGACCTAGAAAAACAATTGATCAAATGTAAGGCCAAGTGGCTAACAATAATGCAGGCACTAGGGATGGGGGTGTGAGCATGCCGGTCTGGGCAGATGAGATGTATAAGTTTGTATATGGAGCAATTTTTATATATATATATATATACAGTACCAGTCAAAAGTTTGGACACGCCTACTCATTCAAGGGTTATTATTCATTTCTATTAATTTCTACATTGTAGAACAATAGTGAAGACATCAAAACTATGAAATAACACAAATAACCAAAAAAGTTAAACAAATCAAAATGTATTTTAGATTCTTCAAAGTAGCCACCCTTTGCCTAGATGACAGCTTTACACACTCTTGGCATTCTCTCAACCAGCTTCACGAGGAATGCTTTTCCAACAGTCTTGTTGGCCGCTTTTCCTTCACTCTGCAGTCTGACTCATCCCAAACCTTCTCAATTGGGTTGAGGTCGGGTGATTGTGGAGGCCAGGTCATCTGATGCAGCACTCCATCACTCTCCTTCTTGGTCAAACAGTCCTTACACAGCCTGGAGGTGTGTTGGATCATTGTCCTGTTCAAAAACAAATATTAGTACTACTAAGTGCAAACACGCAGCGCAAAATTGGGAGGATATCCACTATCTAGAAAAGAGCCGTTAAATTCTACAACCAGCGATTACCAAACCTTCCATAAAGCCATAACCTATAGAGAGATATACCTAGAGAAGGGTCCTCTCAGCAAGATGGTTCTGGGAATCTGTTCACAAACAGAACCCACAGAGCCCCAGGACAGTCCTAAACAAAGAGACACAGTGTCAAAATACCTGACCAAAATATTTGACCATATTAGAGACACGTTTCCCTCTGATTACACAGTTCCACAAAGAATTAAAAAACAAATCAAATGTTCATTAATTCCCTTATCTATTAGGTTAAAGACATCCTACAGGGAGTAGGTGAGGGCCCTGGAAGTGCGGTGCCAGGAAAATAAACTATCACTCAACGTCAACAAAACAAAGGAGCTGATTGTGGACTTCAGGAAACAGCAGAGGTAGCACCCCCCTATCCACATTGACAGGACCGCAGTGGAGAAGGTGGAAAGCTTCAAGTTCCTTGGCGTACACAACACTGACAAAATGAAATGGTCCACCCACACAGACGGTGTGGTGAAGAAGGTGCGACAGCTCCTCTTCATCCTCAGGAGGCTGAAGAAATGTGGCTTGGAACCTAAAACCCACACAAACTTTTACCAATGCACAATTGAGAGCATCCTGTCAGGCTGTATGACCACCTGGTACGGCAACTGTACCGCCCGCAACTGCAGGGCTCTCCATCAATGGGGGTAAACTACCTGCACTCCAGGACACCAACATGCACCCGATGTCACTGGCAGGCCAAAAAGATCATCAAGGACAACAACCACCCGAACCAATGCCTGTTCACCCTGCTGTCATCCCGAAGGCGAGGTCAGTGCATCAAAGCTGGTACTGAGAGACTGAAAAACAGCTTCTATCTCAAGGCCATCAGACTGTTAAATAGCCATCACTAGCACATTAGAGACTGCTGCCCTATATACATAGACTTGAAATCACTGGCCACTTTAGTAATGGAACACTAGTCACTTTAATAATGTTTACATATTTTGCATTACTCATGTCATATGTACAGTATATACTGTATTCTAAAATATTCTACTGTATCTTAGTCTATGCTGCTCATCCAAATATTAATTCCATTAATTTAATTGGATTTGGGTGTATTTTGTGTATTGTTGTGAAATTTGTGGATATTCTTGTTAGATATTACTGCACTGTTGGAGCTAGAAACACAAGCATTTCGCTACACCTACAATAACATCTGCTAAACACGTGTAAGTTATCAATAAAATGTTATTTAATTTTATTTGAAATACCACAGTGTCACATCACAGCAGCAATATGTGTTACTTGTTGCCACAAGAAAAGGGCAACCAGTAAAGCACAAACACCATTGTATATGCAATATTTATCTGTTTATTTATTTTCCCTTTTGTAGTTCAACTATCTGCACATTGTTACAACACTGTGCATAGCCAATAATATAACATTTGAAAGTTCTCCATTGAGGAAAGGGGGGAAGGGTTGATCTGCATCTCCATCTTATCCAAGGATCACATATATATTTATTATTTAACCTTTATTTAACTAGGCAAGTCAGTTAAGAACAAATTCTTATTTACAATGACGGCCTTCCTCGTCCAAACCCTCCCCTAACCCGAACGATGCTGGGCCAATTGTACGCCGAACTATGTGTCATGACGTTGGCCTGGGGGTAGGTTTATGACAGTCATAAATACCTCTTTCCCCCTTTTTCCTCTCTCTACCCTACTGATGTTATATTTGCAAAACTCTTGGTTAACATAGAGATTCTGGGAACATCAGAAGGTGGGGGGGAAATGAACTATATTCTGGTAATCCGACCAATGGAACATATGCGGTGGTACTTAATGAATATGATGTCAGTTCGGTTGTCATCTGAGACATTCTCAACAATGATAAGATGACATAAACTCTACAGTGGAAAGTCTACACATCAGAGTTATCGGATTCACATGGAATTGTTGTTCAATTTAAATGTTTGAATATTAAATTATTCGTGATGGGATGAAATGTGATTTTAGCTTCTAAAATGTGAGATTTGGGTTTTCATAAGATAGGGCTCTGCTCAATCAGTGGCCCGCCCCTGTGAAGGGACATGGGCTATAAAACTTTTCAAACACACCCTCCTCTCCCTTCCTATATAAGCCCTTGACGACAATGTAACCTCCTGTTACGAGGACGTGAGGACGATGGTCCGATGTCAGAATGGTTCAGATAATAACTAAAGAACGAAGCCAACATCAGCGTGAGCTTTGGTTGCGAATGGTATGAACTTTGAACTCTTATTCACTACAGAAGTGATACCTCCTAGCCGTTGAGTTAGCAACAGCCGCTGCAAACGATGGTTAGGAAGGAACAGACAGAGTATACCGTCTACCACACAACGATGTTACTACAACTACAACAGCAGAGACATTCTTCAAAAGAACAAAGGGCTCGGTTGGGCAACACGGCCTTCCATCTACCACCAACCTACCGAAGCGCAGCTCAGAGTAAATATTTATTGCATTTTCCTTTTCCAAATGGGCGGTAATTTAGAATGCATAAGATACTGTATTTACGATAGCACAGCTTCACCCTTTGTTCCTCAGTCTTCCTGCTCTTTCACTCAAACCCAGACCCTTTTCTTTTGTGTAACAAGCTGTCATATGTGTTCCGCCCGCTAGGGACGTTTTCCTTTATGACGTAATTTGTAATCAAGTTATGATTTAATTATGTGTATGTGTAATTCTGTGTGATTAGTTAGGTATTTAGTAAATACATAATTACACCCAATTTTGTATTGCTGGTTCAACTTGTTAGCCAGGGTTCGTGCAGATAATCAAGAATTTACAACTTTCAGATGAGACTGAATTAAGATGATGATTAATATTGACTGCTATTGATGTAAAATATTACTAGGTCTTTAAGAGTTTATTCGGAAGATAACAGCTCTATAAATATTATTTTGTGGTGCCCGACTCTCTAGTTAATTACATTTACATGATTAGCTCAATCAGGTAATATTAATTACGGAGAAATTATTTTATAGAATAGCATGTCATATCACTTAATCCGGCATAGCCAAAGACACAACATATGGGACTCCCAATCACAGCCGGTTGTGATACAGGCATCTGTAGACCACTGTGCCACTCGGGAGGCCCATACATATAGTGCAATATGTTTAATCACATAGGAGATGACAACACTATTAGCCTACTGACAGTCAGAAAGGGGCCTTGGTGATTGATTTGCACCCTGCAGTTCTGAGAAATCAAAATGTTGACAGACGTCAGCCTAATGCTGGTTAACTCTTAATTTATTTATTTTTATCTTACAGGCTTGGGAAAGAAAGAGCCATACCACATAGTTGATACCTAATTAAAGTGAGACTATAACATCCTGCAAAACAGATTAGTAAAAACAAAGAGACATTGAATTGCACACAAAAAAAAAAAATTGGCTTCGAATTACAAATCATGATGTATTTAACTCCCTGTCAAAAATCATCACAATAGCCTAACCACAAAATATTGCAGGCAGAGATAGGACCACTTAAGTAGGCCTCCAATGTGGCCCTTTCTAAGCAGTAATTTTAAAAAACGCTACCGTGCTGACTCTGCTGAGGTGTAAACAAGGGGTCTGTATGAATTTGATGGAGTCTTCTCTTCAGAATTCGCTAATCTGGTGTTGAAAACGCAGCGTGATCAGACAGTGCTAGCCAAAGCCGCCCACGTCGGGAAAGAGAGCGAAGACCTGTTTTGCTGAGAGATCATCCTCCCCATTCTTCCGTTAAAAAATCTCCAGGCGGATTCTCTCTCTCTCTGTCACTGCCAGCGCGCGCTCTCTATCGGAATTGCCAGACGCGGACGCAGGAACTGCTATGAGCTCGTTCCAGAACCGGGATTTACCGATGCGTCTGATGTGCTCCATCTTTTTGCTTGGGGATAATTAAAAGAGGAAATGGCACTGGAAGAACAGAACAGAGGAGGAGATGGAGAGGGGGCTGAGCAAATGTATGCAGCTGTCATTTATTTTAAGTAGTTCACATGTTGTTTTTCCCTCAGTGTGACTTTGTTTAAAACTTTTCTCAACTGAGGATTTTGTCCAAAACAACACATAGGTGGACATTTATTTTTATTTTTTTTATTTTTTTGGGGGGGGGGGGGGGGGCTTAGGCCTAAGCTTTATTATAGGCTTACAATGCCATTTTCCTGAAATAACCATGTAATTACATGACTACTTGGAAATGCCTAGTCTACAATCCAGACACATAGCTTGAACCTTGTACCATGAACTAGGCTAACTGAATAGTAAACCTACTTCTTCCTATCCAAACATTCACATCAGTTTCACCTGAAGGAATAGATCCTAAATGGATCCTGTTCTCTGAAAGTGTTTCTCCATCTCTAAACTCTATAGTTTTGATGTGACATGTCTCCCATGCCCCAAAGCTGACAGTAGCCTATAATGAACAATGTTTCTCCATTTGATCCATGCACTGTTTTTTTAGGCCTAGCCAAAAAGTCAACCAAAAAGTTGAAATTATCTTTATATCTCCTCTTACAATACACCTCACACATCTCTAACTTTCACCAATCCCTAAATGTATAATCACATGTGATGCCATTTCTTTCTTCCCCAAAAGTTGTCTTCAAAGCAAATGTGTTCTGACAACAGTTAGTGACAAGTGCGTCAACGGAGAGGCGGGAAATCAGCCGCTGGCCTTGCTATCAATTATTGATCGCGTCGCCCCTGACCAGCCAGCAGACTTCTTGTGATAATGAAATGCATGAATAAAAAAATACAAAATTGACAAATGTCAGCCCCATTGTTGTGTGAAGGCTTATGAGTTTGATTGACTGCCTGCACATTTTCCTAATTCGATAGTGCGGCAGAACAAAGGAGGGCCCTTCTTATTGCCCAAGGCCACTTGCAATTTATTTAGAGGGGCTGTGCCGCTGTCCCAGCAGGTAACAATACTGAACCAAGCCACTCAGGATAATCATAGCTTTGAGGTGTCCGCCCACCCACCCCCACCCCCATAGGCCACACAAACACACACACATGCACGATTAAGGGGAACATCCATATTAGGCTGATTAGATTCAATTGGTACACAAGGGTGTATTTTGCACTCACATTCTGAATAGCCTCAAAGGAATACCCACCTTACCTAGGCCAAGTTTTTGTTTTATATCATTTATTTATAGTTCATTTCGGACCCATGTTCTGATTTCCAATAGGCCCATATCTGCTGAAAATACCACATGTCAATTCTCCCCCCTAATTAAGTAAAAATGATAATTCGTTGTTTACTTTGAATACAGTAGCCCTGGCCTGATAAATTATTGGCTGCCCGATACTAAGCAGTTGAATAGCATAACCTGCAGTTAGACAAGAAGGACAAAACGTTCAGTGTCACAAGAAAAAAAGATTATTGGATATTAGAAATGAAAGGAAAATGCTTTCTATTGAAAAAAAAGTTATTCACAACGGAATTCTTGAAATAGGTTACATCATTTAATTGGGGGTAAACATATTTGAGCAGGTGCGAGACATATCTGGAAGTGGAAAACAAGTTCCATTTTCGCAGGAGCATAGTGTTTTCTTTGTAGTAGGCTACATCTGCATGGCACCTTGATACGTTATTTTAGAAAGTGTGTTTGAAAACCCGTCCTGTGTACCGCATAAATAATACACGGCAGATAGCATATTAAAAGGTGCTCATATTCTGCATCCGGATGCACTCCGGTGCTTACGAGCATGTGCCAAACACAATAGGGGTATCAGATCTCTTCCCCATAGGAACCCGTCAAAAAACCAAAGGATGAAATACCACACCAGTTTTTTTTTACTCGCCTGGCGCATCTTTTATCTCTCAATTTCCAAATTACAGTTAGGCAATTATTTCAGAACTGTTTTTAATAACCAGAACCCAAGAGAGACGAATATTTGAACATTTGAGAAGAGGTACAAACTTAAGAAAATTGTAAACAGTCTTCCTTTTTGCTTGCATGGTAAAACATCTGTTTGTTTTTTATTCACTTTTTATAATTTTATGCAAATAGGCTAATTTACTATAATTTATTGGGTAATATGTTTCATAGGACAGGAGATTTAGGATTCAGTAATGTAGCCTAATATTGACTGATTGCCCAGGTTGTGACACATGTTTTGCTATTAAATAGCTATATTTGGATCAAGACTTTTCTTCTTAAAGCACCGTAAAAATATAGAATGTTTTTTTGTCTCACACTAAGAGGAAGATGGAATATGTAGGCTAGGCTACAATCAATTTATTTTAAATAGAGGTGAATTTCAGAATCATGGTTATATTACCTTGCTGCTGTCCTCCCATAACTGTGAGCTATTCAATCTCTTTGTTTTAGAGATTGAATAGTCTCCGATTAATTAATTCAAAGTCTATGTGATGTGGGATCACTTTCCTCTCACTGTTTTTTTTTTTTTTTTTGTCCTCTCATTTGTCGAACAGAAACACTTGATGTGGAGGGGTGAATAATATAATAATATTTTTTTTTTAAGTACATTGGTCAACGTTTTATTGCTCATTGTAGAATTCAATGACATAATCCATTTGGGATCTATGTGTCATTAAGACTCCAATGCTGTGTTGCAAGTTTATGGTTCCAACTTGTTAGAATGAGCATTCTTTACCATTAGAGGGCACTAGAACCCAAAACATAGGCCTTTCTCAGATAATCTGTCTCCTGCCTTTATACCTGAGGCAGTTTATGGAGAGAGAGTGAGACTTTGGGCACTCAGTCACAGATGTATATTTGCTGAGTTAGACATGGAGTACATATATGTGTGTCTTCCAGGGTAGATGTAGGGACCACACAGCACAGATCTGTGTTTACTTGCTCTGTGGTCCTTCTCTTTGCACAAATTCCTATCAATGTGTGCAGACACGGTTTTGTTCAGTGGAGGTGGCACCAGATCGTTTTAACCAGCCACTGAGAGAGGTGACCTGTCACAAGGAATATAACAAGCAAACTTTTGCTGTCACACTGGCTGCCACAAGACTGTGTATCTATGGTACAGTATATGCTCACCAGACCTGGGTTCGAATGCTATTTCAATTACTTTAAATACATTTGGAAGTAAGTATTTAAATATTTTTTATAAAACAATTGTTGGATATTGGAATGTATTTGGAAATATACTTGGAAAATACTGAAATACCCTGTCTCAAATACACTCCCATACATTTACCCTAGGTAAAAGTATTTCAAAATACTTTCAAAATAGTTGGCTATATATCGGAAATTATTAGAAAATACTTCCAATAGAGCCACATTATTTGAACATTTTAAAATACACAGAAAACAAGTATTTAATAACAAATACGCAAATACACATGTATTTGCAACCAGGTCTGACTCTCACCTGATGTATACAGTCACCTCCAAAATTATTGGCACCCTTGATAAAGATTAGCAAAAAAAGACAGTATAAAATAAATAATACAAATACTGAGCTATATTGTATGCTCAAAAATGTTGTAAAATGTTATTATTTTCTACTAATTAAAATGCACAGATAAAGAGATTTTGTTTAAAAATTTAAAATTTAAAAAAGGGTCAATATTTTTGGCAACCCTAAAGAGTCTTATCAATAAAATCTGACAAAATGTAATCTGCATTAAGTTAAAATTCTACTTTGTTAAGTTTATTTCAGTTTAAAGAACCGTATTGAGGCCTTCCATTGCTTCCTGTTTCACTGGGGTATACAAATTAGGTAACATGTGTAAAATCTATTTGTCATCCATCAACATGGGGAAAGGCAAAGACCTCACAACCGAAAATAGACAAATGGTGGCATTGGCAATGGGTTAAAAAAATAGCTAAAGACTAAAAAATAAATATACCACTTATCACTATTAGGGGAACAATTAAGAAGTTGAAAACCACTGTGGTAAACTTGGCTGTTAGAGGAAGCAAGTGTATCTTGTCCCCATGTTCAATGAGGAAGATCGTTCTGGAGGCAAAGAAAAATCCAGGGGACACAGTTGGAGAATTACAAATCTTGGTTGCATCTTGGGGTCACCAAGTCTCTAAATCTACAATTAGATGCCACCTCCATGTCAATAGCCTCTTAGGAAGGTTTGCCAGAAAAAAATGCCTTTAGTGAGAGCAACCAACAAACGTAAACGCCTGGAGTTTGCTAAACTGCATTGGCACTTTGATTGAACCCGAGCTCTATGGTCAGATGAGACGAAAATAGAGGTCTTTGTCCACGTAAACTAGCGGTGGGTTTGGCGTTGAAAGGATGCATATGCAGAAAATAATAACATACCTACTGTAACATATGGTGGTGGTTCTTTAATGTTGTGGGGCTGTTTTGCATGTTAAAGGTCCGATGCAGTGGTTTTTATCTCAATATTAAATTATTTCTGGGTAACAATTAAGCACCATACTGTGATTGGAATTATGAAAATGGTAAAAATAAAAAATAGCTTCTTGGCAAAGAGGAATTTCTCAAGCAAGAATTTTGCTAGGACTGTCTGGGAGTGGTCTGAGTAGGGAGGGGAAAACTGAAAACTAGCTGTTATTGGCATCAGTCTAGTAACTAATTTAACGCCTGGTGATGTCGTCCCACTAAAACAGGCTGACAATTCAGGGGGCCTTTTCAAACAGCTCTTACAATAAAAGGGCATTATCATGATTTTCACAATTTCCCAGTATTATTCCAACCTCAAAGTATGGATATATACAGTTGAAGTCGGAAGTTTACATACACCTTAGCCAAATATATTTAAACTTTTTCCTAGTAAAAATTCCCTGTCTTAGGTCAGTTAGGATCACAACTTTATTTTAAGAATGTGAAACGTCAGAATAATAGTAGAGAGTATGATTTATTTCAGCTTTTATTTCTTTCATCACATTCTCAGTGGGTCAGAAGATTACATACACTCAATTAGTATTTGGTAGCATTGCCTTTAAATGGTTTAATTTGGGTCAAATGTTTCGGGTAGCCTTCCACAAGCTTCCCACAATAAGTTGGGTGAATTTTGGCCCATTCCTCCTGACAGAGCTGGTGTAACTGAGTCAGGTTTGTAGGCCTCCTTGCTTGCACACGCTTTTTCAGTTCTGCTCACAAATTTTCAATGGGATTGAGGTCAGGACTTTGTGATGGCCACTCCAATACCTTGACTTTGTTGTCCTTAAGCCATTTTGCCAAAACTTTGGAAGTATGCTTGGGGTCATTGTCCATTTGGAAGACCCATTTACGACCAAGCTTTAACTTCTTGACTGATGTCTTGAGCTGTTGCTTCAATATATCCACATAATTTTCCTACCTCATGCAGCCATCTATTTTGTGAAGTGCACTAGTCCCTCTTGCAGCAAAGCACCCCCACGACATGATGCTGCCACCCCGGTTGGGATGGTATTCTTTGCTTGCAAGCCTCCCCCTTTTTCCTCCAAACATAACGATGGTCATTATGGCCAAACAGTTATATTTTTGTTTTATCAGACCAGAGAACATTTCTCCAAAAAGTACGATCTTTGTCCCCATGTGCAGTTGCAAACCGTAGTCTGGCATTTTTTATGGCGGTTTTGCAGCAGTGGCTTCTTCCTTGCTGAGCGGCCTTTCAGGTTATGTCGATATAGGACTCGTTTTACTGTGGATATAGATACTTTTGTACCTGTTTCCTCCAGAATGGTCCTTTGCTGTTGTTCTGGGATTGATTTGCACTTTTCACACTAAAGTACGTTCATCTCTAGGAGACAGAATTCGCCTCCTTCCTGAGCGGTATGACGGCTGCGTGGTCCCATGGTGTTTATACTTGCGTACTATTGTTTGTACAGATGAACGTGGTACCTTCAGGCGTTTGGAAATTGCTCCCAAGGATGAACCAGACTTGTGGAGGTCTTCAATGTTTTTCTGAGGTCTTGGCTGATTTCTTTTGATGTCAAGCAAAGAGGCACTGAGTTTGAAGGTAGGCCTTGAAATACATCCACAGGTACACATCCAATTGACTCAAATTATGTCAATTAGCCCATCAGAAGCTTCTAAAGCCATGACATCCTTTTCTGGAATTTTCCAAGCTGTTTAAAGGCACAGTCAACTTAGTGTATGTACACTTCTGACCCACTGGAATTGTGGTACAGTGGAGTACAAGTGAAATAATATGTCTGTAAACAATTGTTGGAAAAATTACTTGTGTCGTGCACAAAGTAGATGTCCTAACTGACTTGCCAAAACTATAGTTTGTTAACAAGAAATTTGTGGCGTGGTTAAAAAGTGAGTTTTAATGACTCCAATCTAAGTGTATGTAAACTTCCGACCTAAACTGTATATAAAACACAGGAAACCACGTTTTTGACTGCACTGGGCCTTTAAGGTCAACAGCATCATTAACCTTTATTGTTTGTTGAGTCATTGCGTTCTAGGAATATGGGACAAATACTAAACTTTTGATTACATTAACACACATACAGTGCATTCGGAAAATATTCAGACGCCTTGAATTTTTCCACATTTTGTTACGTTACAGCCTTATTCTAAAATATATTTTTAAAAAAATTCTCTCTCATCCATCTACACACAATAGCCTATAATGATAAAGCAAAAACAGTTGTTGTTTTTTTGGTGCAAATTGATAAAAAATAAAACATTTACATAAGTATTCATACCCTTTAGTCATTACTTTGTTGAAGCACGTTTGGCAACGATTACAGCCTCGAGTCTTCTTAGGTATGATGCTAAAAGCTTGGCACATCTGCATTTGGGGACTTTCTTCCATTCATCTCTGCAGATCCTTTCAAGCTCTGTCAAGTTGGATGGGGACTGTCGCTGCACAGCTATTTTCAGGTCTCTCCAGAGATGTTTGATCAGGTTCAAGTCCGGACTCTGGCTAGGCCACTCAAGGACATTCAGAGACTTGTCCCAAAGCCACTCCTGCATTGCCTTGGCTGTGTGCTTAGGGTCGTTGTCCTGTTGAAAGGTAAACCTTTGTCCCAGTCTGAGGTCCTAAGCACTCTGGAGCAGGTTTTCATTAAGGATCTCTCTGTATTTTGCATCGTTCATCTTGCCCTCGATCCTGACTAGTCTCCCAGTCCCTGCCGCTGAAGAACATCCCCACAGCATGATGCTGCCACCACCATGCTTCACCGTAGGGATGGTACTGGCCAAGTGATGAGTGGTGCCTGGTTTCCTCCAAACATGACGCTTGGCATTTAGACCAAAGAGTTAAATATTGTTTCATCAGACCAGATAACCTTGTTTCTCATGATCTGAGAGTCCTTTAGGTGCCTTTTGGCAAACTCCAAGTGGGCTGTCATGTGCCTTTTACTGAGGAGGGTTTTCTGTCTGGCCAGTCTACCATAAAGGCATGATTGGTGGAGTACTGCAGAGATGGTTGTCCTTCTGGAAGGTTATCTCATCTCCAAAGAGGAACTCTGGAGCTCTGTCTTAGTTTGGCCGGGCGGCCAGCTCTAGGAAGAGTTTTGGTGGCTCCAAACTTCTTCCATTTAAGAGGCCGCTGTGTTCTTGGGGACCTTCAATGCTACACTACTTTTTTTGGTACCCTTCCTCAGATCTGTGCCTTGACACAATCCTATCTCTGAGCTCTACGGACAATTCACTCAACCTCCTGGCACTGTCAACTGTGGGACCTTATATAGACAGGTGTGTGCCTTTCCAAATCATGTCCAATCAATTGAATTTACCACAGGTGGACTCCAATCAAGTTGTATAAACATCTCAAGGATGGTCAATGGAAACAGGATGAATCTGAGCTCAATTTAGAGTCTCATAGCAAAGGGTCTGAATACTTATGTAAATAAGGTATTTCTGGTTTTTATTTTTTATAAATTTGCTAGCATTTCAAAAAAACAGTTTTTACTTTGTCATTATGGGGTATTGTGTGTAGATTGATGAATAAAAACATGTATTTAATCCATTTTAGAATAAGGCTGTAATGTAACAAAAAAAGGCAAAGGGTCTGAATACTTTTCCAATGCACTGTATAAGTGAATTTGTCCCAATACTTTTGGTCTCCTTAAAATGAAGGAACTATGTAAAAAAAAAAGTGCTATAATTTCTAAACTGTTCACCCAATATGGATAAAAAATACCATCAAACTAAAGCTGAAATCCAAAGTGATGGAGTAGAGAGATAAAACGACGAAACATTTGTCACTGTCCCAATACTTTTGGAGCTCACCGTAGCTCAGTATTTGTGTCATTTATTTTATACAGTATTTTGTTTCTTGTCTTTATTAAGGGTGCCAATAAATTTGGAGGACACACACACACACACACAAACACACAGTCAACCCTACAACAATGGGTGGTTGGCTTTGTACCAGTATGCAGCTCAGTGTGTTTTTGAACTGTGAATGTGGATGCTGATTGAGAGATCTGTGGAAAACCTGCAGGACTGCAGAGATGGCAGTTCTCCCATGGAGAGGGGCTCTGTCCAGGCCTTTGTGCTGTTGACCGTTTACTCCATTCATTTTGCTTCATTTTCTCACATGTGCAAAAGCACCAGTATGGCCAATTCATCATTCAAAAGTATGTCCTTTAGCCAGTTTATCTGTGCTCATAGCACGCCATATGTACTGTGTGCCATATGCATTCAGTCAAAATTCTGGATATGGAATAGCTGGCTAGCAAGAATACTCTTGTCGTTACATCATTGAGGACCACATGATGTATCTGAATTAAGTCATCCATGTTCCCTCAGGATGCTCCCTGCATTGTTGGAAAAGGACCTGTAAGTAAGCATTTGCACTGTTTACAAAGCATGTGGCAAATAAAAATTTGATTTGATTAATTGCAAACTCACATACTCTCTTGTATAGTCTCTTCTGTAACAAAAAGGCACATTAAAATGGTTGTTGTATGTGCCGGTGGGAATCAATTGTCGGCTCGTGCCTTAAGATGGTAAGATGGGGTAAAGCAATTGTCATTACATTAGTGTGTGCAGTTGGTTTGTGTCTGTGGATATGGTAATGAGATGCACAGGATGCCTGACTACATGCGAGAAAGAGGTCTCAGAGGAGTTAAGAGCAGCGCTCCCCATCCCTGGACTAAAGCTGATAGAGGTCCTCAACACAATCCCTGGAAAACACACTGCTCCACTCACTCACTAGGGACTTTCAAACAAATTAAGAAAGCAATGGGACGACGAGGGAGAATCCAATGCCTATTCCCACCATCAAGACCCACATTCCTCTTCTTGTGCTTTTAACTTTTGTTTTCTCTCACTATCTCTCTCTCTCTCTCCCTTTATCTCTTTTCTCCTCCGCAGTGTTGTTTCCTTAGTTTGCTTTCCACTCGTACTCCTCTGGCAGTCGCAGAGCGCTGCAGCCACTTTCAAAGGCTCGGCTGTCACGCACCGGCTTTGAGTCGCGTTTGAATTTTTAACGTACATGTTGTCAGGGTGCCGTCAGGAGTGATTGACAGGTTCGTCCCAGAGCAGCACCGGGCTTGGCAGGCTGGCTGTCTTTTGTCAGAAGCAGCTGAGGAAAAGCAACAAAGGAAGGAGCATAGGAGGGAAAACACACATAGGCCTGAATAAAACACTGCTCTTACCCATTTCTCAATAAAGACCAAATTAGATTAAATTTAAGACAGGCAGTCGTCAGGCAGACTTGATATTTTCCGCCCGTTGTTCTTGTAGTATTGTTCTGCTCAATAGCTCTCTCAACGGGACACAAACGGAGCTCAGAAAGAGTTGCTTATAGGAATGGATGATGTTTACGCTGTTCGTTATAAAGAATGTGCTATATTGATTTACTTGACTGATTTCAGTTCAGCCTACACTCACCTTGTTTTGTAGATATGAGCTATAGCCTCAGAATGGCCTTGTTCTGAATAAGAGACTGCTTAATACTTTGATACGGGATGTAAAGCTGTTACTAGGAAACAGAAATATAAGACTAGTTCCTAGGAACATGATGGCACCCGCTTTACCCATAGGCCTACTAAGAAATAATCAATGGTCAAAGAGTTTATTGAATCGAGGGCCATAACAGCAAGCATAACATGATTGCTCAATAGCCTATATACTTGGCATCAATAAGATGGAGAAAGTCATCCAAAGACAGCCAGCCATGCATTGTAATGTTGTCAGGGGCAGAGATTCAGCAGGAGGCCGAAGGTTCAGGTGCATACGTGTCCATATTTATTTACAATGCTCAAGTACAGTAGGTGATAAAGACGATGAGAAATACACCTAGACAAAATACTTACTTGCCTTCATTACAAAACAACAAAACTAGCTGAGCCTCAAGCAGGTGAACCCCGTAGCTTCCATAGGTATTACAGGTTGAATGTGTACCTGGCTCGATCCCCACTTGAATTCAAAACCAGAACTGAATTGTCACCTAAAACAGGCTCATGCCCGAGGACACTCCCTGGAAGATACCAACAGGCACGGCAACATGTAACACCAAAACTGGCAAATTATACAAATGCAACTGGCATTCTCATAATAAGCACATTACATAATATTGCATCTCAGTAGAAACACGTTCTCTGGAGTGATAAATCACGCTTCGTCATCTGGATATCAGCAGGACGCTACCTGCCCCAATGCATAGGTGGTGGAGGAGGAATAATGGTCTGGGGCTGTTTATCATGGTTCGGGCTAGGCCCCTTAGTTCCGTGAAAGGAAATCTTAACGCTACAGCATACAATGACATTCTTGAGGACTCTGTGCTTCCATCTTTGTGGCAACAGTTTGGGGAAGGCCCTTTCTTGTTTCAGCATCACAATGCCCTCATGCACAAAGCTAGGTCCATGCAGAAATGGTTTGTCGAGATTGGTGTGGAAGATTATTAATACAGGTAACGAGTTCTTAAAGAAGAAGTTACACATCTGTGAGAGACAGAAATCTTGCTTGTTTGTAGGTGACCAAATACTTATTTTCCACCATAATTTGCAAAAAGAATTCATAAAAAATCCTACAATGTGATTTTCTATTAAAAAAAAATCTAATTTTGTCTGTCATAGTTGAAGTGTACCTATGATGAAAATTACAGGCCTCTCTCATTTTTTAAGTGGGAGAACTTGCACAATTGGTGGCTGACTAAATATGTTTTTTGCCCCACTGTAATTATACTTCTTATAGTGTGATCTAAATTATGGAGTATGTCTGGATTCTGAAATGCACATTTTCCAATGAATTTATTCTACATTAAACATATTGATATGAATATCTCAAAAGTACCCTTTTTGATTTAGCTATTTTTTTTTCATATATCGTTTGTATTCAATATACTCTTCAAAAATGTCAAATTTCCAGAGTGGGCTCTATGGTACATTTATTAACCAATCACAGCTCTCCTTTAGGATTGCATATTCAGCATATAACCAGCAGAGGGAGTTCCCTTTTTAAATATTTTTTTCATTGGTAGTTTAAGTTATCACCATTCAATCTACTCATAACATTAGGAATAGTAGGCTTGCATTTGTCTGCAAATGCGATGATAGAGGTATGCATACATTTGGTATAAAGGTTCCTTTTTATGATGAAAAATAGCTTCCCCAAAACTTGAAACTCACGCGACACATGCTAGTTGCTAGACTACAAGCTATCTAGCTAGCAAATGTTGGCTAGCTTAGTGTTGTTGCTAACACCTGGTTAGCGTAACAGCTAAACTAGACTTGAAATTGATCTGACATGACTTATCCGTGATGAAATGATCCAGGCAGACCCGTTACTGACAGCTGTCTGGGTTCAAGTTTTGACGGGTTAAAAGGTTTCTTTGCTTTTCTGACAGTTATTGAGTCTTATCTTGGTGTCACCAATGGTGTTTCGTGTTTGCGGAGAATCTTTAAACATATTTTTCCCCGTTGTATTTTTATACATTTATGTGATTTTTTTATTTCAGAATCTAGACATACTCCATATTTTAGAAGACATTATAAGAAGTATAATGACACCAAGATGTTGTCTGAATTATGTACGGTTCACGGATCATAGGGTCTTACAGAAGGCATGTTTTGGTCTAAACAGGCCGGAAATGGCCACTTTCATCACGATAAAAAAAGAACAATTGTGATACAAATGTTAACTTCGGGATCGGTGTCCCATCCACGGGACGGTTGAGCTAACGTAGGCTAATGCGATTATTATGAGGTTGTAAGTAACAAGAACATTTCCCAGGACATAGACATATGTGATATTGGCAGAAAGCTTAAATTCTTGTTAATCTAACTACACTGTCCAATTTACAGTAGCTATTACAGTGAAATAATACCATGCTATTGTTTGAGGGGAGTGCACAATTTTGAACATGAAAAGTTATTAATAAACAAATTAGGCACATTTGGGCAGTCTTGATACAACATTTTGAACAGAAATGTAATGGTTCATTAGATCAGTCTAAAACGTTGCACATCTGCTGCCATCTAGTGGTCAAAATCAAAATTGCACCTGGACTGGAATAATTTCTCTTGCATTTCAAAGACGATGGTTCAAAAACAATACAAAAGAACAGTTGTTTTTTTCATTGTATTATATTTTATCAGATCTATTCTTTTGAGTACATGCAGTTAGATTTGGGTATGTCATTTTAGGCAAAATTTTAAAAAAAAGGGGTGGATCCTTAAAGGTTTTAAAAGCTAGTCAAACATACTTCCTCACAATTAAGTTTCTATGTGAGAATTGACAGAACAATCTGAGATAGCAAAATTATTTTCGGCCCACACTGGCATGGAATCACCCCATGGTAGCCAAGGACTGTGTCATGATTGCTGCTGTTTAGTCTTGTCAGTGCTGCTGAGCCACATCATCACATTTCCCCATGCTTTACAAGCGTTCTGTATGAGAGGAGTCCAAGCAACATCAGCGTTTGCTGGGGATTTAGTTGTGAACAAGTTCTTCCTTTCAGCCAGTCCAGGCAGATGGGGTGTTGTACATGCAAGCATAATGTGGGAGCTACTTTGTAGTGTCAGACATGTGACGGGGGGGGGGGGGGGACCTTGAGCCCCTTCAGTGGTGAGGAGAACCATGTGACGAGAGGGGAGGAGGTGGGGCAGGGACGGCATAACTAACACCCCTCTTTGCCAATTGTACAATGTACAGTATTTAGACTGCCATTTTTGTGTTTATTTCATGTTTTATTATTGGCCCATCCACCAACTCCCCTCCCAAAATACATTTGTTTTACATTTGAGTTTTTTTTACAGGTATGTTGATAGGTTTGGACACATTCAAGGGTTTTTCTTTATTTTTACTATTTTCTACATTATAGAATAATAGTGAAGACATCAAAACTATGAAATAACACATGGAATAATTTAGTAACCAAAAAAGTGTTAAACAAATTGAAATACACTACTGTTCAAAATGTTAGGGTCACTTAGACATTTCCTTGTTTTTGAAAGAAAAGCACATTTTTTGTCCATTAAATTAACATCAAATTGATCAGAAATACAGTGGAGACATTGTTCATGTTGTAAATGACTATTGTAGCAGGAAACGGCTGATATTTTCATGAAATATCTACATAGGCATACAGAGGCCCATTGTCAGCAACCATCACTCCTGTGTTTCAATGGCACATTGTGTTAGCTAATCCAAGTTTATCATTTTAAAGGCTAATTGATCATTAGAAAACCCTTTTGCAATTATGTTAGCACAGCTGAAAACTGTCATCCTGATTAAAGAAGCAATAAAACTGGCCTTCTTTAGACTAGTTGAGTATCTGGAGCATCAGCATTTGTGGGTTCGATAACAGGCTCAAAATGGCCAGAAACAAGACCTTTCTTCTGAAAGTCTATTCTTGTTCTGAGAAATTAAGGTTATTCCATGTGAGAAATTAGCAGTTTACTACTCCCTTCACAGAATAGCGTAAACTGGCTCTAACCAGAATAGAAGAGGAGTGGGAGGCCCTGGTGCACCACTGAGCAAGAGGACATGTACATTAGAGTGTCTAGTTTGAGAAACAGACGCCTCATAACTCCTCAACTGGAGTTTCCTCTTCACTGTTGTCGTTGAGACTGGTTTTTTCCGGGTACTATTTAATGAAGCTGCCAGTTTAGGACTTGAAGACACAACATGGCATTGGAACACAGGAGTGATGGTTGCTGATAATGGGCCTCTGTACACCTATGTAGATATTCCATACAAAATCTGCTGTTTCCATCCACAATAGTCATTTACAACATTAACAATGTCGACACTGTATTTCTGATCAATTTGATGTTATTTTAATGGACAAAAAATTTGCTTTTCTTTCAAAAACAAGGACATTTCTAAGTGACCCCAAACTTTTGAACGATAGTGTATATTTTATACTTGAGATTGTTCAAAGTGGCCACCCTTTGCCTTCATGACAGCTTTGCACACTTGGCATTATCTCAACCAGCTTCATGAGGTAGTCACCTGGAATGCATTTCATTTTAAGTGTTGTGCCTTGTTAAAAGTTAATTTGTAGAATTTATTGCAAGATAAATAATAAATAATAAGCAAAAAGAAACAAGAGTCCATCATTACTTTAAGACATGAAGGTCAGTGTAAGGACTGATTCCGGACAGGAGAAGCAGGTACGGGGAGTCAAACATTTATTCAGGAACAGACATAGAACATGACAGGAACAGCGTCAGCACACGGGAAAAAACAAGGACATATGACAAACAATCCCGAAGCAGGGAACAGAGCTAGGAAACAGACAGATATAGGGAAGGAAATTACACAAGTAATTGATTCCACGTGAGTCCAATGAGAGCTGATGTGTGTGACGGGGAAAGGCGGGGAAGGCGGGGAAATACTGAAGGTGGCTTGAGTGCGTAATGTACGGGAATCTGGCGCCCTCGAGCGCCAGAGGAAGGAAGAGCGGGAGCAGGCATGACAGTCAGTCAATCCGGAAAACTTCTACCTTCAAATGTCAAAGTTTCTTCAATTGCAATTGTAAAAACGATCATTCACTATGATGAAACTGGCTCTCATGAGGGCCGTCACAGAAAAGGAAGATCCAGAGTTACCTCTGCTGTAGAGGATAAGTTCATTAGAGTTAACTGCACCTTAAATTGCAGCCCAAATAAATGCTTCACGGAGTTCAAGTAACAGACACATCTCAACATCAACTGTTCAGAGGAGACTACGTGAATCAGGCCTTCATGGTTGCATTGCTGCAAAGAAATCACCACTAAAGGACACCAATAATAAGAAGAGACTTGCTTGGGCTAAGAAACATGAGCAATGGACATTAGACCAGTGGAAATCTGTCCTTTGGTCTGATGAGTCCAAATTTGAGAGTTTTGGTTCCAACCGCTGTGTCTTTATGAGAAGCAGAATAGGGGATCTCTGCATGTGTGGTTCCCACCGTGAAGCCTGGCGGAGGAGCTGTGATGGTGTGGGGGTGCCTTGCTGGTGACACTGTCAGTGACTGAGTTAGAATTCACATTTAACCAACATGGCCACCACAGCATTCTGCAGCGATACGCCATCCCATCTGGTTTGCGCTTAGTGGGACAATCACTTGTTGTTCAACAGAACAATGACATAAAACACAACTCCAGGCTGTGTAAGGGATATTTGACCAAGAAGGAAAGTAATGGAGTGCTGCATAAGATGACCTGGACTCCACAATCACCTGACCTCAGCATATGTGGGAACTCCTTAAAGACTGTTGGAAAATCATTCCAGTTGAAGCTGGTTGAGAGAATGCCAAGAGTGTGCAAAGCTGTCATCAAGGAAAAGGGTGGCTACTTCGAAGAATCTACTATATAAAATACATTTGATTTGTTTAACACTTTTTTTGTTACTACTTGATTCCATATGCGTTATTTCATAGTTTTGATGTCTTCACTATTATTGTACAAAGTAGAAAATAGTAAAAAATTGGTTGGCGTGTCCTAACTTTTGACTGATACATTTGATACATTTTACATACACATAGACTGCTGTTGTAACATTAAGAAAAGTCTGAGAACTTTCTGAGAACATACTCTGTAATAACTTACTCTTACTTGGCAATTTAAGTAAAATGTCTGGTGTATCCCTTCTATTGCAAAATGCATGCGTTTCTTTCTTTTGTGGTGAGTCTTTTTTTTGTAGCCAGGCAGTGAATCCAAGTGTCTTTATAATTTGGAAGCATTCCATGGTGTGGATTTTTGTCCAAATGGATTTAATCATCTCAAGCGAATAATCTCAACAGTCTATGTCAACAGCCGTAGATTTCAATTAGCGGTGAAAGTGTACGCCTGGTAAAAAGGACGTGTTTTTTCTTATCTATTCTAGAGGGCCGCACATGATGGAGAAAGAGTGACTTCCACTCCCCCACTGAAAGGTTATGCTTTTCGTTCTCCCGGCATCTTTCTAAAAGAACACATTTCTGCCCGTTTGATAACTCCTTGACATTTGACAGTCTTTTCAGACCAATCAGTCAGCGCTGACAGTTTTTTTTCAATGCTACCCGTCTCGAGGAGTAGCACTTGGGGAAAAACCGTCCTGCCACTTTTCTCAAGCCTATCAAAGGCAGCCCTTCGCCACGACGATCAACATCTGATACCACCACCACTGCCATCAATGTTTTTGGACTTCTTTCATTTTTATTTATTTCATTTTTTCTCTTAAACCAGTCTTCTGAGGCTTCATCACGAACATCAGAGCTGAACCCTGATGGAATGAAGTGCCCCACTTTCCAGTGTCAAATTGGTGGCAGATTATTCTCGCCGCCCTAACCTTCTCCCAGTGTTGCCAGAACATTACAGTGACGTAGTTTTCACCAGAGGCCTCACGACTCAACTAAACTCTTCCATATTGGCGCTTACTGCTTTTATTCTCAGAGGATAATTTTCCCCATATATTTTCTATATAGTCATACAATTAGACCTACTGTGCATTATCTACTGTATAGCCTATTATCCCGGAGGAGAGCGAGGGCTATGGGAACGCAACAAAGCTGTCAGTCTCTGGTTACATAATTCATATCAGCCATATTCAAACAAAATTTAACATTGTCATTCATCTAGGCAGGCGTGTGTGTGAAAGCACCGATAACTCCAAAGTAATAAATTAATAACGCTCTACCATGGGAGCATGTGAATGAGCATGTTTAGTCATTCTGTTTGACAACAAAAGGAAATGGCCTATTCTGGGGAGTGGAAATCAAATTCACACTGATATTGTTGCCTCCTCCAAATGAGTCTGAGCCTGTACTGGCAGTAAAATGGCTCAAATTAACTGTATGTGAGCAATTTGTGTTTGCCCTTAAAGAGTCTGAGCCTGTATTCAAGGAAAACAGTATGCAGTCAGAGTGTCCTTGTTCTTAGAAAGCATTGTTTGTTGAAGAAAACATGAGTTTATGATTGCTTATAAAACTTGATAAAGGATTGGGAACCTTGAATCTGTAGGTAGCAGGAAGTGCATGTTTATTTGTTGATGCCTAGCATTGTAAACAACCAGCTCAATTATTTGAGAAAAGTTGCTCTGATACACTCAGGTGCAACCTCAGTATGAGCAATTTTCGGTGGTAGAAATACAGTTGGATCTTTACATTCACCTTAGCCAAATACATTTAAACGCAGTTTTTCACAATTCCTGACAATATATACCAGTAAAAAGTCCCCGTCTTAGGTCAGTTAGGATCACCACCTCATTTTAAGAATGTGAAATGTCAGAAAAATAGTAGAGAGAATCATTTATTTCAGCTTTTATTTCTTTCATCACATTCCCAGTGGGTCAGAAGTTTACATACACTTAATTAGTATTTGGTAGCATTGCCTTTAAATTCTTTAACTTGGGTCAAATGTTTTGGGTAGCCTTCCACATGCTTCCCACAATAAGTTGGGTGAATATTGTCCCATTCCTCCTGACAGGGCTGGTGTAACGGTGTAAGGTTTGTAGGCCTCCTTGCTCGCACACGCTTTTTCAATTCTGCCCACAAATTATCTATGTGATCAGGTCAGGGCTTTGTGATGGACACTCCAATACCTTGACTTTGTTGCCCTTAAGCCATTTTGTCACAACTTTGGAAGTATGCTTGGGGTCATTGTCCATTTGGAAGACCCATTTGCGACCAAGCTTTAACTTCCTGACTGATGTCTTGAGATGTTGCTTCAATATATCCACATAATTGTCCTACCTCATAATGCCATTTATTTTGTGAAGTTCACCAGTCCCTCTTGCTGCAAAGCACCCCCACAACATGATAATGCCACCCCCGTGCTTCACGGTTGGGATGGTGTTCTTCGGCTTTCAATCATCCCCGTTTTTCCTCCAAACATAACGATGGTCATTATGGCCAAACAGTTCTATGTTTGTTTCATCAGACCAGAGGACATTTCTCCAAATAGTACAATCTTTGTCCCCATGTGCAGTTGCAAATCGTTGTCTGGCTTTTTTATGGTGGTTTTGGGGCAGTGGGTTCTTCCTTGCTGAGCAGCCTTTCAGGTTATGTCGATATAGGACTCGTTTTACTATGTATATAGATACTTTTGTACCTGCTTCCTCCAGCATCTTCACAAGGTCCTTTGCTGTTGTTCTGGGATTGATTTGCATTTTTCGCACCAAAGTACGTTAATCTCTAGGAGACAGAACGTGTCTCCTTCCGAGCGGTATGACGGCTGCGTGGTCCCATGGTGTTTATACTTGCGTACTATAGGATGAACCAGTCTTGTGGAGGTCTACAATTTTCTTTTGATTTTCCCATTATGTCAAGCAAAGAGGCACTGAGTTTGAAGGTAGGTCTTGAAATACATCCACAGGTACACCTCCAATTGACTCAAATGATGTCATTTAGCCTATCAGAAGCTTCTAGAGCCATGACATCATTTTCTGTAATTTTCCAAGCTGTTAAAGGCACAGTCAACTTAGTGTATGTAAACTTCTGACCCACTGGAATTGTGATACAGGTTACATATTTCACATTATAAGTGAAATAATCTGTCTGTAAACAATTGTTGGAAAAATTACTTGTGTCATGCACAAAGTAGATGTCCTAACCAACTTGCCAAAACTACAGTTTGTTAACAAGAAATGTGTGGAGTGGTTGAAAAACGAGTTTTAATGACTCCAACCTAAGTGTATGTAAACTTCCGACTTCAACTGTATGTACTTACAAATGTGGTTTAAAAAAACAGTATCTTAACCTAATTGAAGTGAACTGAATCAACTGTTTATTGGCACAGTAAATTCTCACGGAAACCACATGACGCCACACATTTTTCCCCAAAACTTTCCCTGGCTGACACTACCATTGCTCAACTAAAAATGTTATCTGTCACACCTAAATTGTTTAGGTCACTCTAACAAAACGATTCTGAGGTATGTTGATAAAACATTTCTTCATTTTGAACAAGTTATATAGATAATCAAATTAAGTCAGATCTATTAACTTTTAATATATCTACTATGAGGGGAGCCTAAGGATATATAGATCCATAATCCACTTGTTAAGAGATATAAATTGTAAGTTGATTGTGTTGGGGGTAACTGCCCCCCCCCCTCGGTACTTGGGAAAAACACCCCTTTTCTAAAAACAACATTTAATTAAATAACTAAAAAAGTGTCAACTGTAGACACTTATTTCCCTACATGGTTCGTTCACCTGAACATGACCATCATCCACATACCAATTTTTACTGAACTTTGCTTTTTTTGTGTCAGTAAATGGACATTGTTCTTCGGGGGGTTACTCCACCCTATACAAAAACGTTTACTCTATACACACACACACGCACGCACACACGCACGCACGCACGCACACACACACACACACACACACACACACACACACACACACACTCCAGACCTGGGTTCAAACACTATTTCAGATATTTCAATTACTTTTAAATACATTTCTAAACAAGTATTCAGATAACCTTTATTTGAAGAAACAAGTAGTTTAATATTGGAATGTATTTGGAAATACACTTGGAAAGTACTTGAAAATACTCAAATACACTGACTCAAATACACTCTCATACATTTAACACGGGTATTTGAAAATAGTATAATACATTCAAATACAATTTGGTTGACTATTTGGTTTCTACAAATAACCATTCAAATACTCAAATAAAAGTACTTGTTTTTGGCTGTGTATTTTAAAATATTCAAATACACAGAAAAAACTATTTAAATAACAAATACTCAAATAGTCAGACACAGATACAGACACAGATACAGACACAGTCACAGACACTGACACTGACACTGACACTGACACTGACACTGACACTGACACTGACACTGACACTGACACGGACACGGACACGGACACTGACAGAATTTGAATTTGTCTGAATGCTGGTTTGCACTTCATGTGAGGTGTGACTGAAGATTTGATTAAAAAAGACCGTGAGGGAGACATGCCGACTTCCACTTATCACAGACTCTGAAGTCAGCCAGGTGGCAAATGTTTCTGAGAAGTCATATGAAATCCTTGTGAGAGACAGAGTGAGAGGGAGTGGAAAAGGGAGACTGAGCTAGTGAAAGACTCTCATCCCTCCCAGACAGAACGGTTATGAGTAAGAACAATGAGTTACAGATAAACAAACCTTGCCATCTCAAACGGGAAGTCTCAAATGTGTACTGTACATTTGATATTTTATAGCATCAGCAGTGTTTTTGCTCTTATCGGCATGAAAGGCATCTTTCAGTGCGCTCCCCTACCATAGACAGCCTACCACCACATGTTCTTACATACTTCATGTGCTCTTGTTTGGATGAGTGCACTGGATAATGGAGCGATGGCCTCTTTCTAAACGGAAGAAACTCTTCCTCTCCTTTTCTTTCTTTCCCTTTTGTCTGAGGCTGCTCTGACCCGTCTTGCACCAGGTGTAGATTTCCTTGATCCCTCTCTTACCTCTCCTGATCCCCAGCTCACCACCCGCAATGAATGATTCACTTGGAAGACCCCCCCACCACCACCCCCGCCTCCTATCACAACCAACCATACACTACAGCCAAGCTTCTGCCTCTCTGATCTCATTGTGTTGTGTAACACTTGAAAAACCTTTGCATTCCTCACACTCTCTCTCTCTCGCGCACGCGCGCTCTCACGCTCACTCCGAGTTACATTCAGTATTGACTGTTTATGCTTTTTAATGTTGTGGAGAGGGCCCCGGGCCTGCGGATGGGGGGGAAAGCGTTCTTCTTGACACACTTACGCCCCCGTACTGAACTCTAGCTGCCAGCGCTCTCGCAAGTGCACAGACCCTCTTTCTCTCTCTCTCTCTCTCTCTCTCTCTCTCTCGCTCTCTCTCTCTCTCTCTCTCTCTCTCTCTCTTTCTCTCTCTTTCTCTCTTTCTCCAACTGGGAGTTCTTCTCAACATCGACACCCGGCGTTCCTCCTCTCCAAAGATCACCCAACGGAGTGATCAAGACGCACAAACACTAGCGCAGAATATTCACAGAATAACCCCTTTTTGCTTCAAAGCGGAGGCAGTTGGGTTTTGCTGAGTTTTCTCAGGGGGGCTTGTAAAGGCCTGTAGTGTAGAGTCACCCAAGAAAAGGCCAGGCCTCAGTCAAACCTGACTGGGAACAACAAACGTGGTCCTTCTTCTTCTTCCTCTTCTCCTTTTCTATCCATCTGTCCGTCCATCTTTGTGTCAGTCTTTGAGGCATTTTCTCTTACTCTCCATACTTCATCTTATCGATCCGCTGTGGTATCTTTGGACCAAGTCTAGTGAGAAATACACCAGACCTAGGATTAGACATTTTAACCCACACACAATCTTGAAATGTGTATTAGGCTATTTGCAAACACAATTTCATTTTTTTTGGTCCGTCAACATGCATCATGCTGCATTAGAGAAAGCATCAACTTGCGTGGGTTTTCTAAGAGAATCTGAGTGTGGCGAAATGAAATGTGTAAAGATGACTTCGTTAACTTCCAGTAAAGTATGACCGAGCCATACATACAGCACTGTGGGCTGCTTGACTCTGGTTCTCTGGTTCTCGAGACTACACATTTATAATAGCAAATTCATCCTAATTTGACCCCCAAACTGTTATCATATTCCTCAGCGTAATATGCACAGACAGATGGTAACTCGCTTAGCGCACTGCGTTTGCTCTTGGTGTCGAATCAGTCCACCATGGCCAACATGAAAGGCAGTCTGAATACACAGCCCATGGTTGTTGTATCGTTGGGTTGTCTTGTACTGTACCCGGGCGCTTTGATATCCAGTGATTGGCTCCTAACTGGCATTTCAGAAAGAAAACACTTTTCAAGCCCCTGCACAAATGCATAAAAAAAAAGCATTTGATAGTAAGATCTGGTGTGCGTCCTCTACGGCAGAACAGAGGACAGCCTCTAATGGAGTCGGTTTGAAGGCTACTTGGTGTGTGTCTTAATGAACGCTGGTACACAGTCAGATCCATCAGTGTGGCACTTTGCGGTGACAAGGAGATGCTGTAATGTCACTGTTCAGAGATTATGCTACAAATTAAACAAGTGCTTCTGTCCTGTCAGGCCCACAAGGGAATATATGTTACAGCCCAACAACAACAACAAAAACATCTCCATCTATTATAGGACCAGAAAGATTCAGTATGTTCTCACTAAATGGGATTCTAATGTGAAAATAGCAAGGGTCTGTTTTGCTCCTTCATCATCGAGTGTGATGACAGACGAAAGACGATGCTTTCACAGACAGACAAAGGAAAGAGGGGTCCTGTTCTGTGCTGGCCAGTGGGGTGCCACCAATGCTTCCCCACAGCCACCCCCTCTTAAATCAAAGAAAGACATCATTATGAGTCAATGACATGAGGCAGTTAATGCCCCTCCCTGCCTCCACCCCCAGGACTCCTTGCCCTCCCAGCCCTTGTTACTGCTGGCCACCGGCCTTCTAAGCCCAGGCCTAGACTGCGACTCAAAGGGATGGCCACTCACGCGTTATCGATCTGCCGCTCGATAAAAAGGTCACAGGAGCCCTCCTCTGCTGTGGGGTCCAGCTCTGGGAGTAAGCCCTCTCTCCCTTTCTCTATTACGCTCCTCCACACACACACACACACACACACACACACACACACACACACACACACACACACACACACACACACACACACCGTTGTCCCCCCTAGTCCCTGCCTCTGCCTCAGCCACCTGGGGGATAAGCAAACAAGCTAATCATCTTTCTCTCCACACAAACACACACACACACACACACACCTCATGACTAGCTGACAAATGTCAGGGTGACTTGTATGGGATTTTAATGAAAATTATTTATTAATTGAACTGGTTAATTAGGTCCCTGAGGCCTGCACGCTAATTGTGAGCCACAGAGTGGGCAAGCTAAGAAAGCCCAAACAAAAGAGGATGGCTCAAACAGACAAGCGCTCAAGAGTTAACAGACACACACACACACGCATAAACACATTCATCCACACATAAATTAGCACACAAATAAACACACACAACTTTTCATTTTCTACTCTTCTAGGGCTTCCCCTTCTCCTCGCATAATACTGTGACCTGCCAAATGTTCTCGCCTTCTTGATGTGCCGAGGAAGGAGAGAGACACGCAGCCACTGAAATCTGCCACATTGCACAAAGCATCTGTCTCCACACAACACCCTGCATTCATTAAGTTTGTACCAATTAGCGGCAATAACTCTGCACAAACATCAATTTGTGCTTCCCACTTTGAAAACCCTCCTAAAGTGAGAGTGTCCCTCAATGTTTCCCTTATGTCACCCAACTTTATCTTCCACAAAGTCACTTTTTAGCGCATAATTAGAGGAGAAATCTATTTCTTCTCCCATCTTCTCGCTGGCTCTGTCTTTGTCCTTTTTTATGTAGAGCACAGGAGTGCACCTTGAGAAGCAGCGTGCTTTGTCAAAAAATCACACCAAGGTTGTCTGAAAGACTTGTGAGAAGGAGACAGAGGCGGAGGTTGATTTTAAGGACCAGAACACAGACCTGTTTCAACAATTATCCCACACTCTGATAAGGAGCTGAACTCCTTGGATCAGTGTTTGGTTGAGTTAACAGAAAAGTTTGAGTCTTTTTTTGTTTTCTCAACTTTCACGCCTCAGTAGTGCAACAGTAGCTGAAGGGGTGTTGATATTGTCAGAAAAGGGGCTCCCGAGTGGCGCAGTTGTCTAAGGTACTGCATCTCAGTGCTACAGGCTTCACTACAGACCTGGGTTCAATCCTGGTCTGTATCACACTCGGCCGTGATTGGGAATCCCATAGGGCGGTGCACAATTGGCCCAGCCGTCTTTGTAAATAAGAATTTGTACTTAACTGACTTTCCTAGTTAAATAAAGGTTAAATAAATAACTCCTTTGTTTGTTATCCTTTTAGCCACTTGGTAAGAAATGTATAGAGCTATCGGTCATAGAGTAGACAAGACGTGGAATAGTGTAAACTCACTCGGTGAACTGCTGTTGCAGTTCTATGTCTCCCTTTCTGATTATGAGCAGCACCTTCCCCAGTATCTGTGCTTTAGAGATGTCGACGATGAGTATGACGTGTCTCCTCTCTAACGCCGAGGAAGCTCAGATTCAAACTCCCATTAGACAGCTCTGCGAGCGTTATAATGTCAATAAGTTAATTACTCAACAAATATGAGGTTTCACTGAGCAACTATCGTCATTTAATCCCGTTACGGCTGGGACGTACCTCCAAAAAATATCTTTATAAAAATGTACAAGCAACTGAAAAAAAGCAGGTAGCCTAGTGGTTAGAGCATTGGGCCAGTAACCGAAAAGGTGGCTGTATTGAATTATTGAAGGTGGCTGGATTGAATCCCTGAGCTGACAAGGTAAAAATCTGTTGTTCTGCTCCTGAACAAGGCAGTGAATCCACTGTTCCCAGGTAGGCTGTCATTGTAAACAAGAATTTGTATTTAACTAGGCAAGTCAGTTAAGAAAAGGTCATTTAAAAAAAAATGTTACAATTAAAAGCTGTTGAAGACACCACTGTGTGGCAGTAATATTAGTGCTATCTGGGATCCTTGGGACGTGAGTTATTGGAGGTGCCAAATAGGCATTTTTTCGGTATCTTGTACATTCTTATTTAGACCTGTCTTAGAAGTACATACAGGCTGTAACAGGTGTATATGTACACTGTACAGTTGTGACCAAATGTTTTGAGAATTACACAAATATTAATTTTCACAAAGTCTGCTGCCTCAGTTTGTAAGATGGCAATTTGCATATACTCCAGAATGTTATGAAGAGTGATCAGATGAATTGCACTTTTTTTTTAAATTCCCTCTTTGCCATGCAAATGAACCGAATCCCCCAAAAACATTTCCACTGCATTTCAGCACTGTCACAAAAGGACCAGCTGACATCATGTCAGTGATTCTCTTGTTAACACAGGTTTGAGTGTTGACGAGGACAGGGCTGGAGATCACTCTGTCATGCTGATTGAGTTTGAATAACAGACTGGAAGCTTCAAAAGGAGGGTGATGCTTGGAATCCTTGTTCTTCCTCTGTCAATCATGGTTAACTGCAAGGAAACACGTGCCGTCATCATTGCTTTGCACAAAAAGGGCTTCATAGGCAAGGATATTGCTGCCGGTAAGATTGCACCTAAATCAACCATTTATCGGATCGTCAAGAACTTCAAAGAGAGCGGTTCAATTGTTGTGAAGAAGGCTTTGGGGCGCCCAAGAAAGTCCAGCATGCGCCAGGACCGTCTCCTAAAGTTGATTCAGCTGCGGGATCGGGGCACCACCAGTATAGAGCTTGCTCAGGAATGACAGCAGGCAGGTGTGAGTGCATCTGCACGCACAGTGAGGCAAAGACTTTTGGAGGATGGCCTGGTGTCAAGAAGGGCAGCAAAGAAGCCACTTCTCTACTGGAAAAACATCAGGGACAGACTGATATTCTGCAAAAGGTACAGGGATTGGACTGCTGACGACTGGGGTAAAGTCATTTTCTCTGATGAATCCCCTTTCCGATTGTTTGAGGCATCCAGAAAATAGCTTGTGAGAAGACAAGGTGAGCGCTACCATCTGTCCATTGTCATGCCAACAGTAAAGCATCCCGAGACCATTCATGTGTGGGGTTGCTTCTCAGTCAAGGGAGTGGGCTCACTCACAATTTTGCCTAAGAACACAGCCATGAATAAAGAATGGTACCAACACATCCTCAGAAAGCAACTTCTCCCAACCATTCAGGAACAGTTTGGTGACGAACAATGCCTTTTCCAGCATGATGGAGCAACTTGCCATAAGGCAAAAGTGATAACTGAGTGGCTCAGGGAACAAAACATCGATATTTTGGGTCCATGGCCAGGAAACTCCCCAGACCTTAATCCCATTGAGAACTTGTGGTCAATCCTCAAGAGGCAGGTGGACAAACAAAAACACACATATTCTGACAAACTCCAAGCATTGGTTATGCAGGAATGGGCTGTCGTCAGTCAGGATGTGGCCCAGAAGTTCATTGATAGCATGCCAGGGCAGATTGCAGAGGTCTTGAAAAAGAAGACCTGCAACACTGCAAATATTGACTCTTTGCATCAACTTCAAGTAATTGTCAATAAAGGCCTTTATGTGTATGTATGTGCCATACGTGTCGTATGAAATTCTAGTAATTATACTTCAGTATTCCATAGTAACATCTGTCAAAAATATCTAAAGACACTGAAGCAGCAAACTTTGTGGAAATTAATATTTGTGTCATTCTCAAAACTTTTGGCCACAACTGTGTGTATGGTGATTTAGTCTTCTTGTTCAAAAGTAAGTGAATATGGAGAGTAAATACATTGGTAGAACACTGGTAAACACTGGTTAATTAACATTGGTAGAACACTGGTCAACATTGGTATAACACTGGTTAAAAATGTCAAGCAGCACTCAACGCAGATAATGTTAATCTCCTGAATATGATCCAGTACCACAACAAGGTCAATGTTTGATTTCAGGGGTAATTTTGGAGCCCTTCGTAACAACCCTCCTTAACATTCATAAGCATGCATGATCCCAGAAACAAGCGCTATCACAGTGTGATAGCCTGGTGAACACTTCTGCGTTGTTCAAGTCGCCCCCACAGCGTTTCCACGGTGCCCTCTGCAAACTCTGTCTCTGACCCACAATCCTTTACTCTTGAGGGAGCGGCCATGCTCTATTTCTGCAAGAAGAGAAGGCTGATGGAGCAAGGGTCATGTGCCAGAGAGCCGGAGAAAGAATTTTCAAATAAACGGATGAATAAATAAATAGAAAAATTAACAGCTAAACAGAAGTCATCAGGGAAAACCAGAGATTGCATTGTAGTAAAGGAAAAGGGAATAAATTACACATTTAAATGTGATGTGTAAAATTTCTCTTCCGGTGTTTTCATTAAATTTTGAGATACTTTGATTCTCATAGTAACATGCCCCAGGCACAAGAAACACATGTTTTTTTAAGTTGAGGATGAGAAAGCACAGAGAGAACCTGCACTTAATTTCTTCTCAGTGTCTGTTTCTGTTCATCACTCTTGGGAAAGGGCCTAGCAAGAACCTTTCTCTGAAAATAATGACATATCATCTTGAAGCAATAAGAAGCTCAAAGAAACTGCCGATGGTATGTGATTGACATTTCAGTGGCGTAGTCCATCTGCAAAGCCCAGTTAATGATGTGATTTGGCTTTGAATGCGTGGCACCTCAGAATCCGCATACAAAAAACAAAACAAAAACTACACAAGTCCCGCTGTTCCAATCCCCCTCAGACTAGTGCATATCGATCAGGTTGTTATTGACATGACACCTGCCGAGCCAGGCTTTAGCTAATGATAATCAATGCTATTTCTGCTGCAGATCAAAAACGGCATGGCGGCTTTCATGTTTGTAAACAGTATTGATTTGCATAATGACCTCAAAAATTAGTAGCCCAGATTAGGCAAGGACAAACCTGTTTCAGCGTTTTGTTATGATGTATGCTCACAAGACTGTGATTGGCATGACAAGTCAGAGCATCGCAGTCGACACCTTTTGGAATGCCACTGTTAATAAAAAAACATTTTCACAATGAAATAATGAAGTGACAGCGTAAAACAAACAACAACCTCCAGATCTTGGAAGGCAAAGCGCTGATGCGTCCCTTTTTACACCGATGCAAATGATCGCCGTGTGTCACAATCATGTATTCATGAGAGGGCTGCCTTCCTCTTGGTGGGTTCACCTGTATGCACGGCATTTGCTTTCTCCTTCTCTCCCATCACGCTGCTGTGAAAGAGATGTCAGCCTCCAGAAGTGATGAAGAGACCGAGTCACTAAAGAAACGGCACAGCGCCTTTCTCCGTCCACGAGACTGGTCCAGTTAAAACCACTGAATTATGCATCCTCTGCCTGTCAAGAGTCACAATATTACACGTATCACTGCATATCTCCATTTTCTGTCCTAATAAACACATGACCTCGCTGGGCTCCTGTCACGGCATAGTATGAAGTAGGCAGCTTGGGTATTGTGTCTGTGCCTCACAGTAGACACCATGGTGTCTGTTCAGCATGATCACTTTATTTGAAGGAATATCAACCAGGGTCTACTGTAATGTTAGTTTTCTTTTGGCATGAATTAAACGTGGATGAATTAAGACAATTACTCTAGTCACCTGTGATTGGAGGGAAATCCTCTGGTTAATTTCAGTTCATTGTAATGCCTTTTGGACTCCATCTAGGCACCGCTAAAAAAAAAGCATCACATAAAAGATGCTTCAACAAGGGTGAGATGAAGGCATATTTCGCACCAAGTCCCAGTTGTGGACCGTTGTTTTATTATACACCTCAGCATTTCAGAGTGAAGAATTCCCCAACGCAAGATACTAAATAAAAACCCTGGGTTTATGGAAAAATAGAGGGCTTGTGGTGTCTGACAAGCTCTTAAATCTAGGACAGCCATCCCAAAGAGGGGTGCACTATACTCATTGCAGAAACATAAAAGCCCTTTTTAGTATGTTAGAGAGGGAGATGATGCACTATCAGTTGTCTGAGGTTCTTAACCACTAAAGCCTTCTTGTGCTCCCTGACACTTGTAAAGTGTAGCTCAGATGGATAGTGTTGACTTTATAGGCAAGTGAACCATACATGTTTATTCATTGTTAACATGTCATGTGACAGAAAAGCATTTGGAGGGATGGGGCTGCATTTCACATCTGGGTAAATTCAGATCAACTGTATGACAGTATATATGAGCGAGTGGGGTAAGTTGAGCCAAACGGGTTAGTCCTCTTCTAGAAAACCATACACAAAATGAATCACGTGACCAAATATTTAGGAAGAGGTCATCATTTCATGGAGCCTGTGAAGGAAGAAACCACATGGAAAAAGTGGTAAGCAAGTTAATGCCAGAAAGTGAAATGAATGTATTGTGTTATAGTATTAATGATGCTTGTATCTAAACCAAAGCAGATCGTTTTAAGATTGTTTTATACATCAGTTGGGGTCTCTGTACACTACAATATGAGACCCTAAACCTAGCATGAAAGTGCATCCTTGTAGCTGTATGGGCTAATATATTCATAATGTTTGCCTTGCCAATGGCCACCATATCCCATACAAAGTATTATTACATTTGGTTTGCTTTATGCATAATATGCATAGTCTTTTTGCAATGTGTCATGCATATGAACTCAATATTTTGTATTATTACATTATCATACCCTGTGAATACAAACATAAAAACAAGCAGAGGTCTAGGTTCTTGAGAGAGCAGCCTATGAAGTCCATTCAAACAGCAGCGAGGGTTGAAGAAATAGACTGAATGACACTGAAGGGGTACGTTGACAAACCTGTGCGAAAGAGAGGCTATGATAGAGTAGCAGAGGCACACAGGGTTTAATCTGATGACATGGAGCCTGAGCTTGCTAAACAAGAATGTCAAGATACCACTTTCATGGGCTTAGTAGCCTCAAATGCAGAGAACTTGCCTCTGAATTGGCAAATCGAAGCAACATCCCCTTTCCCAGACAACTGGTCAAGAAATGGAAGGGTAAGTGATATTGAACAGAGAGAGCTATATCTGAATGTAGGCATACATTTAAGATACTGTATACTATATAACATACCCCCAGTCCATGAATTAAACGTTGATCTACCAGCACCATCATCCACTGTCACAGAACACCCACTTACCCTAAAGGCGTCTCAAGACCACTTTTTTTGGGGACAAGCTTTGTTTTCAAAACTTTTTATGTTTACAGTATCTAATCAGGTCATATTATTGTTTTGAATGACCCCACCAGGCTCGTCTTCACCATAATGCTAGCGGTTTTGTAGCCAAGGGTAGCCAGTTAGCAATGGTAAAACACTGTGTCTGGAAGCATGCACAGCCCCCCCCCAAAAAAATATGAAGGAAAATAATGTGGAGAAAAGGGGTACGATACTGAGGGCCAGACACAGGGCCAGATGCTTGAAAGAGGGCAGAGGCCTGAAATTGGGAAGCCTGAAGAGTCGATATGAAGACATGAGGGAGACAAGAGGAGATGGGGAGACTGGAGGGAGAGACAGCAAGTGATTAAGGCAGGGGAGTGGGAGGAAAGAGTTGGCGAGGTTAGAGAGGGAGGCAGAACAAGGGAGACAGAGTGTCGTAACGTCACTCAAAAAGACCATGTGTCGTCGATACAGCAGATTGCCACAGCGAAATGGCTCTCCCAGACCTGCCTTGAGAAAACAATACCATATGTGCCTGCTTATTTACGAAGTGCTGACACGAGGGCCTGAAAGAATTAGTATTCTGTTAGGTAAATGTTTTCCTCTGGGCTCCCCTCTCTGCAACAGCTTACAGATGTTTCAGCCATGCAGAGAGCGTGAGCCTTTCCCCACTACGCTATGAATGAAAAAGCATGTAGAAAGTTCTCCCCTGGCCAAATTCTGACTGTGATCTATGACTTATAGCTGCATACACTTCTCTGGACTACCCCTAGCATCAGCATCAGAGTTTTGTCTGTCAGATACAATATTTAGTGCTGCTTCTACAGACCCCATTGCATATTTTTTTATGCCACAAAGTTTTCAAGTATTATGTTTAGCTGGCATCTGTCCAACAGCAGATGTGTTGGCAGCGATGCAACAGAGGGAGAAAGAGCTGACACCCCACGGCCCTGTAAACAGAATCATGCTAGCGCAGGTGACAATGGCGTTTTGAGCTTTGTATGCAACGTAAAATGCTAGGAATGCACCCACCGTCCTGCAGGCTTAGATGGATCTGAAGACTGTAACTGGCAACATGGCTGCTAAACTCTGTTGAGGGCCAAGGGGAATTATGGAGACATAAAGCACTTTTACTATTTTTGTGTTTACACACAAAGGAATTTAGCCGATTGGTAATATTTGGCTTTTTTGTCTGTGACATTGGAGATGGAAGGTACTTTGTAAGTAACAGACACAGGCGCACGCTCACAAACACACACACACACACACACACACACACACACACACACACACACACACACACACACACACACACACACACACACACACACACACACACACACACACACACAGAGGAAACGTAAAAGCCAACAACCCAATCTTGTTTATGAGAGTAGCGTTGGTCTTGCCAGACTGCCGGTGAAGAGGCTCGACTCCCATTATTAATAATAACTGAGGGAGTCAGGCAGGGAAAACATTCTTATCAGCAGGCCAGATAAAACCCCTCCAGAGGTACCAGGGATAGAAAGCAAGTCTGCCGCTGGCCAAATGCAAAGATAATATCTCTTTGCACTGAGCTGAGCCAGTCGGCCAATCAGACCAGTAACACAAAAACGTTCTACCAGGGAGATATATAGAAAGGGAGGCAGAGCCAGCTGACCTAGTCTGGTTTGGAATGGTTTTGGAGGGAAAGTGGATCTTGTCTGGCGTTTTGGACACTGTCGAGTGGGGCTAGACCAGGTCTGGTTTTAAGACGATATGGAGAGCACATAAACCGGACCTTGCTTTGAGAAGGTTCTAGAGGTGATAGTACTGTAGACCAAGTCTGGCTAAAGAGGTCTTCAAAGAGCATAATGTGGATTGAGTAGTGTTAGCAGGTGGAAGGTATTGATTTAAAGGGGATATACATAGTAAATAGATGTTGATAGAGCAGTTAGAAGCCACCGGGCTATAGCCGATATGGATTGGCTGTAGCCGATATGGATTGGCTGTAGCCGTTTAGTGAGGAGCCACCACAGAGCAAAATCATAAGCATATTGAAATGAGAATAGGCTGTTCAGCCTACAGCATGTAACATAGGGTACACTCTTAGAAAAAAGGGTTCCAGAAGGGTTCTTCAGATGTCCTCATAGGATAACCCTTTTTGGTTCCAGGTAGAACCCTTTTTGGTTTCAGGTAGAACCCCTTTGGAAAGGGTTTCACATGGAACCCAAAATGTTTTTTTTTTACCTGGAATCAAAAAGGGTTCTCTTACAGAGACAGCCGAAGAACCCTTGTCTTATAGGACAAGATGTGGCTTTCAATTTAAGCACCAACACACCCGATCCAGTCCATGCCTTTGGGTAGCTTGCTTGCACCATACGTCTCACAGTATTCTGCTGCTCCAGTAGTAGTTTTCAAGGAGGACTTTTTGCTTCTTGGTTTTTGATAGAATTTGTAAAACGCACAAGGCTTGAATCGTACAACCGTCAAATGTGTGATTCTCTCTCTCTCTCTCTGTAATTGTAATTTCCATATTTCTTTTGGTTGAAGGAATTTTTTACAATTTATTTTTCGTTTCTGGGAAATGACTTTTTCGGATGTTCGAGTAATCCCAGATTTTTTTTTATTGACCTTGTCTTTTTCATGGTCCATGCTGTAATTCGGCACCAGGACTTGACGAAGTGTGATGAGTCAAATGCACACTGTACGGGATGGAGATATATATATACAAAAAATCCAATCTCTCCTCCTCTCAGGGTTCCTGTTGTGTTGTCTAAGTCTATCGCTGTCTGTGCTATTCCTCTTTCTACTTTCCCTCTCCAGGTTATTGTGGTTTGCTTATTTCCACTGCGCTCCACCTGTCTTTGAGGGTTTGCCAAAGATGAGGGAGGCAAGATGTTCTCTCTCTCCTCATGAAACAATGGGCTTAGTCCTCAGGGTATACCAAGGGAGAGTCAACTGAACAACAGAAAAGACCATTCCACTGCACAGATATCTATGTGTCTGCCTATGTCTCCAACATGCACCGCACAGCGTGATTCATGGTGGTGGTGAGGGGCCAAAAGCCCTCTGACAGACAGGATGCAGGTTTATACGCTGATTTGAGCGATGTGGGGTGAAGAGGCTACACCTGTCATCACTAATCACAATGGCCAGGATTAAAGAGCAGGAAATGTGGAGGCTGAGCAGTACACATGATGAAAACACACAGTCACACGAACACGCGCGAGTACAACACGAATACGTACACGCACGCAAATAACGCACACGGGCGCGCGCACACAGGGCATTGCCTGTGACAGATGTTGTCAGGAAGAAAGCACTTTCATTTCTTTCCATTCTTGTATTTTGAAATTTCTACAGCCGTACACACTGTGGCCATGTCCCTGTATCTTCCTCTTTTTACCTCCTGATCTTTAAAAAAATAAATAATAATAATTGTGAAATTGAAATGGAATAATTTGTGCCAACCAAGATTAGAAGGGAACCGGGAAAACAGGGGGACATTAGTAAAGATGGTTATTTTTTTCCAGTAATGAGCTTATTCTGTGTATAGCGCAGGCGAGAGAGGGGGTCTAATGATAATGTTAGTACAGAGAGAAGAATGGACTCTCAGGAGTCCACAGCCAGAAAAACCGCAGCTTTAGTGATCAGCGTCACTCTGTTGCTCTATTTAATTATGCAGATTCTCCCATTGGGCTCCCATCGCCTTCACTTTAATGATGACGTGGTGTGTAGACAGACATGCCGTTATTTTTATTTAGGATTCTTTCTTTCTCTCCCATAGCCTTATTTCCTACTTGTGAGAAAGTTAATTATCTTAGTCGTTAAAAAGAGGTTTCACTGTCATGCAACTGACTAAAGGAGAAAGGGAGACTGAGGAGGATATGAAGACACAAACAAGGAGAAAGGTTTATTTTTTGCCTTCTGGGCTGAATCTCTAAAATGCAATCATCACATTTGATGAAGGATAAGAACTCAACTTGCCAAACTCTCATGTGTGCTGTGCAACATGAAATCATTGAAAAGCGTCAATCTGGTATGTTTGCAAAAAACGTACCTTAAAGAAACATGACGCTTATGTGGATACATTGCATTCATTGGGGGGAATATTAGTGTCACAATTTTGATGCCTAGAGATAAGCATCAGAGACATGATGCCGAAGTGAATACATTGCATTCAAAGAGATTTACACATAGACATTCATAAAGTCGTTGATACATAAGTCAATTGCATTCTTGTCTGTCGGTTTTCTCTCTCGCACTCACTCTCCATTCTCTAATCCCCCTCTCTCTCTTCTCTCTCTCTCCCTCCCTCCTTTTCTTTCCCTCTCTTTGCCTCCCTCTGTCTCTCCCTTAACCTCCTCTTTCTCCCCTCTCCTTATCTTCTCTCCCTTCTTTCACCCCTCCACCCTCTATTCCCGCTCTCTCTTCTTAACGTAACTACTTGAAACTCAGGACATTGTTAAGGAGTGTCCCCAGGAGGCGGTACATTGTGATTACAGGAAGTGACTTAATTGGAGATCATGGGGACTGTTTTGAAGGGTTGAAAAAGTTCAATCTTCCCAAATAAATTATGACCCTACATAAAAATGTAAAGTAAATCGGCCCAAAATTATTATTATGATTATTTTTTAACAGTAAATCTGTCTCTGTCAATCTGTCTGTCTGTCTGTAAATGTATCTATGTCTGTGAGTCTGCCTGTCTGTCTGTCTGAGTATTTTTCCAATTGACCCATTTCCACTTTATCACCAACTTTCTTGGCCTCGAATGCAATGTATTGATATAAGCGTCCAATCAATTGATGCATATATTTTTGCATTGAAAGCAATCTATGGACTTATATGCATAAATATCCAGTCTGTGGAGGTGGGAGAAAAGAGGAAGAGAGAAAAGATACAGAAAGAGACAGAGTCGAGGGGATAAGTTAAGAGAAAAAGAGCAAGGGTATTAATAGGAGAGAGGGAGAGAGGGGGGAATGGCTGAAAGAATTGGGAGGGAGGGAGAGAGAAGAAAAAGAAGTGGGTAAAGAGGATGTAGAGAGAGAGAGAGAAAATAAACTGACAGACATGAATGCAACTGACTTGTGTCAACTACTTGATGCACATCTATCTATGGGTCAATCTAATTGAATGCAATGTATTCACTTGGCATCATGTCTCTGATCCTTATCTCTAGGCATCAATATTGTGACACTAATCTTGCCCCCATTGAATGGAATGTATTTACATTAGTACCATATTCCATGAGGTAGAAAACCTACCGGATTGACGCTTTTCTGCTGATACCAGGCTATGCAACAACAGACTTGAGCTATTCGGAGAATACGCGGTTTCTCCCTTGTGACCACCGGGTGGCGGTAGAGTACAAGGAACACGCACGCTTTGAAACAGAATCGGCACCAGCGCTCCATCACAAGAGACAATTTATTACTTTGTTTGCCTGGATCTAAGGCATTTACAAAAACTATGCCCGACAGGCACGGCGATTCATTGTTAACTTTTGAACGTAGGCTATAGTAATCTGATGTGATTTAAGATAATATGTTTATGGCGGTAGGTAGTACATTGCAAAGTAGGTCTGCACATTATTAGGCTATTGACCCTTTTGACAAGGACAGGAGCATATTTGGTTTTATATGTTTATAATGGCATGTTTTTTAATATGCTGGCTAACAGTAATACATATTATAGGTCATATATTCCACCTTGTTTCAGCTTCTTGCCCTAGAGTAAAGTTCATTAGATGATTTATTAAGGGTGCATTTGCAAATCATTGCAAAACATGCATCAGAAAATGGTTTCCTATACTACGGACCGTTTATAGCCTATAGGCCTATATGTTATAGTATAGAGAGGATATTGGTTTGAGGACGATTGTGCCTTGTAGTCTATTTAGTGGGCACTGCATGGATGTTATGACTTTGGTCTGTTAAATCAAATAATTCAAAATCAAATAAAAATGACAGCTTCTCATACCGAAGGTTTCCATTTCATAACTAACACAATTGAATTCGTATTGATGTCTAATAACAAGTCAATATTATAATTGTAAATATTATTGTTATGGGCTTATTATTAGGCTATTGTGGTTTTCGGTAAACTATATTGGTTTTATTATTTCATTTTATTTAAATCTTGAGTGAATTTTGAGAGCATATAAATAGGGTAGGGTGTATTTGTCACGGAATTTGCCTAATCCTGACACTTCTGAAATAGCTGTCTGTAGGCCTAATTTCCGAACTGAATAGTTATTATAGTGTTTTAGCTCTGTGTGATATAGAGTATTTTGTGTTGTAACTATTAACATTATTCAGAGAATACACTTTGTTGTGTGCCTTTTGTGCCTCTTCATGGTTCTTCTCCCTATATAATATTATTTTGCGCTCTTGTTGATGCTCGCTATTGGTGAAATAACCCAGCTCTTATTTAGGATTCAAATATGGAAGTGTAGGCCGATGTTTGCAGTAAAGGCAATAAGGACAGATCAGTAGCAGCGAGATGACTGCGTCACAGCCTAATTATTTAACTTAATGATGGAGAGAGAATTTAGGCACATTTAATTCAATGCAATGCATTAGTACCGGGGTGTGCCCATGACAGAGCATTGCAAAAATGATTAATATAGGCCTAAATAATTGCCCAGATCTTGTTTTGGCATCATGCATTATCTCAAAGGGCATAATAACTTCCCTCCATAGCCTAATAATTGTAATTATTTGTGTAGGCTAATTGTCTGTTGCTGAATATAATGCAGGTAGGGCCTAACACTGTAGTAAGGCTATGCGGTTTTTAAGTTTAATCTTAAAGTTGAAAACCATTCCAAATTGGTCTATAACATTGAAACATTCTAAAGTTGGCTTATTTCCATTGTATTTCAGTGTATGCTACATCAAATCTGCTTATTTCTGACATGCTGGGGAAATGCGGCTATTTCATCCTTTGGTTGTAGGATTTGTTCCAAATCCAATGCTGTCCTTCAAGTAGCCTTTTACATAATGTTTATTCAGAATTGTTACAATGTCGGCATTGTCCCTTACTGTGTCCGGTTTCCTAGACCATTAAAGCAAAATATCATCCGTCAGTTTCCGCAACCCTTCGTTTCCCCATGTGCGCTGCACGCGATGCCGGACATCGTCTCCATGGAGACCGTAGGACCTACTACAACCAGGCCTACTCATGTTAACGAAAAAATGACCCCAAGTTGCCAACATTAAGGTGAAGATAGAGGCAAGGCGTGCTGTCATGTGCGTGTCATCTCATCCAACGATAGGTCAGGTGTCCAGTAAAGTTGAGAGAGGACGCCCTCCTTCCCTCCCTTTCTCAACGTTACTGTACACCTGACCTATCGTTGGATGAAATTCTTACTCCCTTGCGTTGACGTGTGTTGATCGCGATCCATCCCTGAAGTGACAGGGGCCATAGCTCATTCGTTCCGCGCAGCTCGGTGTGCGCAGCGGGAAACGTGCTCTCCCTTCTCTCACTCCTAGCGCAATCGCTCGCGGTCTCTGCGGAGGTGGTGTGCTAATAATTTAAACAGCAAAATCAAAGGAAATAATGTTTCACACGAGGAGAAACAACAACAAAAAAAGCAGAGGAAAGTGGTTATTAGTGTTTGTGAGCCGCAGCGAGAGTGATTGAGTTGAAGGGGACTTTGATTTCGGTCTTTCTGTTTTTACGATGCCAAATGGTTCAGCTGCTAGTCTTCAGGAATCTATGGGTAGCTGTCGTCATGCAATTGGAAAGTTTTTTTGTTTTTTTTACCCACATCAAAAATCCCTTTCAGTCGTGGAGGCCTCCCTACCTGTTCAGTTCTTGAGTGGGCACGAAATTGGCTTTTTCAAACATGAGGCTTTGATGTGCGTGGTATTTTTTATTTAGGAATATCATTGTCTTTATCTTCTGTAGTCTCTAGTTTTAGAAAAAGGAGAAAGAACATTTTAATACAATGTTTAATACACATTCAGGTACGGGAGAAAAGTCAATGGGAAAATATCACATCTAAGGAGCGCCGAGTTAAAAATAGCTAGGCCTTATTCACTTCAGTTTTGTTCTTAGACTACATAAAAACACGATCTGAAACCCACATGAGCACACACTCAAACACAGCACTGAAGATGAATCACCTTGGCTCTTGGAGAGGTTAGTTAATAGACACAGTTTATGTCATGTGGCCCCACTTGTGTTGAAAGGGATTTGTTAGTGTGTTGGTATCACCTCCTGTGCATAAAGCCCCACTTTAAACAATAAACAGCAGAGAGCATATCCAAGCAGCCACAGTTTAACTGTTCCCTTTGATACCTGATACCTATTACTGTGGGGTTTATCTAATGGACTGGCTTCCCACACTATATTCTAGTGCCTTTTTAAAGCACAAACCATTAATATGACTATGTTAATGTGATCAGTGCAATAACTAATAAAGACAGTTGAATGACAGCAATCAAATAGTGAGTTGTGACCTTTGACCTTTTGAGTGATGCCCATTGGGCCTTACCGTTTTTCCTATGGCTGTGAGGCCCATTGGGCCGTGTAAATATAGCCATTCTAAATAGATTTCAAGTGGTTGAATTTTTTGGCGTACAAAACCAAAAATGTCGCCGTAAAAAAAGCGGCCCTTTTACACCGCCTGATATAGAGGTCCTGGATGGCAGGGAGCTCGGTCCCAGTGATGTACTGGGCTGTCCGCATCACAATCTGTAGACCCATGTGATTGAGGGGGTGCAGTTGCCATACCAAATAGTGACACAGCCAGTCAAGATGCTCTCACTGTAGTAAAAATTCTAGTTGTTTCAACTAATTATTATTAAGTAACTGGTTCCACAGCCTTTTTAAGTTTACTCAACTTTTCAGCCAACGTGTAACCTGAACTTAACATTTTTAGTTCTCCTAAACTTAACTCCAACTTTGGAAAACATATGCAAAAAATTCAGTCATATGTTCATTCAACTACACTGAATAAAAATATAAACGCAACATGTAAAATGTTGTCAATATGTCTCATGAGCTGCAATAAAATATCCCAGAAATGTTCCATACAGTCAAAAAGAAAAAGCGAATTTCTCTCAAATGTTGTGCATAAATTTGGTTAAATCCCTGTTAGTGATCATTTCTCCTTTGCTAAGATAATCCATCCACCTGACATGTGTGGCATATCAAGAAGCTGATTAAACAGCATGATCATTACACAGGTGCACCTTGTGCTGGGGACAATAAATGCCCACTCTAAAATGTGCAGTTTTGTCACGGAACACAATGCCACAGATGTCTCAAGTTTTGATGGAGCATGCAATTGGCATTCTGACCGCAGGAATGTCCACCAGAGCTTTTGCCAGAGAATTGAATGTTAATTTCTCTACCATAAGCCACATCCAACGTCGTTTTACAGAATTTGGCAGTACGTCCAACCGGCCTCACAACCGCAGACCATGTGTAACCATGCCAGCCAAGGACCTTCCCATCCGGCTTCAGGTAATACTTTGATTTAAAAGTTGAGTAAAATAAATAAGAACCGTTACTTAATAATAATTAGTTAAAACAACTAGAATGTTTTACAGTGTAGAACTTTTTGAGGATATGAAGTCCCATATGCCAAATAATTTCATCCTCCTGAGGGGAATGAGGCGTTGTCACACTTTCTTCACAACTGTGTGTGGGTGGACCATTTGAAAACTTTGTTATTTGGACACAAATATGTTTTTGTTGAGGTGGCAACAATGCTCTATTGGGCTCTGCTGAATTCCCTGATCACAGAGCACTCCTCTCTTTCTCCCTTCTCTTGTTCCCTCTGTTCTAAAACAGGAGTGGGACAAAACCTAACACACCAAGTTTAGCACCACTCAGTACCGTTGGTCAGCCTAGACTCTACGTTTTGAAGTGCCCGATAAAATAAGAAGGGAAAATTGTTAGTTGGGTTGACAGATTGTGTATTTATTTCAGCATTTCCGCCCTTTTTAAAACAGGGCCCAACCAAAAATAGCCATGTCATTCAGGTCTGTAGAATGTCTCCATGCTACTGAAATTATACGTAATACAGTATGTCTGAGTCGATGCGTTTGTATGTTTATAATGATATTTTTAGGAGATATATCATTAGTACATATGGTAATAGCTATACTATACATGTACGGTGCCTTCAGAAAGTAGTCATACCCCTTGACTTATTCCACATGTTGTGTTACAGCCTGAATTCAAAATGGATGACATAGATTCTCCATAATACTCCATAACGGCAAAGAAATAATATAACAGAAATATCTCATTTACATAAACATTCACACCCCTTTGCTATTACACTCCAAATTGAGCTCAGGTGCATCCAATGTGCTTTGATCCTCCCTTGAGATGTCACTACAACTTGATAGGAGTCCACCTGTGGCCAATTCAATTAAATTCTGTCAGAGCAGAAACTATACCATCAAGTCCAAGGAACTGTCCGAGAGCAAATTCAGAGAGAAAATTGTGATATAGGCATATATCTGGGGAAGGGTATAAAACAATTTAGAGTGTTGAAAGTTTCCAAGAGCACAGTGGTCAGAAAGACCACAGAAAAAAATTAATAACACGGACTGGCCGTCCGACCAAACTAAGCAACCGGGCAAGACTTGGTCAGGGAGGTGACCAAGAACCCAATGACCACTCTGACGGAACTACAGAGTTCCTTGGCAGGGATGGGAGAACCTGCCAGAAGGACAACTGTCTCTACAGCACTTAACCAATCTGGGATTAATGGGAGAGTGGCCAGACAGAAGCCACTCCTGAGAAAAAGGCACATGACAAGACTCTGCCATCATAAAGCCAAAGATTCTCTGGTCTGATGCGACAAACATTTAACTCTTTGGCCTGAATGGAAGCGCCATGTCTGGAGAAAACCAGGCACAGCTCATCACCCGTCTAACACCATCTCTACCGTGAAGCATGGTGGTGGCAGCATCATGTTATGGGGATGCTTCTCAGCGGCAGTGATTGGGTGACTGATAAGGACAGAGGGAACAATGAATCGAGTTAGATACAGGCAAATCCTTCATGAGAATCTGCTTCAGAGTGCAAACAACCTTAGATTGGGGTGAACATTTCCGTTCCAAAAGGACAATGACACCAAACATACAGAAAGCAACGCTGGAATGGCTTCAGAACAAGAATGGGAAAGTCCTTGAGTGGTCCAGCCAAAGCCCAGACTTGAATCCCATTGAAAATCTGTGGAGATACTTGAAGATTGCTGTTCATTGGGCTTGAGAAAATCTGCAAGGAAGAATGGGAGAAAATCACCAAATCCAGATGTGCAAAGTTGATACAGATATACCCAAGACGACTCAAAGCTGGAATTACCGCCAAAGGTGCTTCTACAAAGTATTGACTCAGGATTGTGAATCCGTATGTACATTTGATATTATGGGGTATTGTGTGTAGATGGGTGAGAAAAAACGTGTATTTAATCCATTTGGAATTCAGGCTGTAACACAACAAAATGTGGAAACGGTCAAGGTGTATGAACTACTTTTCGAAGGCACTGTAAGCGTGAATGGATGTAAGCTGAGCGAGTGTGTTTACAGTGTGTTTGTGCTCGTATGCCCTCCAGAACTGTAGCAGCGGGCAGCAGAATCCTCAGACGGCACAAACCAAATAGCTCCTGAAGGGCTCGGTTGGACTACAGCTGTTTGTTTATTTAACTCCAACTTGTAATTATGGCTCTGACAGACTGCACCATGGAGAAAGCCCATATCTGTCTCGAGTTTGAACAGGTAGGCATATAACGAAAATGTCTAGCAACCCAAAGGTTGCGTGTTTGAATCTCATCACAGACAACTTTAGCATTTTCTTGCAACTACTTACTACTTTTTAGCTACTTTGCAACTACCTAACCCTAACCTTAACCCTACCTAGCTAATTTCTAACCTTAACCCTACCTAGTTAACTTCTAACCTTAACCCCTAACCTTAACTCCTAGAGCTAACGTCGCAAGCTAGCCACCTAGCTAACACCTAGCTAAAGTTACGATAAATCGTAACTTATCATACATTTTGCAAATTCGTAACATATCATATTAATTGTAATTCGTAACATATAATGCGAAATGGATGATTGACATCCACAAATGAACACATACCATACGAAACGTAACTTATCACAATAAATGTCTATGGCAGATTTACGTACAGAATAATACGAAATGCTTTGAGACCACCTTGGTTTGAAACCAATCCTCGGAGGCTGTGGTCAATTGCTCTTGATTGCACTTCATTGTTGAACCCATGCCTGCCATGTAACAGGTTCAAGTTGTGTGTTTAACCCACGCCTGCCATGTAACAGGTTCAAGTTGTGCGTTTAACCCATCCCTGCCATGTAACAGGGTCAAGTTGTGTGTTTAACCCATCCCTGCAATGTAACAGGGTCAAGTTGTGCGTTTAACACATTCCTTCCATGTAACAGGGTCAAGTTGTGTTTTTAACCCATCCCTGCCATGTAACAGGGTCAAGTTGTGTTTTTAACCCATCCCTGCCATGTAACAGGGTCAAGTTGTGTTTTTAACCCATCCCCGCCATTTAACAGGGTCAAGTTGTGTTTTTAACCCATCCCCGCCATGTAACAGGGTCAAGTTGTGTTTTTAACCCATCCCCGCCATTTAACAGGGTCAAGTTGTGTTTTTAACCCATCCCCGCCATTTAACAGGGTCAAGTTGTGTTTTTAACCCATCCCTGCCATTTAACAGGGTCAAGTTGTGTTTTTAACCCATCCCCGCCATTTAACAGGGTCAAGTTGTGTTTTTAACCCATCCCCGCCATTTAACAGGGTCAAGTTGTGTTTTTAACCCATCCCCGCCATGTAACAGGGTCATGTTGTGTTTTTAACCCATCCCCGCCATTTAACAGGGTCAAGTTGTGTTTTTAACCCATCCCTGCCATGTAACAGGGTCATGTTGTGTTTTTAACCCATCCCTGCCATGTAACAGGGTCAAGTTGGGTGTTTATCCCATCCCTGCCATGTAACAGGGTCAAGTTGGGTGTTTAACCCATCCCTGCCATGTAGCAGGGTCAAGTTGGGTGTTTAACCCATCCCTGCCATGTAGCAAGGTCAAGTTGGGTGTTTAACCCCTCCCTGCCATGTAACAGAGTCAAGTTGTGTGTTTAACTCATCCCTGCCATGTAACAGGGTCAAGTTGTGAGGCAGTAGATTTTTGTAATGTCAGTTATTAGTTATGCATCCAATATGGCACCAGACTTTATTGATGAATTGTACACTATATACACAAAGGTATGTGGACACCCCTTCAAATTAGTGTATTCGGCTATTTCAGCCATACCCGTTGCTAACAGGTGTATAAAATCAAGCACACCGCCGTGCAATCTCCATAGACAAACATTGGCAGTAGAATGGCCTTACTGAAGAGCTCAGGGAATTTCAACTTGGCACCGTCATAGGATGCCACCCTCCGAACAAGTCAGTTCGTCAAATTTCTGCTCTGCTAGAGCTGCTCCGGTTTAACTGTAAGTGCTATTATTGTGAAGTGGAAATGTCTAAGAGCAACAACGGCTCAGCTGCGAAGCTCACAGAATGGGACCACCGAGTGCTGAAACGTGTAGCGAGTAAAAATCATCTTGTCCTTTGTTGCAACACTCACTACTGAGTTCCAAACTGCCTCTGGAAGCAACGTCAGGGAGCTTCATGAAATGGGTTTCCATGGCCAAGCACCCGAACACAAGCCTAAGCTCACCATGCGCAATGCCAAGCATTGGCTGTAGTGGTGTAAAGCTCGCCATCAAAAGACTCTGGAGCAGTGGTAACGCTTTTTCTGGAGGGATGAATCATGCTTCACCATCTGGCAGTCCGACGAGCGAATCTGGGTTCGGCGGATGCCAGGAGATCGCTACCTGCTCCAATGCATAGTGCCAACTGTAAAGTTTGGTGGATGAGGATTAATAGTCTGGGGCTGTTTTTCATGGTGAAGGGAAATCTTAATGCTACAGCATACAATGACATTCTAGATGATTCTGTGCTTCCAACTTTGTGGCAACAGTTTGAGAAAGACCCTTTCCTGTTTCAGCATGATAATGCCCACATGCACAAAGTGAGGTCAATACAGAAATGGTTTGTCGAGATCGGTGTGAAAGAACTCGACTGGCCTGTACAGAGCCCTGACCTCAACCCCATTAAACACATTTGGGATGAATTGGGACGCCAACCTCGAGCCAGGCCTAATCGCCCCCATGTTCGACGAGCAGCTGTCTACATAATTTTGGTCACGTAGTGTAGAATGTCTAAACTTTCAGTGTTATGAGATAGTATAATTGTATTGTGTGAAAGTTTAAATGAGAGAGAGAGTAATGTTTTATACATCAATATGCAATCAATCCATACTCCATAGATGAAGGTCGATCAGGATTTTGCTTATTAGACAAACTGTGTGTAAATACCAGCTTCAACTGCTGCCGTACACATTTCCCTCATTTTCGTGAGTTGTCCTGATGATGAGTTGGCCAATCTGTTTTGCTTTCATTATTAGGCCTATCCATAAGGTGGAGTTGAGATGGAGACGTGTAGTCGACGAAACCACAGACCTCAAAAGGAGCAGGAAGAGAGGGACTATTCTTCACAGCAACGACACAAACCCAACCCAATCGCTCTCTCCTTCCCTCACTTTCCCTTTCTTCTCTCTCCTTTTTCCACTGGTTAAAAGTTGTCCTGGCTTTTATTTTCAGAAACATTAATTTGGTTGAGAGTGCGCCGCATCAGAACACACCAAGAAGAAGAAAAGAGATGGAGAGCAGGGGAAAGGGGGGGGGGGGGGGCTGTGTGTCTCTCTCTTGACGTTTTGCTGAAGTTTGTACGCCACTTGAGCCCGCCGTTTCCCTCGCTAATGATACCAGCGGAGCCTCTCTGGGGAATGGCGTCCGTCGCGCACCTGGCTTTCACATTTCCAGCACTGGATATTTCGGGAGGCACGAGCGAGGCCTATGAGGTGCATCATTCCAAGAGCTCATCTCGCTCTTTCTATCTCTTTCTCTCTCTCTCTCTCTCTCTCTCTCTCTCTCTCTCTCTCTCTCTCTCTCTCTCCATCTCCCTCTTCCCCCTCCAATTCATTCCCCTCCTCTCCTTCTCTTTTTTGCTGTTGTTGTTGTTGTACTTCTGCACACGCATACATTCTCTTAGTCACTCTCTGTAGGTTTGTCCCCCTATTGCCCTCATTCAATTTTTTTGTTGATTTTCCGATTTATGAGAATATATAGAGAAGAGGGATAAAAATATGTGCATGGTAAAAAGCCGTATTGTATATAAAATCAATAGTTTTCTTCCTCTCTCCCTGCTCTCTTCTTGGTTAAGGCAAATGAATGTTTAAAGAGGTAATTTACTAGGCCCTGGCAGGATCCACATTGTGCATCATACAAACACACAGGAAACAAATGGAAAATCTAATCTAGACAGTAACACGACGGCACAGAGGATTCTCTGCGGGGGGCCAGATGAATTATACAACAATCTGTGTTCTCCCACATTTAATTTAAAGGTCTGTTTTCAAGGCTATTGCCGGTTCAACATCAGAGAGAAGGGTTCGCCCGTTGAGGTCAAGCCCATATTGACAAATATGAAGAGGCAAAAAGAGTGCCCAAAACGAAGTTATGAATAAGTAAACGCAAAGATAAGCATAACGTAACTAGGGAGAGGAGGCTGACACACACACACACACGCACACCATGTTTGTTGGCCATGAAAATGGGCTTGGGTTTGTATGGATATAGAAAGAAAAGAGATGATAACAGTGTAAGGTCAATTCTCTTCATAAATAAAAATAAGTGTTTGACTGTATTGCTTAGCTGTGATGGTTCTGTGCTTTTACCTGTGCCTGTACCTACAAGTAGTATTTACCATTTAGGAATTGGAATTTGATAATATGTACAATCAGAATTGAAAATTGATGATCCATAGCTACAGTTGAAGTCGGAAGTTTACATTAACTTAGGTTGGAGTCATTAAAACTCGTTTTCAACCACTCCACAAACTATAGTTTTGGAAAGTCAGTTGTCAGTTTTGGAAAGTCAGTCACTTGTGCATGACACAAGTAATTTTTCCAAAAATTGTTTACAGACAGATTATTTCACTTATAATTCACTGTATCACAATTCCAGTGGGTCAGAAGTTTACATACACTAAGTTGACTGTGCCTTTAAACAGCTTGGAAAATTACAGAAAATGATGTCATGGCTTTAGAAGTTTCTGATAGGCTAATTGACATCATTTGAGTCAATTGGAGGTGTAACTGTGGATGTATTTCAAGACCTACCTTCAAACTCAGTGCCTCTTTGCTTGACATCATGGGAAAATCAAAAGAAATCAGCCAAGACCTCAGAAAAAAATTGTAGACCTCCTCAAGTCTGTTTCATCCTTGGGAGCAATTTCCAAACGCCTGAACACCACGTTCATCTGTACAAACAATAGTACGCAAGTATAAACACCATGGCACCACGCAGCCATCATACCGTTCAGGAAGGAGACGGGTTCTGTCTCCTTAAGAGATTAACGTACTTTGGTGCGAAAAGTGCAAATCAATCCCAGAACAACAGCAAAGGACCTTGTGAAGATGCCTGAAGAAACAGGTACAAAAGTATCTATATTCACAGTAAAACTAGTCCAATATCGACATAATCTGAAAAGCCACTCAGCAAGGAAGAAGCCACTTTTCCAAAACTGCCATAAAAAAGTCAGACTACGGTTTGCAACTGCACATGAGGACAAGGATTGTACTATTTGGAGAAATGTCCTATGGTCTGATGAAACAAAAATAGAACTGTTTGGCTATAATGACCATTGTTATGTTTGGAGGAAAAATGTGGAGGCTTGCAAGCCAAAGAACACCATCCCAACCGTGAAGCACGGGGGTTTCACCATTATGTTGTGTGGGTGCTTTGCTGCAGGAGGGACTGGTACACTTCACAAAATACATGGCATCACGAGGAATGAAAATGATGTGGATATATTGAAGCAACATCTCAAGACATCAGTCAGGAAGATTAAAGCTTGGTCGCAAATGGGTCTTCCAAATGGACAATGACCCCAAGCAAACTTCCAAAATTGTGGCAAAACAAAGTCAAGGTATTAGACTGGCCATCACAAAGCCCTGACCTCAATCATATTGAAAATGTGTGGGCAGAACTGAACAAGTGTGTGCGAGCAAGGACGCCCAAAAACCTAACACCAGCTCTGTCAGGTGGAATGGGCCAAAATTCACCCAACTTATTGTGGGAAGCTTGTGGAAGGCTACCCGAAATGTTTGACCCAAGTTAAACAATTTAAAGGCAATGCTACCAAATACTAATTGAGTGTATGTAAACTTCTGCCCCACTGGGAATGTCATGAAATAAATAAAAGCTGACACAAATCATTCTCTCTACTATTATTCTGACATTTCACATTCTTAAAATAAAGTGGTGATCCTAACTGACCTAAGACAGGGAATTCTTACTAGGATTAAATTGTGAAAAACTGAGTTTAAATGGCTAAGGTGTATGTAAACTTCCGACTTCAACTGTGTGTGATACACTGTCATTAAGAGGATTAGGATGGAACAATATCATAGACCTATATGTAAAACATTTTATATTGATATATCATGAAAGGTTCCATGAAGGTGTCCAGATATAATTCTCAAGGCCAAGAAGTCCTCAGATGAACTCATAATTCCACAAACACGTGTATAAACACACAACGGTAGGAAATCACAAACATTCTCTGCGTCTTGAATCATTGGATAGAGCGAAACTCTTTTTGGCCACACGCCTCTCAGCTATTCACTTTCTCATCCTCCCACCACCTTGCTCTATTGACTGGTACCTACTTCCACGATCTGTCAGGTTGTCAGCTGGCGACAGAATTACGCGGCCACCCCGAGTCGCCTCGTGTCGCCGCTGATTTCCCTCATAGCTCAATGGAGCCGTGCTCCCGAGCGTCACACTCCATCAAACCATGGTGAATCAACAGGTCTCGCCCCCTGACCACACCCCGCTGCTCGCCGCCTGTGTCATCTTGACAGGATGAGTTTGACCTCTGACCTCCCGGAGCAGACAGCTCAATTGACTCTTTTTGTGCCACTGGGAGGCTGTGGCAGAGAGCTTAGCAGGGTTTCATCACCGCGTCGGCTCTTTGACAGGAGAGAAGTCTATGTGCCTCTTCTTTTTTCCCTTGCTGTTTTATATGACTCTTTTACACTGTTGACGATCCTTTGACCTTTGGAAAGGATGTGTATGTTGAAATACTTACTCACAATTAGAAATACTTAGAGAAAAGATGGATATCACTTTGACATATATTCAAAGTAAATTATTATACGTTATTTCCTTCCATTGAAAAACTCCTTTCATAAGTCTTAACCCTTGCCAATATCATGTACTTGCCTTTGGAGAAAAGCTACATTTGCCCCAAACCTACAGCCGTGCAGCATGCTGGAGCTAAGTTGGTTGCTTATATTCAGAGTTGTACTGTACCACTGATTTAACCTCCTGGGAGAGGAGCGATCATCACACACAGAGGAAGTTTAAGGCCTCTCTCTCCAGAGGACGGCGCCTCTCTTCCCTCTTCTCGATCTGTCAAAAAAGGAAGGTAAAGATAAAAAGCACAGTGTGTGTGGGCTTCACAGAAGTCTAAAACTGCGTCATCAGCACAAAGATTTAACTGCGTTTCTGTGTGTGAGTCATGTTGGGGGAAGGTGGCTGCCCCGGAGCTAGATTATGAGCAGGAAAGCAGATGGGAGATTTAACGCAGACCCAATGGGGTATTACTGTGGTAGAACTGGCACACAGAACCTGTCTCAGAACCGTTCCCAGCCCGAATGGATGCCAGCACTGAGGTTGAATGACAGCGTGTGTGTGTGAGTGTGTGTGTGTGTGTGTGCGTGTGTGTGTGCGTGCGTGTTTGTGCATGCGTGCGTGTGTGTGTGCGTGCGTGTTTGTGCGTGCGCGTGTGTGTGTGCGTACGTGCGTGCGTGTGTGTGTGTGTGTGTGTGTGTGTGTGTGCGTGCCTCTCATTGCTCCCTTCACCCTTTATTTCGCTCTTCTTTTTGTGTTTCACATGCTTCCCTTATCACACTCTCTAATCCTCCCATCCTGTTTGACTCCCTTCACTTCTGGTATCTCGTTCGGCCGTTTTTATTCTTCATAAATGTCAAATACACTCTGTGTGAAAGGGAGTCAGGCAAGCTCACCGGTAAAAAAAACAAAAAAAACAAGTACATTTATCCAAATCTAACTGTAATGTGTCCAAATTTAGCCCCTCAAATACTGTCAAAAGAAGCATTATGAGAAATGTAGTACACTTAAAAGCAGCTCTGTATGACTGTCCTTTAACAATACATTACATTTGTGTGTATTTGTTGTATGAAGATGATTGACGCGGAAATGCTCAGTGGGACATCTTTGGAGAAGACAAGTGAGTTGTTTGTCAACCCACAACCCCCTGAAATCCTGATAGAATATACAGACAAATCATACTTATGTGTATGCACACCCACTCAGCCTAGACAAGTATGAATGGTTTAACATCAACCACTATGCAAACAGACAAATGCACAGCACACAGAGTATAAAATGAGTATAGCCTGTACTTAGTTGCCTATACAGTAATAAAAAAAAATGTGACAGTACGACCTGGAAAAACCACGTGCTAATGTGAAAGATCATGTATACTTTGCAAAATAAAAAAATTATATGTAAACATAGTGGCACTGACTGCACTGAGTTTGCTGATAGCTGCTTTATCGAGGGGAAAATGTACTTGCTACAACTGCGATATGTCTCAACGAGCTATCTTAAGACGAATGCGCTAATGGCAAGTCATTCTGGATAAGTGTCTGCTAAATTACGTTTTTTAATTTTTTATTTAATAAATCATTCAACAACAAAACACAAATATTCCAAATATGTACCCAAACACTCATTAATCTACAGTACCAACGCTGAGTCGTAGTTCAGACTCTACATCCAAATCACTGGGGGCCAATATCTGAGTTCAGTAAATCAAAATCTGCATCTCCCTGTTCTAAAACAGTTGGGGGTTTGAAGAAGCTCGCAGTGAATGAGAAGCACATGTTGCTGCTGGATGGGTGAGGCTGGTGGAGGAGAGGAGGGGAGGGGAGGGTTAATAATGAGGTGAGGGAGAGCTTCTCCAGTCCTCACCTGATTTACTTTCCCCCTGTTTCCCACATTATCAGAGCAATGTTAAGGTCAGGACTGATGAGGGAGAGAGTGGGGGTTTGTTTTGTCAGTAGCAGTACAGCTGGTATGTATAGTAGAGTATAGAGCTAGAGAGCAGAGAGCTATAAGGCCTTGTAAGTGAGGCTACTGGGTACAAAACTGACCCATAAGCCCGGGGTATACAGGCCTCCTTTCTAGCTGAGCGCATTGCTGCACTTTGTTGCTGAGGCCACCCTAATGTTCAGAAGTCTGGGGATTGCTGGTGTCTCTCCGTCCATCTCTGTCTCTCTCCCGTTCCCTCTCTCACACACACACACCCCTCCTCTCCATACAAACCCTCAAGTATGATTGATGAGGAAATAGCGGGCAAATTGCAGTGTCCATTCTGATGGATGACATCATTTGGCCAATGTGCTGATCACGTATGACAAACAGACCCTGGCTCTCTTCCCTCCCTCCCTCCCTCTTTTTTTTTGCTTACAATTGATCAGTAGGAATTTGTTTTTGTGTGCACCCGTCTCCTTTGAATTAAATGCACGAGGAAGACCACACGGCAGGGCTCTCTTTCTGGCCATCTCTGGCTATCAGCCGCGGTCCGCACTATCCATCCTCATCTGGGTGGGCGCTGGCCGTGACAGACAAACAGTGGCAGGCCGTTAGTTTGCTTACATTCACTGTTAGACACAAGACTTGCGGTGTCTGTTAAATTGGTATTCTACTCTGTTTTGGGTTGATTTTGGTTTGTGGTATAGTTTACTAAGAGAGCTGATTTAATACAGAAGCACAGATAAACAAAGAGCCTATAAGTGGTGGTTGATGTCCCTAGACATTTATTTGGAAATTTCTCTCAAGTACCAGAGGTTCTCAAACTTTTCTTCACACAGACATTTTTTTACAAGGACACACACTACAAATGGAGCAGATGCCTTCGAACCTGAGAAAAAAAACATTTGTTCACAAAAATTTCCTAAATGCATCTCACTTCTTGATAGAAATATATGCTGTGGTCTCAGCATGCTATAGAAATTGCGTGTCACTCTGAATAAGAGTTCTAGTTAAATGCCGAGTGCAGTCAAAACTGTGTTATATATACACTGAGTACACCAAACATTAGGAACACCTTCCTAAAATATTGAGATGCCATCAGAACAGCCTCAATTCGATGGGGTGTCGAAAGTGTTCCACAGGGATGCTGGGCCCATGTTGACTCCAATGCTTCCCACAGTTATGTCAAGGTAGCTGGATGTCCGTTGGGTGGTGGACCATGTTCTTGACACACACGGGAAACTGTTGAGTGTGAAAAACCCAGCAGCGTTGCCGTTCTTGACACAAACCGCTGCGCCTGGCACCTACTACCATATCCCATTCAAAGGCACTTAAATATGTTGTCTTACCCATTCACCCTCTGAATGGCACACTTACACAATCCATCTCTCAGTTGTCTCAAGGCTTAAAAATCCTTCTTTAACCTGTCTCCTCCCCTTCATCTACACTGATTGAAATGGATTTAACAAGTCACATCAAAAAGGGATCATAGCATTCACCTGGATTCACCTGGTCACTCCATGTCATGGAAGGAGCAGGTGTCCTTAATGTTTTGTATTCTCAGTGTATATTTCCACACTATGACGTTGGAATAATACTGTGAAATTATGAAAATTATGATAATGTCCCTTTAAACCCCCTTAAACGTCTAAGCCGTTTTGCATTATGTTAATTAAAGGTGCTTCAATCTACTCTTAAGGATTAAAGAGCGGGAAGAGCTGTTGGAAAAGACTGGCTGAAATGTCAGTCTTTTTTTGGTGGGATGGAGTTTTAGCCTTCCGTGGTGACATCACCATGTGGTAAATTAGGCAATAGACCAATAAGAAAGAGTTCCAAACCTTTCTGCCAATAACAGCACATTTTCAGTTTTCCCCTCCCCGCTCAGACCACTCCCGGAGTCCTAGCTAAATTCTTGCTTGAGATATTGCTCTTAGCTAACAAGCTATTTTTGTTTATCTTTGACCATTTTAATTGAAAAAAAAAATCATAGTAAGGTGAGGGAGAGCTGTTACCCAGAAATGATTTGATATTGAGATAAAAATGGTTGCTTTGGCCCTTTAAGGTGAGAGAAAAAGCTGTCCCATACTTTGAGGGAAGAGGTATGCATACAATATTCCTCAATCAAAATTACAGCCCCTAACACATGTAACTGGTTTGCAAGACCTCATTCTCCCTCCGGCTTATTTGCAGAAGCCATCCAAGCGCCACCTTATTTTCAGATGGGTTGACAGATGAGGAGGGCGGACACGAGTTGATTGATGGGCAGTGCTGTGCGGGTTTATGAGGCAGAGAAAATCTAAATATTGAGAGAGCGTCCGGCGAGTCACATTGCCATATTAACAATTATTTGACAATGCATTATCTTGGAGATCTGTCACACAAAAAGATGAGCGAGGCATCCCCTGTGGCTGAGATGATGGTTTGTGGTGTAGTGAGTAACACCCCTTTTCCAACCTCCCACATTTCCAATCCTCTGTGGACTATTCCGACACGAGTCCCATTGGTCGGCCACCCCCACTTTCTCAGCATTAGCAATTACCAAAAAGGACATTTTATCATGTATTTCAATATATATATATATATATATGCATGTATTTCAATATATATATATTTTTTTAAAGGTGAGAAAATCGCTGTGCCATTTCCTGGTTGTTAAAATTCGAATAGTTTGCGTAATTTCAGTTTATCTGACAAAACAAGCAATGTATAGTGTAGGGAATCATTGTACCGTCTAAACTGTTGTGAAATATATTTTCAATAACCAAAAATATTTTATTTTCACCTGTTAGAAGCTGGTGTACAAAACCGGAAGTAAAAAACGCAAAAATGTAACTTGGGAATGAAATAACAGATTCTTAGATTTGCATTCAACGGGATCGACAGATCTATAAATAAGTCACATTTCCAAAAAGTTACATATTGCAGCTTTAAACCACTGCAGAGGTTTGTTTTAGGATATGAGGCAGCTTATTAGCTCTCCTTAAAGAGTTAAAGAGATTGAACGGGATCTTAAGCACTTGCAAATTCATAACATATTGTACAAATTTAAATTTGTAACGTTTTTTTTGCAGGATTTAACATATCATATGAAATGGATGATATTGTACACAATTGTGCACAATTTACTTAACCGATAACAACAGATAGCTCCAACAACCAGAGTGACATACTGTATGCTATTAACTGAAATTAAGAGAACATTTTCTCCACGTGTAAACACTGATGTAGATGGGTCATTCTCCAGAAGTGGTGTAAATTAGGGGATGCTGGTATAAATCTTGGCCTTGGCTCCTGGATATTGCCTTAGTCTTTGGTTTACAAACCATAGGCAACCCAATTTGAGGAAGACAGTGCTCTCTGATCATTGGCCGATCACTCCCAGCCCATAGGAATCCACACCAAGTTGTTTTATTTTAAATGGTGGAAGCACTCCAAGGCAATGTCTATACTAAAATGAGTTATTTCCATCTAGAGTCCTTTATTGCTGCATCTCTATGATTGACACTTGACACCGAAATGCCTGTTATTTTGTCAAAATAAAGACAGGTAAAGTGATAGTTTAAACAGCAAACAACATCATTGTCACGCCCTGACCATAGTTTGCTTTGTATGTTTCTATGTTTTGTTTGGTCAGGGTGTGATCTGAGTGGGCATTCTATGTTGGATGTCTAGTTTGTCTGTTTCTGTGTTTGGCCTGATATGGTTCTCAATCAGAGGCAGGTGTTAGTCGTTGTCTCTGATTGGGAACCATATTTAGGTAGCCTGTTTTGTCATTGTGGGTTGTGGGTGATTGTCTATGTGTAGTGTTTGTGTCAGCACGATTGGTTATTAGCTTCACGGTTGTCACTTTGTTCTTTTGTAGTGTTCAGTTGTTCCCATTAAAATGACGAACACTTACCACACCGCATTTTGGTCCTCCTCTCTATCTCCAGACGACATCCGTGACAATCATTAATTATATGCATAAGTAATTCAATCAATCAACACGTTTCAGGTTTATACAATCAACATTGAACATTTTACAGAGACCAATAGAAATTATAGTTCTCTAAATTCAATTTAAAGGTTTTGAAAATCAGGTAAAAAAAAATAAAAAAATCACTATTTTGTTAATTTGGTACGTAAAAATATCTTCTAAAACGTATCTGTAGTAGAAGGTTAATCAAAAGGATCGCTACTGTTCATGGTTCTTCCTTTGCTGCAACTTTGACACTATGTTTATGTAGAGACAAATGTAGTGGTGTTAAAGAATTCAGGTAATTATTTAAAATATGCAATAAAAACAAAGTGAGTGAATAGTATATACAGTGCATTCAGAAAGTATTCAGACCCTTTGACCTATCCCTAATCAATATTCACACAATACCCCATAATGACCAAGCTAAAACAGGTTTGTAGATTTTTTTGGCAAAAAAATGGAAATATCACATTTACATAAGTATTCAGACCCTTTACTCAGTACTTTGAAGGACTTTTGGCAGCGATTACAGTCTCGAGTCTTCTTGGGTATGACGCTACAAGCTTGGCACACCTGCATTTGGGGTGTTTCTCCCATTCTTCTCTGCAGATCCTCTCAAGTTCTGTCAGGTTGGATGGGGAGCGTCGCTGCACAACTATTTTCAGGTCTCTCCAGATATGTTTGATTGGGTTCAAGTCTGGGCTCTGGCTGGGCCACTCAAGGACCTTCAGAGACTTGTCCTGTGCGTTGCCTGGGCTGTTCGCTTAGGGTCATTGTCCTTTAGGAACCTTCACCTCTGTCCGATCTCCTGAGTGCTCTGGAGCAGGTTTTCATCAAGCATCTGTCTGTACTTTGCTCCTCCAGACGTGACACTTGGCATATAGGCCAAAAAGTTCAATCTTGGTTTCATCAGAGTGCTGCAGAGATGGTTGTCCTCCTGGAAGGTTCTCCTATCTCCACAGAGGAACTCTAGAGCTCTGTCAGAGTGACCATTGGGTTCTTGGTCACCTTCCTGACCAAGGCCCTTCTCCCCCGATTGCTCAGTTTGGCCTGGCGGCCAGCTCTATGAAGAGTCTTGGTGGTTCCAAACTTCTTCCATTGAAGAATGATGGAGGCCACTGTGTTCTTGGAGACCTTCAACACTGCAGACATTTTGGGGTACCCTTCCCCAGATCTGTGCCCCGACACAATCCTGTCTCGGAGCTCTACAGACAATGCCTTCGACCTCATGGCTTGGTTTTTGCGCTGACATGCACTGTCAACTGTGGGATCTTATGTAGACAGGTCTGTGCCTTTCCAAATAATTTCCAATCAATGGAATTTACCATAGGTTGTCTCCAATCAAGTTGTAGAAACATCTCAAGGATGATCAATGGAAACACGATGTACCTGAAAAAAAAACAGGATGCACCTAATAAATAAATAAATAAATGTAAAAACATTTTTTTTTTTTTATTGCAAACATTTCTAAAAAAAAATATGTTTTTGCTTCGTCATTATGCGGTATTGTGTTTAGATTGCTGAGGATTTTTTATTTTATTTAATCCATTTTAAAATAAGGCTGTAACGTAACAAAATGTGGAAAAAGTCAAGGGGTCTAAATACTTTTCTGAAGGCACTGTGTTGCTATGTAAAACAGTTTTGTTATATTTCAGTCTTCAGTGATGTATATAAAGTGTAATATTGGGATGCAAACTCATAATTGAATACATTTCAACTCTTTATCTGACATGGTACAGGTGTCTTCTTTTTTCTAAGCCCATAACCATGTGTGTGAGGTGTATACTTCTGTTTCAAAATATATATATTTTTAAGACAACCAAGAATCACTCTGTGTGACCCTGATTTAGCACACTGCAGTAAAAGGTTAAACAAATGAACAAGCTAGCTAATACATTATCTTGTTAAACTGTTAAATTAGTAGCTAGAAAGCAACAAGTTATTCCAAATAACACACACATGATGTCTTCTTCATCAGTGGCACTTGGTTGCGACCAAAATTCAGGGATGATTTTCTCTACACAGATGATCAGTGATACCTCTGTTGTAACTAGCTCTGCTGCAATCAATTGTGAGAGTTGATACCCAAACTTGATATTGTTACAAGGGCTATGTAGAGTTAAAAATGTATGTCACTGATAATGATGACGGCGCAAGTCAAAAATCCCTACAAAAAGTTACATATACATACCATTACACATTTGTAATAAACCAGTTATTCTCATGTTCATCCAACATTGACATGCTAATTGCAAAGTAAAAATGCATTTAAGCCCACATTTACTTGTAAATTAAGACATTTTCTATCCTCATGGTGCATTTTGTCCATGTTGCTAGCTAGCTAGGCACAGATTGACGTAGGCACAGATTGACGTAGGCACAGATTGACGATGCAAACTCTGGCGACTCCTAAGATTTTTATGTAGTTTTAGCAAATTTGGGGATTTTGAGCACAAAAAACACCAGAATCATTGCAAAAAAAACTCTTGAGAAAATAATGGAAAATATATATAGAATTTTACTTTGTATTTGGCTTTTCATAACAGCTATTTTAATATGATTATCACAGGTTAAGCACTAGTGCCACAGTCATTGTAATACAGTATACATAAAAAAAAATAGTTTCCAGGCTAGACATGATTTAAAACCCTCACTCTGCGTCTTGTGGTTTCTGCAGAAAGGTCGGTACACTGAGACCGTCACAGACCTAATAAGGTCATGGTGTTACGTAATGGGAACCAGAAGGACCTATGACGCTGCTCTCCCCCAGCCCCTCTCAGATGATTAGTCACACATGGGCACGGCTGTTGGGGTCGACTGGGGTGAGATGTGGGGATATTATCATATAGCAAGCTCATCTGTTTGTGTCGTGTCAGCACTTTGGTGATGATTAGCTCAGGAGCTGGGTGGGCCTAGCCTGGGTGATATGATCAGCGCACAGCCATCGTGTGTGTGTCTCTGTGTCTCTCTCTGCGTGTGTGTGTGTGTGGGTGGGTGATCTTGGGGGGACCAGGAACAGAGATGGACAAAGCCAGAAGTCAAACGGTTTCAAGCTGCTGAAAGGAAAGATTTGTAGCTACTAGTGCACAATTTAGAGATGCCAACGCTCAAAAAATGAGCCTTCTTGTTTTTCTTCAACGTATCATCTCAAGTACCAGAAAGGGTTTTCTGTGTTGATGTGACTCTTTACCACCACCAGGAGCATATATTGATAGTGGAATCTATCAAGTCTCCTGCACGGAAAACAATATGCTTCGGAAAGGTATTGGCGCCACTCGAACGGGTTGGGGTATACAGCGTTTCCCATATTTTGTTGGTGCGAGTGGTGGAGATTTATGGTTAAGTTAAGACGCAGGAGGAGAGGCGAGAGGGACTTCCACAGAGAGATTGAGGCTCAACCCCCCCACTTCAAAGCTTTGCCCACTGGCGGTGTCTTGTGATATTTATTTATTGAGATGATTTTGCCAGAAACCCACTGGCCTCCCCATGCCCTTCCACTCTTTGATATGCTGCTTCATTCTTAGCTCAGTGTCCTCTGAGAAAGAGGGGTCAGGGGTCGCCAAAGAGACCTCCTGAGTAAAACATGGCTCACACACTTGCACACAGAGATACACACACACACACACACACACACCTCAGATGATGCACCGGGAGAGAGCAGGACAATGGGAAATTAGGAATTGATTGTTGTTAAAAGGCCAATCGTCTGTTTCCTCCACCATGTTGAGGCCTGCACCTCACATCTTAATAAACACCAGCTTAGCACCTTGAAATCATTACCATGCAACCTCTATTACATCAGCACAGAGTGTCATACTTGAACTAGCTTAATGCTGCAAACCATAGCCACTGGATGGGGCCTTTCACCATAGTGAAACTCAGTAGTGAAACTCAGTTTAACTTTATGTGGTTAGGGGTACAAAACACCCCGAGGCCTGATTCCACTCATTTAAAACCTCCATAAAACAGATTGACACCAAAGTAATAAAGTGTCATGACACACAGAAACTGTACATAGGCACACACACACACACTCACGCACGCACACGCACACACACACACACACACACACACACACACACACACACACACACACACACACACACACACACACACACACACACACACACACACACACACACACACACACACACACTCAAACAGGTTTGGTAGTATATTGAAATCTAGGAACAATGTCACAGAAAGAATTCCCCTGACTGATACCAACAATACCACACCACACATATCATCTTCGATATGCAGTAAACCCCTCCCTCTCTGCACTCTCAGACCAGTAGCCTTGATTATGTGAAAGTGGTGCAAAGCAAAATTCTTCATCATGCATATGTGGTCTCTCCTCCAAGTTCCAGAATCCAGTTGCGCAAACACAATGTATGCATGTTTCGTTTCCAAGGCTACGCTACATAAACATATGTCAATTTATGCCCTGTATACTTTATCCACATAAATCTGACTAATTTTAGAATGATCCAGGCAATTAACTCTGTAATCTGCTATGAGAGTTAACAATATTGTTAGGGGAGCACCATCGGGGAACAGTTTTGTTTTTACTTTGGAAAATAATTGCCAGTGAAAAACTGAGCAATTTAGTTTCTTCAAGGGAATTTTGTGGCTATTGCTGGCTGTTGCCTCACTCTGTCACAAGGAAGGGACTGTGTGTTTGTTGGTGACCCTGGGGGGATATGGAATGTATTTTTCAAGTGGAAGTACAATCACGCTGGAAACTGGATTTTTGCTGAGACTGATTTGTATTTCTGTCTGTAATAAATCCCTTTTGTGGGGAAGAACTCATTCTGATTGGTTGGGCCTGGATCCCCAGTGGGTGGGCTAATCTCACAAGTGAGTGAGCCTATGCCCTCCCAGGCCCACCCATGGCTGCACCCCTGCCCAGTCATATGAAATCCATAGATTAGGGCCTAATGCATTTATTTCAATTGATTGATTTCCTTATATGAACTGTAACTCAGTAAAACTGTTGAAATTGTTGCATGTTGTGTTTATATTTTTGTTCAGTATATATACTGTATGTCTATGGCCATAATGCAACCAGCTGTAAGCCTATATTTGTGCGCATGCTGCCCAAACTGCAGATTTCCCGACTGTAGGCATACCAGTAACTGCCAAAATAAAGGAAACACTTGGGTAAACAAGGGATACCAAGTATATGTTATGGTGTGGGGTGCATTTTCCTGGCATAGTTTAGGTCCACTTGTAGAATCTATGCCAAGGCACATTGAAAGTGTCCTGGCAGCTCACGGTGGGGCAACACCCTTGACACTTTATGTTGTTATTTCCTTCATTTTGGCAGATACTGTACCTCATTTTTTATAAACTATTTATCCTCTGTGGCTAAATTGTGCTCTCTGGTGTACTTAAATATATATATATTTTTTTGCCTTTTAGGTCCAGTCCCTGACTCACACAATTGACCCGTCGCATTTATTTATGATGCAGTTTATTTGAATCAGTTACTCAATCAAGGCAGGGCCACCCAGTTACCCTCCTCTTCTTCCCCTATCTGATGATGAGCAGAGCGGCAGCAGGCAGCAGCAGGTTGTCTACACTCATTGAGAGCGGGCTCCTGAGTCTTCCTGTGGTTGCAGTGAAAGAATATCAAATATATACTACATGCAGTACCAGTCCTAAGTTTTGACACACCTACTCATTCCAGGGTTTTTCTTCATTGTAACAGTTGAGAGAATGCCATGAGTGTGCAAAGCTGTCAAGGCAAAGGTCATCATAGCTCATCAAGGCAAAAGTCATCAAAGCTCATCAAGGCAAAGGGTGGCTACTTTGAAGAATCTTTGAAGAATATGAAATGTATTTTTTGGTTACTACATGATTCCATATGTGTTATTTCATAGTTTTGATGTCTTCACTATAATTCTACAATGTAGAAAATAGTAAAAAATAAAGAAAAACCCTTGAATGAGTAGGTGTGACCAAAATGTTGACTGGTACTGTATATAATATATAATTGATATATAAAATATACAGTATATATATTTCCTTCATATTTTTCATTTATTTATTTAGAGCACAGTACAGTAAAGAAAAGTAGAGTCGAGTATAGGTCAGTACTGTTCTGTACAGTAGAGTAGAGTTTAGTACAGTACAGTAGAGCATACTCGAGTGGAGTACAGTATAATTTACTGTATTGTACTTTACTTATTAGAATAGTAATTTTTCTACCTTTGTGTACCGATTCAGGATAAATCACCATGAAGAGAATGACATTCATAATTATGCATTTCTGGATGGTACAGATCAGGGACCCATGCTGTCATTCTGTTACCACCACTCTGTTACCATTAGTTAATCCACTTAATTTACTGTAGTTCAATAACCAAAATAGATTTTTTTCTCAATATCAAGGTGTCATACGGTGTCATTGCTGATACCCCATTCATTCTGCAGACATCTTTTGAAATCTTATTTCAGAGTAGATATTTAACAGAGTTTTGGGGAAAACATTGACATGTAAACAAACCGGGAGATTTTACCATCCTTCTATTATACCAGACTTTATATCTGCACTGTTCTTGGAGTACATTTTTTGTTGTTGTAAAATGTTCAATAGAAATTGTTAGAGGTAGTCCATATATAGTTGTATGGTTTGTTTAACTTTGCAATCAGTGGTTTAAAGTGGAAAAAGCTGAGTCAGCACCATTCTGTTACCGTGGAGTTGGCTATAACTGCTGTTCTTGTGATTCTATGAAGCACAAAAATGGCCAGCCCCAGTGTCTATCTACAGTCATAGAAACAGCAAAGAATGGCATATCATTATATTTCTCCCTCCTAACTCAGGTACTGATGAACATGACCGTAGATATGACATCAAGTCATCACTATATTGCAACAGTGTATGCTTTGAAACCCGTGTACAAGCCAGTACTAAGCAAGCATCAGCCCTACAGTACATGCGAATGATTTGAAAGGGAAGGTCGGTTTTTAACCAACAGACTGTTATTTTCCTTTCAGCAACAAGAAGCTCCCTTCTCCTATTTAAACACGGTCCCATTCACCGCACCATCACAACACCGCGGACACAAATAAAGCAGGAGGAGGAATAGCCCGGAGGGTGGGGGACATTAAACTCTGTAAGTAGTCAATAACGCTTAGTCCGTCACTAGCTGAGTAGCGGTGGGGGAGTGCAGGCTTTAACATGACTGAGGAGCGCAGTGGAAAACCGCAGGCCCCCAGGGAATATGTTATTGACTGTTGAACAGCCCAAATTAATTTTCAACAGCACTCTACAGTTTGACAATAGCGCTGGATTATGGTTGTAAAGCGCCCTCGCATTGTTAACCCCAGGCCCTCCTCTGTAGATAGCGCTTTCACGTCTCTGTGTGCTTTTTCCGTGAATGGAAACGGTTCTCTGTAGCGATAGCTCTCACATTGAAGCATAGTATTTGGGGTGGTGATATTTTGTATTACTTACAACTGACTTACTGGGGTGTTGTTGACAGGAAATGTCGTAAATTTCTTTTTGTTTTCACTCAGCTACATCCTTATTCAGAGGACACTAATTGCATTAGATTTATTCTACGCATGATATAGATATTAATGCGTCTGTTTAGATTGTGTAATGCAGAGGCACCGGGAGGAAGTCAGGAAGCAGGAAGCAGAGTTGAACAAGCTGCATTGTTCATTTGAGCATCCTGGCTTATTAGTTCGGGTTTTGATCTGTTTCAAGTGGTTGGGTGTCATCGCAGCTCTTGTTCCCTCTCCCACTTTGAGTCGTACAAGTGACAAAGCCCCCCCCCCCCCCCCCCACACACACGGTGGAGTCGGTGTGATCGCTCGCACAAAGAGACACGGGAAATGTCAGCACTAATCTCCTTTAAAATGGCTCTCTTGTCTGCTCCAACACTCACCGTAGCGTGAACGCTGACTCTCTCTAATTATCTCCTCTCTGGTATACTTTCTGTTGGCATCATAGATTCATGCTACGCCTCAGTGAAATTACAGCAAATCTACCGCTCTCAACTAAAGAGGAGAGCAACAAAGTGAGATAAAAAAAACGTGTGGTTTGTAAGTAACGATAATATGTATCAGATTATGGTTAAGAATAAAATATATGGCTCTTGGTTAAAGTGACCTGAGCGGAGTTAAAGTGGAACTAGAAATATGACTGATATCGGTAGATGACGGAATAACAGGGTAATAACTGTGTAATAACAGCAAAAATGGTGTAATAACAGATTCACACTGCCTCTGCTTGTTTAATGACACTTATGTGAAGTATTGGTTTTGATGTGAACCAATACTATGAAACCAGCCCAGATATAAACAAACTCCCTGAGTCAAACCAGAATCAAACAACTTCTGATGTCTGTCATCATTATTTCCCTGTTTGATCCGGAATATATTTGATTTTTAATCATCTCCTTTTAGCATATATGACTCTTTTTTTGTTGCTTTGTCACATTCTCAGGCCCTTGCTCTATTGTACAATGTACTGTACGGTGCATGTTAAAGCCAGAACAGATGTTCTGAGGTGACAGTGACATTAATTTGTTTCAACAACAGATAGGTCAATGTCGGTGGAGTAGTACAACCTCCTGTCTGACAGAGTAAGGGGGTTGATGAGGGTAGACAACACCACCAGTATCTTCTAAGATTAAAAGAACTCTGGCGGTAGAAAACCCTTGTAAATGTCTACTCACAATCCCTAAATGGGGAACTTTTGTTGCGTAGTTCCCAGAGCAGTTGTGACAGATAGGAGAGGAGCCATGTCTGAGGCTTCTCAAGCTCACAGATCAGATGATGAGGAGCAGTACTGGCTCAGTATATCTGGACACTATTATATCACATTGGAATGTGTTCCTCTGTCTCCCCTACTATCTTTGGAGGGGGGGGGGGGGGAGACAGACCGGCCGTGTCCAGATACCCGTACTTGCGTCCTCAATAGTAGGCCATTTGGGTATGTGAAAATAGAACGTTTTATGATATGTGACATTTTCAAAATGTAGTATGCTAGAAATGAAGCCTGACGACTCACACTGAATTGTTAGTCGGAGACTGCCATCATCAAAGTCGTTTGTGGTGATGAGGGGCACAAGAGGTGTTGTACAAAACAAAGCAATGTGATTGGATTGTCTCGAAAACATCAACGCCAATGACAAATTTTAAAACCGCTGCTTTACACACGTGTTCTGGCTCTGGCCCAACACAACAGTTTCTGGCCCAATCAGACGGCCCTGAATGCGTTCGCATTCGGGGAAGTGTTGGAAAGGTACTCAGATCCATGTAACCCCAATTACCACCCCTTTACCCCACGCCCCTACCATCTTCCCCATATGCCCTCATCCACACACCCCCCCACCTCACTCGTGTTCAATTTTGCAGATGAAATCAAAGAGACTAGTTTTCGCCTGTACGACTGAAGCTGTGCACTCGACCGTGTGGCTAAGGGGGAAATCAATGTGTCCAAAAGTATAAGCTCAAACTCAACATGTACGTTTGGATTGGGCGACAGCATCTTCATTACAACCAAATAAATCTGTATGTATTTGAGCGGGGGTTGTTCAAGATTGATTTGTGCAGGTTTGTCTGAGATGTATCTAGACTACAACTTACAATAACAAGAAGCTATCTCTATTCCTTCCAGTCTACATTGTGTTCTAGGACACGTGGCACATTTTTTGGTGGTAAATGGCTGAGGTGATTATAGTTTGCAACACCTGATATTACATAATGGCTCACCGTGTCATAATTGCATCATCCACATCTGCAGGACATCACTAGAAGTGATGGTGTCGTGTGATTATAATAACCTCCATTGACCCCAGCCTTATACATTTGTCATTGTGTCCTTAGACTACTTACCACATTTAGTACAAATCAAAGAAGTGGTGAAGTGTAAATGAAACATGTGCATGTAACGTATACAAAAAAATGGAAGATTTTGTTTTTTGTGATTCGAGGTGTTATATCTGGACCTTTTATAGAGATGCACGATTTATTTATTTGTTAAAGTTGGATTTACCCTGAGAATTCTGAAGGTGACAAACAACATATCCATTTTTTATTTTTTATTTTGCGAGACGGCCATTCAAAACCACCGCGCCATGGATTGTATTATACTGTCTCAGAATGTCACAGAGTTCCAACACCTGCTTAATGAGGTAGTGTGGCAAACTTTCAGGCAGCTATGAATTATTTGTCATTGAGAGTGTGTATGTGTTCCTGTCTTTTGAGTGGGCCGGTGTAACACAGGATGAAGGAAGGCCTTGACGGAGAGATGTGGCACTAGCCTGGGGGCTCGCTCCACTGTGAGGGTAGTTAGCTCACTATAGGCTACACACCGCCATCATTAGGGACTGTGGCAGGGAGAGGAAGGTGACACGCACACACATACACAGTCGCATGCGCACACACACACAGGCACCAATGCGGTGCACAAGCGCAAGCGCACACATTCTGTTTGTGTATATGTTGTGTATGTGTGTGTGCGTGTTTGTGTGTCTGTTTGTCAGTCGAATACTTATCAAATAACACTTTATTGTTGTGCGTATTAACATGTCCCTGTAAAAGACAGACTGTTGGATACTCTGTGCAAGCATTGTGTACCCTATTGTTCCAAATCTCCTATTGTCTTGGACGGTCAGTATTTTCTAGTTTGAAAAAGAGTTTTTCAAAATGTAAAAACCTTCTACCATATTCATCTTTTGTGTGCCGCGTGTTTCCCAAAGTTGTAAGACAGTTGCCTCCTTACAAAATACCATAGAATGATTTCTCTTATCTGAATAGAAGTATCTTTGTTGAGAGAGAAATCTTCCGAAAACATTCAGACACCTCCCCACATCACCGTAACAAGAACCAGAACAGTGTAGATACATGAACGAAAACAGATTCAATTCGCACCTAATCTAACATAAGAGAAGACAAAACAGTCCAGTAATCTTCCAATTCAAATAACTGTTCCAATGATGCTCTTCAATTACAGTTGCTCTCAAATGTTTCGGCACCCTTGCACTTTACAATGGAGTAGAATGTTGTTTTCACTTTTCAAAACTGTTTGAAAAGCTATTTTGACCTTGTAAAGCACCTGCAATTTACCACAGGTCAGATCAATTACACAGTAAACAAGAATCACCTGCCTCCAACCAAATTAATTTGAATTCTTCTGAATTCTAAATATTTTAGTTCAGGATTTTTAAAGTGAGAGGGGAAAAAAGTGTGGTACTGTGCAGTTGTAAATCAAATGAAAAAAATGTTTTGAAGAAGAATAAATAGTGAATTATAAAAAATAAAAATGTTCAAAGGTGGCAACAGACAGTATGTGAGTGCAAATGTACAGGCCAAGCAAAAGAAAAGTCGTGAGAGAATTTCACATATTAACATCTCCAGAAATTATTATAGATTAGATGAAATATATGGAATTAAGATGGGACAGGCACTTCTAATGTTTGTACATTCTAAAGCCCTCACTACCAAACATTCACCCCACCATACACACCGCACACACTCCACTAGTGAAGAGTTCTACAGCTGTCACACGATTCCTCAATGGCACAGCAGTTGTCTCCAATCAAAGTCAAGTCGTCTAGGACTCTTGGGCTACCAGCGAAGGCATTGCTCAAATCATTAGAAAGCTACACAGCGTCTCCATGGGATTTTTACCTTATCTCGTCCTCTCTCTCTTCCATCCTCTTGAGATTCATGTTCACTCTCTCTCTCTCTCTCTCTCTCTCTCTCTCTCTCTCTCTCTCTCTCTCTCTCTCTCTCTCTCTCTCTCTCTCTCTCTCTCTCTCTCTCTCTCTCTCTCTCTCTCTCTCTCTCTCTCTCTCTCTCTCTCTCTCTCTCTCTCTCTCTCTCTCTCTCTCTCTCTCTCTCTCTCTCTCTCTCTCTCTCTCTCTCTCTCTCTCACACACACACACACACACACACACACACACAAAGTAGGATGCAGCCATGATCATACTATACCATCTGCCTTTCCCTTCCCCTTCGTTTCTCATCTTCTTCATTTCTGTTCCCTCTTCATGATCCAGTTGTCATTGATATGGACTAAGGTGCCACCTGTCTACCAGGAAAGCTAAGTGGGTGCAGACAAGGTGAGAAAGTTCACTTTCTCTTTACAACGGCCACAGAAACACACCACTGTCTCTTCCAAGAGTCAGTCAACCTCGATTCTACTGTAACTTTGGAATTCATTAACAATTGTAGCAATGTCACACAATATGCCACACAACAAGCAACCACATTTTTTGTTGTTGAAAATATTCTGCATTGTCAGGGGGTCCAATTAGTTAGCATGAATATCAATATTTGAAGATAATCTGTGGTTATATGTGATCCATTTCTCACTTTTGCAGCCATAAAAACACGCACAGCTAGCTACAAGCTTTGCCGCCCCACTTGAATAGGGGTCACACAAGACCCGATTCAGCTCGTTTTAATAACTCAGGACAGACAACAATACATTTCTCAGTCCCTGTAGGTCAGGGGATATACTTTAGTTAGATTTAAGCAGGCTCTATGCTATTTGTATATTTGCCTGCAGCATGGACCTACCCTACATTGTCAGCCAGTTCCCTCCACACCAGCTTACTTTAAAAGACACCATTTTCTTTCCTCGGGTACACCAAGCTTTTTTATCCTGTAAATCTACACAGATGTGTTAAGTAACTCATTTCAACAAAAAAAACATAATTCTGTCCTGTGGTTGTCGTTAACTATTATGTGGGCACCTGCAATTTACCACAGGCAAAATCAAAATGTATTTGATAATTAATTTAGTCCAGGCCATTTGACTTTGAAGTGAAACATTTTAATTTCAGTTTAAAAATATATATATATTGGCCCTGTGCAATTGTAAATCAAACAAATACAAATATGAACACACACATTTTCTTTCTTTAATGTATTTTAATGAATGTATTTAAAACATGCAAGGATGCCGGCATATTTGAACACAACTGTAATCATCTTGATCCACTGAAGTTAGACTGATATTCATATACCAAAGCAGGACAAAAGCATGAAAATAAAAAGCAGTTTGTTTACAATATCAATACCAAGAACTGCAATAGTTCAAATAAGGCAAAATACAGATGAAATAGCAATGAAAGGAATTGGATAAAATAATAAGAATGAAATCAAAGGTCGACTCAATGGTCCCCTCAAAGGTCAAGAGTGAGTTTCAGTCAAGAGAAATTCTGAATGGAATGTGAATAATATACACTGAGTGTACAAAACATTAGGAACACCCGCTCTTTCCATGACATGGACTGACCAGGTAAATCCAGGTGAAAGCTACGATCCCTTATCGATGTTACCGGTTAAATCCACTTCAATCAGGGTAGATGAAGGTGAGGAGACAGTTTATAGAAGGATTTTTAAGCCTTGAGACAATTGAGACACGGATTGTGTGTGTGCCATTCAGAAGGTGAATGTGAAAAAAATATTTAAGTGCCTTTGAATGGGGTACGGTAGTAGGTGCCAGGCACACCGGTTTGAGCGTGTCAAGAACTGCAACACTGCTGGGTTTTTCAAGCTCAACAGTTTCCCGTGTGTATCAAGAATGGTCCACCACCCTAAGGACATCCAGCCGACGGCAGGCCAGTGGTCGAAAATGGATTATTAATGAAGGAGGACAAAGGAGGCTGACACAAATTCGGCAGAGCAACAGACGGGCTACAGATAGTCAACTGACAGTCCAGTACAACATTCGTGCCCAAAGACCATCAAATAGTGCACAACACGGCAGCAGACAACCTTACAGAGAGTTCCACTTCTTTCAGCAAAAAACAAGAAACAAGTTGGAGTGGGATAAAGGAATAAAAACACTGGACACTGGAGAATTGGAAAAACATAGTCAGGTCTGATGAATCCCGGTTCATACTGTTTCACGGTGATGGGAGGACAAGGGTATGGAGAGAACCACAGGAGTACATGTACCCATTGTGCCGCGTGTCACGGTGAGGCTTGTGTTCTCATGGCACACGTTGGGCCATCATTGCCAATCAGGTGCATCCCTTCATGGCAGCAGTGCATCCATCTGCGAATGGCTTTCCTAATGTTCCAAATGTTTTGTACACTGTGTGTGTGTGTGTGTGTGTCTAAAGATACAGTAGTATAATGTCTAGCTAAATTCAGGACATTGTAAATCATTTCAAGGGACAGACAGACTGACAACATACACACAACTCACTAGGTTCTTTCACTTAACCCCCCCCCCCCCCCCCCCCCCCCCCGCCGCCTCTGCCCTCCATCCCATGCAGCCTTGAAATAGGAACGTTTATTGCAATGACAGAAGGACTGTGACTATATTAAGTGGCCATGGATGAAGGGGCTTTGTTAACCGGCAAACAGACCACACTCCTCTGAGCCTTTACTTACTGATGAGATACACTCCCCTACGTATGTATTTAGACAGTGAAGCTAAAACTTGGCTCTATACTCCAGCATTTTGGATTTAAGATGAAATATTTCATATCAGGCGACAGAACAGAATGTCACCTTTTATTTGAGGGTATTTTCGTACCTTATCTTTTTTATCGTTTAGAAATTAAAAGCACTTCATGTATCTAGTCACCACATTTGAAGGTGTCAGAAGTATTTGGACAAATTCACTTATACAGAGCATTCGGAAAGTATTCAGACCCCTTAACTTCCTCCACATTTTGTTACATTACAGCCTTATTCTAATATGGATGAAATAAAAAAATATTGAATCATGTCGACAAATCTCCTGGCAAATCCTTTACAGTCCTTGTCATATGAAGAGAACTCACAGATGAAACTTAGCGGTGCTCATCGCCCATTGAACATAAACATTACACAACATGTTGGAAATAGCAAATTCAACAATGAGTGGTTTGGAAGGAATCAGTGGCAAACCATAAATCCAGAGAATGACAGTCTTTGATGAAAAAGTTTAATGATAAAAATTTGCCCACAAGAAGGAACGTCACACCACCTTCCTGTCCAAAAATGTCTTGTATGCTGCTGCATGAATGATGTAACATGCCAGAGATATATGTATACTGTTAAGAAAGTAATACTAAGTGTAAATTGTGTAGTGAGCTGTTAGTAGCCTATGTGCCTCACCCTCTTTTCCCCCCTCATAACTTAGCCTACTGTTCTGACTTGGTGGTGCACATGTAGCCTATACTAGCCTGTTTTAATGTCATCCTCAAATATTGTAAGCGCTGTCATTGTCAGTGACTCAGACCGCTGCACCACTTGGGAGACTGTAGGCCTACACGTAACTAAGTGTTTACAAGTGGTTTTAGTACTGAAAGGAAGTGGAAGGTATAGAGGAAGAGTTGAATCAGAATGTACTTCAGGCGAAAGAAATAAACAAGAGAAACATAACAATATACACCGCTCTTCCTGACATGGTGTGATGTATAATTATTACTAGTACATGGTTTGGGATATTGTTGTGTATGGGTGCCTAACAAATAAGTACACATACAAAAATGGATCGTCGGACAAACAGTTCAAACTTGGCTTTGTGCACATCTTTTTAGCTATCACTGAATAAAGCCACTTCCCGAGACTTGGAGGAGAGAATACTGTCTCCGGTGAAAATGTTCTTTGATCCAACTGCGCTAATTCTTTCTTGTCATTTCAAACTGAGCTCAAGGAGTTATCGCCCTTGACCCAAGGTGTCATGGTAAGGGAAGGCAGGCATTGTGACATTTGAGGTGGTTTAATCCAATTCACAATCCATCTGTGTCTCTTTAAGATGCCTTGATGTATTTAATTGTGTCTTTCAAAACATTTCCTCACTGATATATTCTTAAAAGCATTATAAATATTTATGATGGCCTGTCGTTTCTCTTTGCTTATTTCAGCTGTTCCTGCCATAATATGGACTTGGTCTTTTACCAAATATGGCTATCGTCTGTATACCACCCCAAACAAGTCACAACACAACTGACTGGCTCAAGTGCATTAAGAAGAAAAGAAATTCCACCAATTAACTTTTAACAAGGCACACCTGTTAATTGAAATGCTGGTTGAGAGAATGCCAAGAGTGTGCAAAGCTGTCATGAAGGCCAAGGGTGGCAACTTTGAAGAATCTCAAATATAAAATATATTTTGATTTGATTTACATTTTTTTGGTTACTACTTCATAGCTTGATGTCTTCACTATTATTCTCCAATGAAGAAAATAGTAAAAATAAAGAAAAACCATGGAATGAGTAGGTGTGTCCAAACTTTCAACAGGTACTGTGTATCTTTATATATAAATAAACGTCCCTTTTTCAGGACCCTGTCTTTCATAATTAGTAAAAATCCAAATAACTTCACAGATCTTAATTGTAAAGGGTTTAAACACTGTTTCCCATGCTTGTTCAATGAACCATAAACAATTAATGAACTTGCACCTGTGGAACGGTCTTTAAGACAGACGGAAGGCAATTAAGGTCACAGTTATGAAAATTTAGGACACTAAAGAGGCCTTTCTACTGACTGAAAAACACCAAAATAAAGATGCCCACAGTCCCTGCTCATCTCTGTGAATGTGCCTTAGGCATACTGCAAGGAGGCATGAGGACTGCAGATGTGGCCAGGGCAATAAATTGCAATGTCCATACTGTGAGATGCCTAAGACAGCGCTACAGGGAGACAGGACGGACAGCTGATCGCCCTCGCAGTGGCAGACCATGTGTAACAACACCTACACAGGATTGGTACATCCGAACTGCGGGACAGGTACAGGATGGCAACAACAACTGCCTGCGTTACACCAGGAATGCACAATCCCTCCATCAGTGCTAGGCTGAGAGAGGCTGGACTGATGGCTTGTAGGCCTGTTGTAAGGCAGGTCTTCACCAGACATCACCGGCAACAACGTCGCCTATGGGCACAAACCCACTGTCGCTGGACCAGACAGGACTGGCAAAAAGTGCTCTTCACTGACGAGTCATGGTTTTGTCTCACCAGTGGTGATGGTCGGATTCGCGTTTATCGTTGTAGGAATGAGCATTACACCGAGGCCTGTACCCTGGAGCGGGATCGATTTGGAGATGGAGGGTCCGTCATGGTCTGGGGCAGGGTGTGTGACAGCAACACCGGACTGAGCTTGTTGTCATTGCAGGAAATCTCAATCTCAACAACTCGATCCTCCTGATTCCTGCTTACAAGCAAAAATTAAAGCAGGAAGCACCAGTGACTCGGTCTGTAAAGAAATGGTCAGATGAAGCAGATGCTAAACTACAGGACTGCTTTGCTATCACAGACTGGAACATGTTCCGGGATTCTTGCGATGACATTGAGGAATACACCACATCAGTCACTGGCTTTATCAATAAGTGCATTGAGGACGTCGTCCCCACAGTGACTGTACGTACATACCCCAACCAGAAGCCATGGATTACAGGCAACATTTGCACTGAGTTAAAGGGTAGAGCTGCCGCTTTCAAGGTGCGGGACTCTAACCCGGAAGCTTACAAGAAATCCCGCTATGCCCTGCCACAAACCATCAAACAAGCAAAGCGTCAATACAGGGCTAAGATTGAATCATACTACACCGGCTACGACGCTCGTCGGATGTGGCAGGGCTTGCAAACTATTGCAGACTACAAAATGAAGCACAGACGTGAGCTGCCCAGTGACACGAGCCTACCAGACGAGCTATATCACTTCTATGCTTGCTTCGAGGCAAGCAACACTGAGGCATGCATGAGAGCATCAGCTGTTACGGACGACTGTGTGATCACGCAACCCCTCTTTTTACGGTCCTGCTACTCTCTGTTCATCATATATGCATAGTCACTTTAACGATACCTACATGTACATACTACCTCAATAAGCCTGACTAACAGGTGTCTGTATATAGTCTTGCTACTCTTTTTTTCAAATGTATTTTTACTGTTGCTTTATTTCTTTACTTACCTACACACACACACACACACACACACACACATACATACCTTTTTTTCCCGCACCATTGGCTAGAGCCTGTAAGTAAGCATTTCACTGTAAGGTCTACACCTGTTGTATTCGGCGCATGTGACAAATAAACTTTGATTTAATTTGATTGTGCACGTCTGGGACCTGTTGGATCGGAGGGTGAGGGCTAGGGCCATTCCCCCCAGAAATGTCTGGGAACTTGCCTTGGTGGAAGAGTGGGGTAACATCTCACAGCAAGAACTGGCAAATCTGGTGCAGTCCATGAGGAGTAGATGCACTGCAGTACTTAATGCAGCTGGTGGCCACACCAGATACTGACTGTTACTTTTGATTTTGACCCCCCCTTTGTTCAGGGACACATTATTCCATTTCTGTTAGTCACATGTCTGTGGAACTTGTACAGTTTATGTCTCACTTGTTGAATCTTGTTATGTTCATACAATTATTTACACAAGTTAAGTTTGCTGAAAATTAACGCAGTTGACAGTACACACTATACACACTACCGTTCATAAGTTTGGGGTCACTTTGAAATGTCCTTGTTTTTTAAAGAAATGCCATTTTTTTGTCCATTAAATAACATCAAATTGATCAGAAATACAATGTACACACACATTGTTAATGTTGTAAATGATTAATGTAGCTGGAAACGGCAGATTTTTTATGGAATATCTACATAGGCGAATAGAGGCCTATTATCAGCAACCATCACTCCTGTGTTCCAATGGCACGTTGTGTTAGCATAAAAGGTTAATTGATCATTAGAAAACCCTTTTGCAATTATGTTAGCACAATATGTTACAACTCTAGGCAGATTTCTCTGTCCAGTGTCTGTGATCTTTTGCCCATCTTAATCTTTTATTTTTATTGGTCAGTCTGTGATATGGCTTTTTCTTTGCAACTCTGCCTAGGAGGCCAGCATCCCGGAGTCGCTTCTTCACTGTTGACATTGAGACTGGTGTTTTACGGGTACTATTTAATGAAGCTGCCAGTTGAGGACTTGTGAGGTGTCTGTTTCTCAAACTAGACACTGTAATGTACTGCGGTTGTGAGGCCAGTTGGACGTACTACCAAATTCTCTAAAACAATGTTGGAGGTAGAGAAATTAAAATTAAATTCTCTGGCAAAAGCTCTGGTAGGCATTCCTGCAGTCAGCATGCCAATTGCATGCTCCCTCAACACTTGAGACATCTGTGGCATTGTGTTGTGACACAACTGCACATTGTGAGTAGCCTTTTATTGTCCCCGGCGCAAGGTGCACCTGTGTAATTATCATGCTGTTTAATCAGCTTCTTGATATGCCACACCTGTCAGGTAGATGGATATCTTGGCAAAGGATAAATGCTCACTAACAGGGATGTAAACAAATATGTGCACAACATTTGAGAGAAATGTACTTTTTTGTGCCCCTGTCTTTCATTGTTTTGTTCATGAAACATGCAACCAACACTACATGTTGTGTTAATATTTTTTATTCAGTGTAGTTTGGGGGTGGGGGTGCAGCAACTTTTTTGCCGACAGTGGGATGCAGACAAAAATGTTGCCCGTGCTGACGACATCTATATAGGTCCGTTTATATTGGACTAGCACACTTTGGCATTGAATGAGTAGGTTTGTCCAAACTTTGACTGGTACTGTATGTTTTCCAGTTTCTTGAAATACTTTGCAAATGCAACTTATTTCAATGTACAACTGAAATGGTCTATTCATTCCTTTTCCATTTTAGTAGACGCTCTTATCCAGAGCAATTTACAGTAGTGAGTGCATACATTTTCATACTGGTCACCATGTGGATCAAACCCACAACCCTAGCATTGCAAGCGCCATGTTTTTACCAACTGAGCTACATCATCACAAACCACTTGATGTCTCAAAGTACCTTTCATGGTGATGGAAAGTCTACAGGTACAAACCTAGATGACCAGCCTATGTACAATACACTACACTAATGTACTTTGACATTAAGTGGTTTGTAAGGATGGTAAATTAAAACATGTTTTCCATGTTTTTTTTATCAAGAAAAATATTTAATTTGATGTGGATGTTTTGTGTGTTTGCCCATAACTTTGCACCTTTTGATGTAAATGTTTGAAGACAGGGTTTTGTTTGTTCTGGATTCCATTAAAATGACTATTGCAGAGAGAGGGACAGGGCAACAACTCTTACAATTCCAACTATTGAATCCTGCAAGTTACTGTACTTAATTATACTACCTTTTTTTGCCATAACGGACATGCAAAACAATAAAAAAATGGCCCACGCTACAGACGTCTATATTGTTCCGCTAATATTAGTAAAGGCCCAGTGCAACAAAAAAAAAGGTACATTTCTTTATATATTTTCTATTATGATTTTTTAGGGGGTGCTTCTGCACCCTCAGCACCCCTAATTCCCCGCGGCTATGCCTTTACACTACTGCGATCTCTCATTTAGTTGCTGCACTCACATATTCTATCACAAAAGTTAGACACAGTATCTGCACATACTAAGTCGCTTTTATTAATACAGAACTGCATGCTACAGAGACTGTACAGCATAAACATTTATTCATTACAAAAACATGGTTTTGGAACCATTTAAAATAACAGGGAAAAAAACAAAAAATTAAACAAAAGATAAGAGCATAAAATAGAACAGGAACATCACAGCCGTTAAGGAAACATTCAAACTATTCATCATTAGCATCTTAATAAACCAGAGAAGAAATCGACAGGTTACAGTCGCGTCATGTCAACTACAATGGTACCGAGTGGATGATTCTCTTGTAGCTTTTTTTACAGCCTCTTGCAACATCAACATGCCTATTTTTTCTATCTACCTATATGTAGCTGTGTACTTAAAAGTGGCAGTTTGTGTATTTTTTTGTAGTTATTTCATAGTTTTTTATGAACCTCCTAATATACATAATTTGGCCCTTGTGGGTTTATACAGTATGATGTCCGTCTTTTTAATCAGTTTAAATTGTAATATTTGACAATCTGCTACCAAACACATTTGTTATAGCAACATTTATACTACATACATAGCAATCTATGTAACGTCACAGCAAAGTATGGTTTTAAAAAACAAAAAACAATCAACAACAGAAAAACCCTACAGCGTGGTTAGAGGGGGGAGAGAAAATTATCACAAAATTTGGCACGGAAAATCTGTACACAAATCTACAGTCTGGTAGAGATGAGACTGTGCAATAAAAAAGAAGGGCTTTGACACTTCCCCAAACTACTGAAGACACGGTACCCACTGTCCCTTGTTGTTTCAAGTTTCTTTTCTTCTTTTGTAAAATGGCTTATAGACGCATTTCTTGAAATGAAGTTGTGCATACCTCTGTTCGTGAAATCTACACAGTACATTGGGTGGAATCCAGGTTGTCAACAACAACAAAAAGATTTACCTTTAAAACCTCCTTGTAAAAATGGATCATTTCATATATAAGTTGCTTACGTTAAGAAAAAATATTTATACAATGTATTAAGAAAAGAAAATATTTAAAAAGGGACAACATACAAGATACAACAAGCAATCTCTAAAGCAATAAATACTACTGGTCCTAGCGTTGTGACATTTTGTATTGAATAGCGCAACCCCCCCACCCACCTCAATAGCCCTCCCCTGTCTCCCCTCCAAGTCCAACCACCCCACCTAACTCCACCCCCAAAGGTAAACAACAACAAAAAAGACAATGTAATGGAACAATGCACATTAAAACAATACCCCCCCCCCCACACACACCAATATTTCTGTACATTTAAAGAAGAACAAGTAACATCACAATTAAAGTTGTTCCTCAGTAAGAGAGGTGTCTCCACGATCCTCATGCCCTCCAGGGTTTGTACGGGTGTCAAATGATTGGTTCGCAAGCTCGTATTTAATACAAATAATGAAGGAGAACCAACTCTTTCAAGAAAAGGGCTCATTGAATAATCATCTAACCTACCTTTTTATATCTGTCATTTAAACATGTTTAAGTGGAACTACATAACAATTTTCTGTTGCACTGTTTAACACTACAAAATAAAAATAAAAAGTTAAGAAAATGTTGGCAAATTCCCAAAGCTATACTCTACAGCTCTTTGTATTATTCATTCATTATAATAATTATATATATTTTTTGATAATGATGGGTCAAATATTGACCAATGAACTTTGATAAAACAATAACTAATTTTCAAAGCCTTATGGCACAGAAATAGACAAAAAGATAGAAAAGAAAGAGGGCCCGAATAGAGGTGTGCAGAGCTAGAAAATTAGGAAGGAAGGACAGGAGTGAATAAGGAGGGAGGCTACTCTATAGACTTGGTCACGAGCGACAGAGGCTGAGGGGCCGTGGAGTTGGGGTGTAGCGAGTGGGAATGACACAGCGATGCTGCCGAGGGCCTGGCCAGGGAGGCGCCTGAGGAGCCCGGTTGCCGCGAGGACGAGACATTGCCGTGGTCATGGGCTCCATTGTGGGCTGCGCCAGGCATTTTACCCGCTGCAGCAGCAGAGTTTTCCAGCAGAACCAAAGATGGCGGAGGAGGATGCCCAGCCAGGAGGTGCGGGTGGTGGAGAGGCTGGTGGGCCGGTTTCATAGTCAGTGAGAGAGGTTGCATTTGTTCAGTCTGAGGTTTGGACTCTTTCGAGGAGGGGGAGGGGGCCACCGAGGAGGGGGAGGATGGGGGGGAGTCTAGTAAGCTTCCGTCCGAAGAGGGAGGACTGGCACAGCTGCCTTCACCTTGGATGTAGCGAATGCACTTTTTTTTTCTCCTGGAGATGGGGGACAGAGAAAGAAGCTTTTTAGCATGACATCCCAGAACTGACAGCAATCTGCTGGGCAATAGCTGAGCCTTTAGCAGTCAACTTAAATGCACCATCTTGTTTAATTTGCATAATATCAGTGTCTTAAAGATTCAATCTAAAACCTATTTCTGGGCCTTAAATTATTGTTGTTTTCTGGTGCATTTAAGTGGTTGCCACCACTACAGCCTAGCTGAGGATTAAGGCTACAAGTGGCCTTCTCAGATTCCCAGGACATATACAGTACAACACAGTACACCAAACAGACAGACAGGATAATGAAATAGGAGAAGCAGCAGGATGATTAAAATGATGGATGAGAAATGGATGAAGAATAAAGAAGGATGAAGAATGGTTTTCATGGCAAATCTATAACAGCTCACTTTTCTTTCTTCTATTTTAAAAAGTATTTTAATCTTACAAAAGCTCAGACGAAGGCCTTAAGGCAGATAGGCATATTAAAGAGCAGAGATACTATCAAGAGTAGTGTGCGGGTTTCTTCTTTTTTCTCAAACGTTTCCTCACAGATTTCTGATCGTGACTGAAACAAAGAGCTGGCCCTGGTGAAGAGCTACCGCCAGGGATCACCCTGCTCTTCTGAAATACTAGTCCTCCCTCCCTCCCCCTTCCTTTCACTATCCTGACCTCTCTCTCTCTCCTTTCCTTAGAGGGGAGAGTTTGGATGCAGAGGTAAGAGTTCAGGGGCATGAACACTACGCTGCACCTGCCCCTAAGACATATGTGTGAGTATGAAGGGTAACGGCATCATGTTTGCATTTCTGCTCGGGTTTGGACCCTCCCCTGTCTGGCGTGCCTGCAGCGTGTGTGTGTGTTTGTATCTGAGATGGCTGTGTGTGTGCTATGTTCAATTGGGGTGGAGGAAGGCTGGGAGGGAGGGGAGCCTCTGCCCACCTCGTCTTACCCTGACCTCTACAACAACTCCTTATCACAAGGACTGTGCTTGCCTGAAGGGCAAATACACTGTGGTTCAGACTGTGTTGCTAGCTCACAGGGACAATGAGCAAGTAGAAAGAACAGAATTCGTAGGTGTGGAGGGAGGGAAGGAGAAGGGCAGAAGTGACTGAAAGAAATGATGCTTTGGTTCAGCTAGCCTTTGAGAAATGTCAGCATCTCTGTTCTATTGTTCAATCAAGGTATGGCCTGTTTGTCAAGTCATACCCTGTCTGTACAAACAGTGTGCGTGAGAGAAAGAGATGGAAAAAAGAGAGGGAGATCGATCAGTGAGAACTGATAAAACAGAGGAATGAAGAAAAAGTGAGAATGGGGAAAGAAAAACAGACATTTAGACAGCCACATATACCTTACACTGATAGCATGCTGAACAAAAAAGGCAAGCACTTCTGTGACTGAACAATTACACAAAGAGGACAGGCACACAACATGGACACACAAGAAAGAGTGAACCACGGGAAATGTCAAATGAAAAGCAAGGAAAGGGAGTTGGGTTGAGTTGTCTGCTTGGCTGTCAAAGACCCTGTATGAGTATTGTGTGGTATTGACTGTTAGCTACCATCGTAAAATGCTATTATTCTGCCAGTGCTAGGCTGTCTCTTCCTCTGTCAAGGCTAAACTGATAACTGCCTGTCAAACCGCTACAAATGAGCTAATATCCATTTTTTAACAGACATATCGATTGATAGTATGTGCCTGTGTAACATATTGATTTCTCAGTCTCCAGGGGAATTACGCCAGATGCATCTTTCAGGAAATGGATCCCAGTGAGGTCTGTTAACCTCTCGGCTCCTTAAACGAAGCAGGAATTATCCCTGGCTATTCCCAAGCCTGGCCCTCTGGCACCCCGTTGCTGCCTCGCTCACGTTCATGGACTAGATCAGGAAATACTGTGAGAATATCATCCCTTTCTCAATGTGATCAACCGTGTACGTCTTAATTAAAATCTACAGTAAAAGTACTTGTTACTGTTAAAACTGAGTGTGGAGCATTTCTAAAAGAGTTCAGCTGTATGAACGTCTTTGTGGATTACTTTAATTGAATGCCATGTGAATTCAACGTTTATAACCACTCATAAAATGTGAGGGGAAAAGTGACTCGGTAAGATCACTCAATATCCTGTTTTCTTTGAGGCAATGACAAAATGGCAGAAATCTTTCCGTAGTAATAACTCCAGATCAATATTGAAAACAAAATAAGAAAAATGAAATGCATTGATAGGTCGCATGCCTTGGGTTGACCAGTGATACACAGTACCAAACGGCATGTCACAATGGTCAGGGTAGAGGTGGGGACACAGTGCAAGCCAGACACAGAGAGGGATATTACTTAGCAGAAACAAATACCTACCATGAAAATATTCCCAATTCAAAGACTGCTTGTGTCAGAACAGAAAGACAACATGTAGGGACTAAGTACGGGTTATCAGAGAGGAGTTTGGAGGAAGAAGAAGAGGAGGAGGAGGAAGAGGGCATAGAAGAAAGTCACTCTGGTGCCCTCTGAGAAGCAGGGCCAAGTCTTAGCATGACAAGGTTATCAAGAGGGCCAATTCAGACAGACACTTAAGACAGTTAGAATGTCAGGCACTTACATACAGCCTGGATAGAAAATGGATTTCAACCTTTCAACTTGACACATGAATGGTATCAGAAACCATAAATGTGTTTTAAAAAATTACATTACAACAAAAATACCCAAAGGTCTCCTAAATTTGATTGTTTACAATGTTGCAACCGGGACCTTTCTTTACAATGTTATTGTTATCGCCGAGGTAGTGTACAAATAACAATGCTAGTAAATCCATTTTCTGCCACTGGGCTTCTAGTTTTCAAAGAAAATAAGTAAAATGACTTGCTTAGAGAAGCTATAGCAAAAAATTCCACAATCAGGAAAAGGAGCAGATAAAAGAAGGCCATCAATTAACACATTGAAGAAAACATAATACATATATTTTCGAGGGATGTCTTGAGAAGACATAAGAGAAGGAAGTGGTTGTCTAAACGGTTGTCCTCCCATAGATACTACAGGGGTATACCTGCATGGTTTGCACCATAAACTCAGCTGGTCAAGCCCGAACAAGGCACGACACTTCTTTGGGGTATTTGCATCTGTTAGCCAAAGAGGTAGACACACAAACAATACAAAAACACAAAAAATGGACACGTCATTGGACAGACAACACATGTAGGCAGGGCTTAGGTTTGGGCTGTCAACACTGGGACTTCCTCCACACAGACCAGGCCATCACGTCTCCAACTCCTCTCAGACCCAGTCTACCATCTGAAGAGTCCTGCCCCTCATTGTGGCTAAGAGAATACTATTGGACCCGCCCAACCCCACATCTATATGTAGAGAATCTAGAGTTATTACAAACACCACTCAAACAAACACACGCACACACATTGACGCATACCCTGTTAACCCTGTTCCCAAACACCAATAAAACTAGTGGATAGAGGCAGGCCAAACTGGCAGGGCTGGGTTGGAGGAAGAATTGTGAGGTGGTGAAAGCCTGGCGAAGGAAGGAGAGAGGGAGTCGGGGAGGGAAGGAGGAAGTCCCAGCTCAGAGAACAGCCGTCACCTGGCCCTGGTTTTCATGCCACACACACCATACACACCTGCACGGGCCACACCAGTTATTCTGCTGATCGAGCCCAAAGCGCGCTCGACACTTCTTAGGAGCGCTCAGGTCTGATGCCACAACAGGGAGGGAAGCCAGCAGAGAGGAGGAAGAAAAACCAAAAAGGAGGGAAGAGAAAGAGGAGAAAAATAAAGGAGAAAAATCGTAAACCAGTGAGGCTGCGAGTCTCGAAATCGTGGCATATTTAGCTTATTTCCCCCCCTAATTAAAAAGATGCAAGTAATTGTGCAGTATGCCTTTATAGAAAAGGACTGTCAGAAGACACGGTTAGTGTTTCAGACATTAGTCAAATCAAACCACAAGCAAAAAGTAAACAAATGCATAAATGTGCAAGGATTAAGTATAAAAAAGCGAATAAAAAGATAATAGGTATTTGTTTAAGGTAGAGAATACGATGGGGGAAATAATGCAGACATGATTACATTTCTGCTAAGTGCCATTCATAGTTATCTTTTTATCAGCATATTTGAAAAGGAGAGGGTATAGGTGGTAGGTGAAAGAGGCAGCAGTATCAGACTGTTAAAATAAGGGAAGGTTTGGGTTAGTCCCTGCCAGCGAAAGCATTAAAGGGTTGAACCCAGCAGCAAGGGCACTTCTACTTAGACCTGAATTCAACCACCTGACACAATGTTTTCCTTTACCTTGACCTGTCAACAAACAATTAGTTGTGTAATCTTCTAGAACTCTACCATGGGCTCTACACAGCCAGCCCAATTTAGATTCCCCCCCTTCGAATTTTGACCAATCAGATCAGCACTGAATATGTGAAAAACTCTGATGTGGTCAAAAGACCAATTAGTGGGAAAAAATATCAGAATTTGGCTACCTGTGTAAATGCAGCCATAATGGCTTAATAATCATATGTAGAGCAAAGTTTACACTTGGGTCAAAGGAGGAATCCTGTGGTGAGTTGTTTGAATCCAGGTCCTAGTTTGAGCAGAGACAGCATAGAAGGGCATAGAATAGGCCCAACTCATGCTGGCCCAGGGAAAGGAGAAGGTGCAGCTACTGAAGCAAATAGATTAAGGAGGTTTACCCTGACTGACATCAAATCTCTGGGTCATAACTCAACATTAAGATTCTGTAACTTTTACAGTCACTGCTAGAAATATATACTACATATTGATTTGGCCAAATGGGGAAGATTGTTCTGGAATTAATTACTTTAACATAGAAGCATCATTAAATAAATGTGTAAGTATATCAAATGAAACATACTTTTGCTAGTATAATAAATAAAATGGTCAAATAAATAAACATAATCAACATTTTAAGAAATAAAGCAACAAACAAAGTCAATAACATCCTTCAAAATATTGTATTTAGCTTAGTAAAACTACTTTTAAATAGACTATAATACACATACATAGATTAATAAATACATGATAAACCAAAGAGAGAAAAAAAAAAAAAGTTAGTAATTTAAGACTCAAAATGACATTAGCACCTGTAATCGGAGGGAGTGAAAGGCAAGGGTTTGGAAAATATTCTCTGTGTTCTGAAAAAAAGAACAGATAGAGAGGCCTTCAAGAGGGGATCCTTCACGTAAACGAGCGTAAAATACAGTTTAATATTTCTCCTTCTCAACTCACAATATGGATGATCAGAAGAATATGAATAATAAGAATATAAAATGAAGAAATAATAAAATTAGCAAACCTCCTTAATTTCAAGAAGTGGGTGATTTTTGTTTGTTTGTGTGCATGCATGCAGACAAGCAGGGGCAGCCCATGTTACACACACACACACACACACACACACACACACACACACACATGCACCCACACACGCACAGACACACACACAAGCACAGTCTATCTGCAGGGCACAGGCATTATAACACACAGACACACACAACACTGGCAAAGTTAATGGCTCTCACAACGCTTAAATTTCACATTCTCAAAACACACATCACAGTATCATAAATGCTGGGGGGCAAAGTGGAGAGGGGTGATGTTGGCGGGGGTGAGGAGGAGGGATGAGGCTGGTGGGGGGGGTCATGCATATTCAATGTTATTAGCTGGGGAAGGCTAGGGGAGGGGATGGGGAATGGAAGGAGGGGGCGAACAAGCAAGTCTACCATTTAAATATTGCATTGGGTAGCATAACTATGTACAAAAAAACGAGCCAGGCACAACAACACACAAAAAAAAAAACGGGCTAGACTTTTATCTTGTGAGATGTCACACAGTCCTGACACATGATGGGGCTCCTCTAATAGGAGGTAATTGGCGCTCACTTACCATTGCCCTCTCCTGGCTGCTTATCCCTTTTTCTCTTCTTCTTTTTGCCCTGTTGGTTACCCGCCAAAAGAAGAGAAATAGACAGGAACCTTAGTTATTATATTGCAGAAGACCCGATACATGAAATAAAAACGGGGCCCATATTTCTGTTTATTTATTCATTCATTCTCTCGCTCTCTCTGCCCGCTGGTTTTAACTGCCACTGCAGGCCATAACAGAATTTTCCCTTCTCACTTTTTGTACTTTTTCCCCCTTCTTTTATTTTGCTGCATTTTATATAGAGGCTTTGTTGGTTTGTAGTGAGGGAGTCAGATTTGTGCACAATGCTTTGGGCAGGCTGAGAGGAGTCAGAGTTTCACTGGTCAATCTGTACTGCTGGACACACCATGCTGGGAGAGAAACTTCCTTCAGCAATCAGCATTTCAGGGCTTTTAGGCCCTGTTTAAATAGCCCAACATGTCTACTGTAAAGTATATTGGAGATTCCATCGACTAAGGTGTTTAGGGAAACAGACAGCAGGCATTGCTAAGGAGGTGAGCTCTCAGCTCAGACAGAACAGCAAGAGCACTCATCCCAGGGACATGTTCTTGTGAGGGGAGAAATACAGGATGTACATGTTGAAAACTTAAAAACTTACATAGTTATCTCGTGCTGACCAGCCTGGGTAGAGCTGCATGTGAAGCTGTCGCTCTTTCCGGGCCAGCTCGTAGTATTTCGCCTGCTCCTCTCGTGTTAGGGCATGCCACTATAGACAGACACACAGAAAAAGAGAGAGGGACAGGACATAATACAAAGAGGTGAGTGCAAGGCGAGAAGACTATAATTGTCAACAGTAAACATGACCATGTTCAGCCAAGAGCCGTGAGAGGTAGAGACAAAATAAGATATAGTGAGTGAGCCTCTGTATAGTGGTGTTGTCTCTCTCTCACCCTTCGTCCCAGGATCTGGTTGATGGCGGCGCTCTCTTTCAACGTGCACTCGGCCACCACCTTGGCCCTCATCTCCTTCATGTAGAGCATGAAGGCGTTCAGCGGCTTCTTTATGTGGGGCTGCTTCTTCTTCTCATCCTCCTTTTTCGAGTCCTGGTGTTTCCTGTGGAGTGTGTACAGTATAGTACTGTATGGTTGGCAAATACCCAGAATTGGTATTAAACAGATTATTGTAATGGTAGAATTTAGAACAACAAGACCAGTGCCAATTTTGACTACACTGCTGTTTAGTTTACAATGGTGAAAACAACCAGGTTATGTGTACTCACGAGCTGTTGAGGCCTATGTCGCTGTGGGAGGACTCCTGCTTGACGTTGGGCGTGACGATGGCAGGGTGGGGGATGCCGGTCTGGTGCAAACTGTGGTGAGGGGGGACCATGTGGTGAGGGAACCTGGAGGACAGAAAACTGTGTAAATCGTCAGAGTGGACACGTGTGAAATGGAAGATGGACACATATTAGACACAAATAGACAGAATATGCTCACTCGACATTAATACAGATGTGCATATATACAGGGCCGAATCCTACCTTGAGGTCCGAGCATGAAAGTCCGATTTTCACGCAAATCTCTCATTGATGTCCAATGCATGACTTAACACAAAAGCTTGAGTTTCGCACGGGTATATCAAGAAAAGATTCGGCCCATAAGTATCACAAAATTTAGATCTCACAATCACATCGAAACTGTTACACAGCAAACACGTTACACAGCAAACACACGCTACACATCATATTGAGTTATATTTCATACAGTATATTCATTTTAAAAAGAGAGTCCGTTTGTGTTGGAGTGGGAAGTGTGTTAAATAGAAAGACAGGGCAGCCATTGCACTGAAGGTTTATCTTTGACAAGCCCAAATGGTCCATACAGACACTTCAACTACACGTGTCCTTGTAATGGATTCTATAAAATCCTCACTTGCTTCCATAACAGAGACAAAATAGTGACTTGGCTCCCCTTTTCTCCAAGGTGAATTCAGTGTTTAGTGCTGACACCCCTCTCTCCAGACTGTGGATGACAAATACAGGTCCCAGGATGTCTTGCCCCACTTTACAATGTGACAAACTACAGTTCTATGGAGTCTTGTGCCAAACCGCTGTGTGAGCTGATGTCAAATCCCAGTCCCAGTGCACCACTTTATCTTTAATCATTGGCAAGGCACCTTTTTCTATCTGTCCTCATGCTTGATCCGAATTATTAATGGTGTTACCATTCTTTATCTCCCCCTTCTACATCTTCATAATACTGGTAGAATCATTTCATCATCTCCCACAGCTACAGTGATTGAGGGCAATAACCAGCATCTATTGAGCAGTGTGTGTGAGAGAGAGAGAGAGAGAGAGAGAGAGAGAGAGAGAGTAAATGTGTGTGTGTGTGCAAGATTATTTGTATGAGTGTGTCTGTGTCTGTGTGTGCACAGTATATATCTCAGCTATGCATGACCGTTCACAAATCATAGAAAAAGAGTGGAGGATGAAGAAGGGCAAAAAAGGAGGAATATTATATATATTTTTTAAACAGCTCATTATCTGGCTATGTCTGGCTGCATGGCTCGGAGCCAGAATATAATGATGAGCATAAACTCGCCAGGAACAACTCGTTTCTGTTGCAGGCGATCTCTGGGGAGTGTTCCCTCTCTCCCTCCTCCCTCTCTCTTGCTCTCTCCTCTCCTCCACTGCTCTTCTCTCTTCCCTTTATCATTGACACGTTTGTGTTTGCGCCATGTCATCTGCTGAGGCGACCGTGGCAGTGGCTGCGGATCACTCATCATTAGCCCGCCACACTTCCTCTACTCTCTCTCTTCTTCTTTCTCTCTCTTTTTCCTTCCTTCTCGCCTTCTTTCTCTCTCTCTTGGTGCTCTTGTTAAGTTTCCTCTGTTCCAGCATCCAATTTTTTTCTCTTCTTCCTTCTCTACACTCCTCCTCCTCCTGCTCCCTGTCCCCTTACCACATCCACATCCCCCCCCCCCCCCCCGCCCCAGCTGCCACCGCGCGGCCCAGGTTATGGTTTAAACATGACGGCCATCCCTTTGATGTGCGGGGGCATCATCATCTTGCCTCATCAGCACAGAACAGAACAGCGCCTTGGACCAATTTAGCCAACCCCCAGGCTCCTATGTCTCAATCTGAAAGGCAAGGATGGGGGTGGGTCATTGGCTGCAACACAGGCCCAGTGTCAGCCAGTGCCATTTAATTGCCAATGTGAGGAAGTACCCCTGTGCCTGGTTAATGTACAGGATAACGAACTCGGCCGGCGCGCTTTCCCTTCCGCAGGAAAAAAGAGGGGTAGCGAGAAGGGAGAGAGAGCGATGAGGGGGGAACATATCAAAGCGCAGGCGTTGGGCAGGGGGGCGAGGGGTTTTACACTTCTCCCCACCTGTCACATACAGGGCCCGCCAGAGATAATGGACCTGTACGGTTCCAATCCCATTATCAAAATAATGTTTCTCATTTGCTCCGTTCGACTGACTCTGCTCTCTCTTGCCTGCCTTTTTTCCCCCTTTCAGAGAATGTATTTTTTAAACAGGACCTAGGTGCAAGGTGCTCATTGAGTGGGTGCAAGGTACGAGAGCCAGACTTGCTCGCTGCATTCTAATTGGGCCGGTATGTGGCACTAGGGGCTAGTACTGAAGCACTAGTTCTCTTGTTAAGATCTGGCAAGCCAGTAAAATACAGGATCAGGACATCTCAATGTAATTATTAGACACAGACTGGATGTCCGTGTCTAACTACTGGATGTCTTGTGCCATATTTAAGCAAGAAAAGCCCTTTTAAAGACGAGACAATTTTTTGCTTCTGAAACCCTGCCATATACACGATTATCCAAACCTTCCCACTCTATGCCATTTCTCTACGCCGTCGACAACCCAATCGGACGTCTTTTATTTTTTTGTCAATTCCCCAGTGGAAGTTATAACAAGGACATGCTAAAGCCCCTTTCTCCAGAGATGGAGACCTCCACCTATTCAGCTATGCTAATTCAATTAGGGCTCATCAGAACGCATTAGCTCTCCCCAGCCCCACAGCCCAGCCAATCCCCCATCCAGTAGATTCAATTAGCCTTGCTGGAAATAAGATGATCACAATGTAGAGGCCGTCATTAGGGGTGAATTAGCTGTCACTTAAAACACAGGTCCACTAGATGCTGCCAGGTCCTGCTTAGTCTGGCTGCCTGTGCTCTACCAGACACCAGACGCACCCTGCCTGTACCTGAGAGCAAGGCAACCAGGGCTAGGATTGGGAGAGGGAGTAGGGCAAGGTCTGCTTCATGGGGGTTGCTAGGGGTGGAAGAGGGACACAATAGGGATAGAGAGGAGAAATTAGCGCCATCTTAACCCTGCTACATAGATGACACCCACATATGGAAAACAAGACTGTGCTACAGTGAACTGTGAAGATGGTTGGGTCTGTTCCTAAAGCCACAAGGGAGTCTGGGTCAAGGGGTGGCCAACAATGATATAACCTATCAACCTAAGTATTAATGAAGAATACACGTGAAGGTATATAGTTTCAATGTAAGGCTAACCAAGAAAAAGGACAAACGAAGAGCTATTGGCTCACCTAGCCTCTCTTTTTAACAGAAAGTGTGAAGTCAATCTGCTTGTCTGCTTTTAATTAAAATAAGTGTACCAAGAGGCCATGTCAGAGTGTGTGTGCGTGTATGTGTGTGTGTGAGGGAGAGAGAGAGAGAGGGTGGGGATAAGGAACCCGAGTGCATACGTGTTCAATGTCAAAGTTCTGAGGGTGTCAGGTACTATTTCACAACATTAAACTTTCCATATCCCATTCGAGGCCTCCCTCTCTCTTCTTCCCTTCTTTTGCATTCTCTCTCCTTCCCTCCCTCGCTCACACTTATCCATCAACGTCACAGAGGTCTGAACAGTCGACTCTCAGGAGCTGCTTTTCCAATCAGCACGTAATTAAACTGAAGCTTGGCCTGTTCCCCATACTCCCTAGGCCTCTGCCTCTCCCACCCTCCCCTCAAAACTATAAACCATCCCCGTTCCAAACTCTCCAGCTGCCTGCAATGAAATGCCTGTGAATACTGTTATGGGCTCAGGGAGAGGGACAGGGGAAAAGGGAAAGGGAGGGGCGGCCATATGGAATTGTTTGTTTTTGTTGTTATCGTTTTTCGAAAATACTCTGAACCTACAAATCATAGGGTACTTGTCATCCACAGTTAACTCTTCCCTCTTCCCACACAATGCAGAGAATTATAGCACAGCCCCCAGGGGAGCCATGCCCAGTTAAAGACAGATAATACAACAACAACAAACATATGTGCCCCCCTGGGTCCACTTGAGTCCAGAGCTCTCCTCTTAAGCTGGACCCTAATGGACCCAACAAAGCATTAGCCAAGTGTCAAGCCCGAGTCTACATCATTCTCTCCTTTTAAGTGTCTATATGTTTATTTATCAATGTGTCTGGTGGCTAAAAACTAGGACATGCCCCATCCATTACAGATGTGGCTGACATGCAGCTAGGGTAAATGTTCTTCAGGGGCCTCATTAGAAAGTGATAAATATAATTAATATTTCAACACATAGTGGGGACACTGGAGGATTGGCCTTTTGAGCACGGAGACGAGAGTGTGCACTTTCCTTAAGGGATAAGTTTACGCAGACTGTGTGTGACGCCTGTGTGTGCACCCGCGTCATGGCCTCCTCCTGTGTGTGTGTATGCCTGTTTATCTCCCAAGGCTCAACTCACCTTTGCATGGATGCATTGACAGTGAGTGCAGTCGGGTAGGGGTGTCTAAAACCCCCTGTTGTGATTGGGTAAACAGGTTGACCTTGCCTAGGAGAAGGAAAAAGAACAAAGGGAAGAGAGGGAGGTAAAGAAACAGGGTTGATGGAAGGAGAGGAGGTAAAGCCCTCTCCCTCTCTCCCCGATCGCAGGTCTCTTTATTCTCATTTGATCAGGACTAAAATCTAGGGGATTGCAGAGTGCGGATCAAAGGAGAGGCAAACTCCGAACAATTTGAATACCACAAATTTGATAGGAATGGCTAATTAAATTTCATAACCCTTCGCTCGGTGTCGACGGAGAGGGAGCCCCTTCCTCCCCGAGCTGGAACTAGGTGTTTTGTTGTGATAATTAAAGACGAAGCGCGGGACTCTTTAATGGAGCCATCACGCTAATTGAGGTCTACACATCCAAAGACAACCAATAATGAATGTAAATTTATACCAAAATAAAGTGCAGCAAATCAAAGGGTGCCGTGGCTGCGCTCGGGGCCTCTTCCGGTATTTACATCGCGGTGAGAAAACATTAAATTAACAGAGCTTAATTTGTAGCCTTTTGTCATATTAACAAGTGTTGACAAGAGTTACCAGGGGAGAGCCCCCGTGTGGAATTCTGGGTAAAATACGGGCAATCACGGTTCATTAATCTAATTGGACAATACAGAGAAATGCAAAAATGCATTTGCCACAAAGAAGCAAGTTGGGGCTGGAGCAAAGGGGGGGGTTAGGAAACCGCAGTGTGCTTCTAAGGCCCAGTAGTTGGTCCATTGCCAGAATGTATAAACTGGAGACAGTGGTCAGCCAGGAGTCAAATCAGTGCTTGATCAAAACTGAGAGGGCCCAGTTTGAGTTAAGTGGATACCGAGCTTTCCCTATGTGCTCTGCTTATGATGTTACCAGTCAGGAAAATACAGAAACCAAGCTCTTAGAAAACCCAACAAAACCAGAAGACATTGCCTCTGAAGGAGAACCATTTGACATTATAAACTGGGTGGTTCTATCCCTGAATGCTGATTGGCTGATAGCCGTGGTATATATACCACGGGTATGACAAAACATTTATTTTTAATACTCTAATTACGTTGGCAGCCAGTTTATAATAGCAATAAGGTACCTCAGGGGTTTGTGATATATGGCCAATATACCACGGCTAAGGGCTGTATCCAGGCACTCGGCGTTGTGTCGTGAATAAGAACAGCTGTTAGCCGTGGTATATTGGCCATATACCACACCTCCTCGGGCCTTATTGCTAAATTACATCATCTACATTAGGGATGCTGATTTTATACCATAACGATATACTTAATGATCCAAACTGCTAAATAGATCTACATCTAGACATAGTTATAAACATTGTAGCCAAGCACATGCGTGGAGAAATAAAAAACATGCTTGATGACAGTGGAGAAAGAGGATAATAAAATGCTGCTTACTGTGGTACTAACCAGCCTAGCGGATGGGGGAGCTGCCCTACAGAGCCAGGCGATAGAGGGTAATAGGGAGATATGTCTGGGTGTTGTGGAGGCCTTGGAATTCCTGGAGAGAAAGAGAGAGAAAGGGTAGAGAGAGCAAGGGTAGAGGGACAAATAAAGAGGGAGAGAGAGATGGACCCCGAAACATCAGTCAGTGTTAAATTCCTCCTTTGTGTGTTTCATAATGAACAGAGTCGACATCACAGGAAGCTGGGTGGGTGGAGAGGAGGAGGAGGAGGAGGAAGAGCGGTTGCGCTCACATGTACACAGTGCTAAATCACACGTCCTGATCAAAGCTGTTTGAGTCTGGCAGTACGGTGTCATAACGTGCTGAGAGAAGAGGGGGGGGGATAAACAGGGTTCGACTTCATATAAATCTAAGTTCTCTTACTGTCATAAGCATGAATGAAGGGATGTTATAAACCGTCTCTGCAAGTTATTAATGGCCAGCTTGTTTCATAGCTAATATACTGGATGACACTACAGTGTTGTATTTGCCTAGCAGTCTTTATCTGACATAGGCTCTTACAAGCATTTCGCTACACCCACAATAACATCTGCTAAATATGTGTATGTGACCAATACAATGTGATTTGATTTATGACTTTCGATAACATCTATGACATGCTTATGACATTGTAAAGTAGGCCTTATAAATAGGGGCCCTTGGGTTTCCAGCTTCTTTTAACCAGAATTAGTTCATCCTATTCCTCCTAACGTTTTTAACAGAGACAGAAATAATGTAGTTTTCTCATCTGATACAGTGACAGAGATGTCCTACAGAGGACACTGCGAAACAATCACACATTTGCCAATGTCGCAATCACTTGCTGTGGCAGTTGACAGGCAAATAAAACATGCAGACAAGCCACCCAAAACATTAGGCCTCCAAAGGTCTGTCGTAAAAAAAGGAGGAATGGCGATAGCGAGGAAATTATGGCTTTTCCATTTTTCTGGTGTTGAGCGTTAAAACATGACAAGGAAGTGTTTGAGTTCCACTGGCAGACAGCACAGCGGAGGGACTTTTATTTACTCTGGTGCATTATTTTACAGTGGTCCTGCCTGGCCTGCATATCAGTGCAGCTGTGGAGCAGTTTTTGTTTGGCTGGTGCCAATATGGCCACAGTGGACCCAGATGAAGAGTACTGCAGAACTAACCCTGGCCCCATGAATCTGTCCACAGCCGGTGTGTTGCTGGTGTGTGTCATACCCAAAGCCACAGGGCCAAGCCAGGTATTTGAAAATCTGCCCCATGGGAAGGTTTCCATAGACATTGTTCAGTGACAGGTGCCTAAGGAACATTTTGTGCATCCAAGAAGTAGACACACCCTCACTGAGGTTTGTCTCTCAAAACTGATGGCGAACTAATTGAGAACAATTTTTATAAAAAGTTATAGATCGTTAAGGGTTCCAGAGTGGCGCAGCTTTCTAAGGCATTGCATCCAAGTGCTAGAGGTGTCACTACAGACCCTGGTTCATTTTCAGGCTGTATCACAACCGGCCATGATTGGGAGTCCCTTAGGGTGGCGCACAATTGGCACATCGTTAACCGGGTTAGGGTTTGGTAAGCTGTCATTGTAAAGAAGAATTTGTTCTTAACTGACTTGCCTCATTAAATTAAACAATTTTAAAATTCCACATTTGTAGTTGAGGAGGGTTTCAAAAATGTTGTATGACCTAGTTCTACAGACACTGACTGACTGACGCACTCCTCAGAGGAAAGAGTTCCTAACGTTGCTCTCCATTGCCATCCAGTGCTGAAGTCTTAATATAACTTGTTAATTAATTCAACAACACTAAGCTCAATTAAGCAGACCATTAACTGGCACATTAAACAGCAGCTGGGTCATTATCACCCTTTTGTGAGGAAAATCATAATAAGAGACCATTATTACCTCAAAACCCTAACAAAACAACCAGAGACCCTTCAAAGCTATTCAACACTAACTCAATATTATGTACAACATATTGAAAGTGAGTTGACCTGCTAGATCAAAATGTTTATTGCTGGTGGACATTTAACATGAAGGAATGCTACATTTAAATTCAGTCAGATGGATGGGGAACATGCTGTGGTGTGTGTGTGTGTGTGTGTGTGTGTGTGTGTGTGTGTGTGTGTGTGTGTGTGTGTGTGTGTGTGTGTGTGTGTGTGTGTGTTTGTGTGTGGGAGAGGAGCATTCAGGCATGTGAAGTTACACACACACCCACCTCCTCCTGTAGTGTCAGAGGAGAGAGGAAATAGTGATCCTCCCCTCCCTGCCAGAGCCAAATCAACAGGCTTACTTCTGCAGGACCAGAGACACAATAGCACAGCCATAAGGAGAGAGAAGCTTTCTGTCTGAGTAGCCCTGACTGTTGTCTGCCTCACACCTGGTCAGAGAAAGCAGGCCCTGCAATGCTGTGCTTTGTAAGGGCTATATCTTCTATAAATAAAACTACATTTGATCAGCCAGTCGTGTGTGTGTGTGTGTGTGTGTGTGTCTGTGTGTGTGTGTGTGTTTGTGGTGATTGCATAGGCAGCAGTGGTAGCCTTTGTATGTAGACAACAATAAGAATTTTTCTGTGTTCTGTTGAGGAATTCAAAATAAACTTTTTTTTTCTCTTTTGTTGACCTTGGGAGAAGATCTCGTGGCTATTGTATGTTAGTCGCTGGAATATCACTCTTTGGATTTGAGGTCTGTGTGTCTTTGGAACATTGGCTGGAGTGTTAACCATTTCCCAACCATTTTTACCATTCCCCAACGGGGTATCAATGTAGTGTAGTGTAGTGTAGTGTAGTGTAGTGTAGTGTAGTGTAGTGTAGTGTAGTGTAGTGTGTGTATGTTCTCTGTCTTACCTGTTTTGGGGTCCACGTCTCCCTGTAGGTGCGGAGGGGGGTTGCCCGGTGTGAAGTGCTCATTGCTGTAGGTGATCAGAGGCGTGAGCGGGTGCACGTGGTGAGGGTGCTGTACCACTGGGACTTTATTAGACTATAAAGAGAGGGAGAGAGAGGAGGAGGGGAAAGGGGGAGAAAATAAAACAAAAGAAGAGTGTATTAATATTTGGGTTAGGGGTAGAGATGGCAGGCGCCTTCAGTAGAGTTACAACATGGCTCAGAAAGCTCTAGAAAATTGAGAGCCATCAAATGATCAACCCCCTCGGAGCGCAAAACCGCCAGAGTAGAGTGAAAATAGTGTGCTTGGTAATTAAGAACACTTTTGCGGCGACACTCCGCGACTCAGTAATGCTATCTCAGATGCAGGGCTGTCATTTTAGTTTTGGACTGGGGCTGCATGACAAGGGGTATCTTACTGGGGGTAGATCGATCAGGTGCAGACCACCAAATGTGTAAAATCCACACCCATTATAACAACAGTCAGCAATCCTCTACCATCCAACCCCTCACTTAGTGCTTCACCCTACTGATTCCCTCTCCTCCCTCTGCTACATACCCCTCTACCCCTCCCCTCGCTGTCCCCCCAGGGTCTGGTTTTGGAGGGGGGTAGAGGAGGAGGGGGGTAGAGGAGGAGGGGAGGTAAAGAGGACAGGGGGGCATTGTAATAATAGAGGGGAGAAAATCCATTTCTACATTTTTGCCAAATTAGTTTTAGCTATGTAATCTGCTCTTTGTGCTCCTAAGTGGCCCAGGCCCCTTTTTCAATTACCCAAAGATTACAGTTAAGCTGAGGGGTGCTCCGCCATGGGCCATGTTAACCAGAGCTCAGCCCTCTTCTCCAGGCACACACACACACACACACACACACACACACACACACACACACACACACACACACACACACACACACACACACACACACACACACACACACACACACACACACACACACACACACACACACACACACACACACACACACACACACACACACACACACACACACACACACACACTAACCAGATTAGTGTTCTGGTTTAAACCACTGGCGGTGAGCTGGTCTTGCTCTTCAACTCATATTCTGTCCCTCGGCAGTCAAAGAGGCATCACTAATCAGGCTTGTGGTAACATGGCTGATGTATGCTGGGGAAAAGGAGAGTGAGCTGGTGTGTGTCTCTGTGTGTGTAGAGAGAGGGAGGGAGGGAGTAGGAGCAATGGGGGTGTGGGTAATGTTCCCTTCACAAGTTCAATTTGCACTCTTGCAGTCCAAACACACTCATTAGCAGCCCTAACCATGGCGAGGCACCAACCCAAAACCTGGCTGTGGCAATTTTCCAATAGACTTTGAAATGCATTAAAGTAGGAGAGGGAGGGAGGGAGGGATAATGTATGGACTCTATGCTCATTTAACTATACAAATGCAAAGCTGAGGGCCCTAGGCAAGACACGTGTGCAGAGCTTAATGCTGAAAATCCATCATATCCATAGGCTGAACCAACTGTGAGCAATTTATGAGATACATTTCTGTGTAACTGACAACCAGATTGGTCTGAACTGAACTGTACCAGGCTGGAGTGGGTAAAGTTCCCTTCCAGTGGAGCTGTGAGAGGGGTAGAGAGGAGAGGGGAGGGGGAAGGGTAGCGCCAAGCGAGAGAGGGAGGGGGGAGGGGTGGCATTCCACACCGCATGGTCCCAATGAAAGATTAATGAACCCAGTAGAACTACTGGGAAACATGGAGAGACTCTAGGGACTCATTCACAGCCCTGAGCTCAAAAGACTGGAGAGTGAGAGAGGGAGGAAAGAGAGTGAGAGAAGAAGAGGGGAGGGTGTTGGTTGTGGTACACGACTCGTTAAAATGAATACAAGACACAAATCAACATGTTTCTTCCCCACAGTCCCCATATCTAATCTAAAAATCTTGAACAGAGGGATAAAAAAAGATGGGGAGATGACAGCTGCCAAACACAGCTGACGAGGTAGCCATTGAGCAAAACGCACTGGCTGCCCCAAACGGCCTTCTCTCCTCTACCCCCTTCAGTAATGATGTGAAAGAATGTTGTCAATTCTCCCTCTGCTGAAAGGCTTTAGAGGCCATTTAAATTAGTTATTTTGTCTCCATTGAGAGACTGTTTAAAATGCCCATCCACCAAGTATGCATTAAGAGCGAGACAGCTAGAGACAGCAAGAGATGACAGAGAGAGAAGGACAGAGAGCGAAAGGGGGAGAGAGAGAGACTGTTTGAGCATGATAGAGAGAGCGAAGCTGTGAGAGAGAAACTGTGTGTGTGTGTGAGAGAGAAAGCGAAAGAGAGAGAAAGAAAGAGAGAGAGAGATTGAAAGAGATGTAGAGAGGGATTTACATGGGGCTAACAGGCCTCCATTTCAGAAGCCCCGAGCAGTGCCAGGCAAATAATAGACAACGCAAAGTGCTCCAGTTTATATGGCTTCTGGGCCATGCGGACAATACTGCTGTTTGGCTACTGTAGCGGCCAGCCTCTCTCTGTGTGACTGAGGGGAGGATTAGAACCACCCCATGAAGGGGGGAGGAAAGAGGGAGGTATAATGTCACCCATAGAGAGAAACATTCATCAGCAATGGAGGTTTGCTGCCTTACAGAGAAGGCTAGTCTGTATCAAGACGAAAGAATAAATGCATTCTGAAGTATTTTTCAGTACAGTTATTTTAAAACAACTCTGGAGAATGCCTCCATTCTATGCTCACATGCAGCAAGAGGGGTGTGAGAGTGAAACATTTTGTGCAGCTTCCATTTGGGTCAAGTTGACTCACACACACACCTCTACATGCCCTAGAGTCCAGACGTCACTGACAAGTCCATGAGTTAAGCTTTTGCACTTTCACAGAGAGAACAGGTGAGTCATACCAGATTCCAACACCTACAGTGCAGAGCCCATATGGACTGTAACACACGCACAGAACTTAAGTAGAACAGCCATGGAGAGAGGCGGGATGATTTTTTGTTTTACTGATATGAGCCCAATCACACCTGAAGTTCAGGCCTTTGCAGAAAACACAGACTATTTTCACACCATATCAACAATACAGTTTAGTCCCCCCCCCCAAAATAAGATATAGCCTACACTGCGTGTACGTGCACACACACACACACACACACACACACACACACACACACACACACACACACACACACACACACACACACACACACACACACACACACACACACACACACACACACACACACACACACACACACACACAGTCCATTAAAATGAAGCCTCAGTGCAGCACCTGCTTTTTTTCCCATTAAAATGAAAGTAGGCCTAGGTGCAGCACCTGCTTTTAACACCCTCGGACAACAGGCGCTGACGGAATCACACCACAGCTACTCAAACAAGTGGAGCATTATACAAAGCACACATGCTAAACAAAGGAACTACGTGGGAGTATTTTCTGTTTCTCTACAAAGGAAGGAGCAAAGCCGACTTCCTGGCCCTGTTGCCATCACTCCCACCACATTCAGTATTACTATAGACAGAAATATACCAGGAGACTAATCACGAGAGAGCTGTTCAAGAAAGTGCACACACGCTCAAACGGGTACACAATCAACACACAATTGTATGAATTTGTATACACTACTGTTCCTTGACCTTGATTAACCATTTCAAAGAAAGTGTCCCGCAGAAATTCCAACTGCTGAATGGCTAAACCCTTTACAGAAGCTCTGTAGTACTACGGCATGTGCATACACCTCTGCACACACACTGTAGCGCACTTTATAAATATATATACATAAAAAGACTCACACTGCCAAGAAAGACAACAGTTTTTTCGAGAGAGAGTGTGTCTGTGAGAGCGTACATGTTCACATGAGTGTATGCGTGCGTACGCTGAACCCCCTTGGTGCGAGTGACAGTCGCAGTATCAGGGTCTTGACCACTGGTGGTGATCTCACTAGTGTCTGGGCTGTGTGGATGGAGAGAGGGCCTGTGTGTTTGTGTGCAGGCCCTCTGGTTGCCACGGAGAGGCTGTGTCACACTCACTCAGCATCATTGTCCGACCCCTGACCCCTAGGCATTCCCATCAGCCACTCATGCAATGGGGCTGATGTAGGGCGGACACAACTTGTCCGAGTTGGTTAGGTATCCTCTTTCTTTATGGTTCAACTGACCATGGTTTTGGATCTGAAAATAAAGCGTGACCTTTATCAAGTGGTATTTCACGTTCCAATGGTACATTTGAGTAAATAACTTGGTTTTTACAATATTGTTTATCATTTAGTCTACGAAACAATCAAACTTTGTCAAATCACTTTTTGAGCTGCTTCACCACAGGCATGTGGTAATGACAGTTACAAGAGGATACCCTGTGAGAGACAGAAACAAAGAGGAGGGTGACAGAGAGAGAGAGAAAAGCAGGACAGGGAAAAGCTGTTGGCCTTGCATTTCCGCCTGGTGGCACCTTGCAGGGCAATTTCAAGACTAAATGTGAAGGTGGCGACCTTGTGGCCCCTGGGGGGCCCTACACGTCTCTCCATGCTTTATCTCATGATATGATGAGTTGTCACAACGCCTTGCAGGCTCTAATGAGCTGTAGTGGGAGTGAGGGGGGCAGGGGGACCAGGGGGGCTGACAGCGTAGTGATGGATAGGGGTCCTCGCAGGCCCACAAATTCCAGAGCAAGCATAAAAAGCTGCCAGGGCACTGATCCCCTCCCAAAACGTGCCTGTGGCCCGCATCCAAGCACACACACAGAGACACCATGCAGAAAACACACACTGTGCAAGAGGAGTGGGAGGGAGGGAGGGAGAGAAAGAAAGAGAGAGAGAGAGGGAGGGAATGATTGGAGCTTGTGTGTATAGACTTTCACATTATCTGATAAGTGCAAAAACAAAACACATGGCAACATCAAAATTACTGTCCACGATCACAATAGGTCTTATTGGTGTGATAGGATTTATTTTCATAAAACATTCAAGTTTACCTCTAAGGCGTTAAGAGTGCCCGCTCCAGGCAAAATATTATCGTCTCCAAGCGACACCCATATCACATCTCTGTTGCCAGTAACTACATTTTCCCTCTCACTGTAGCAGTGATGGAGATCAAAGTGAACATTCCCAAAGATACAGATCGCAGGCTACACATCAAATCCTAGTAACGATGCCATATTTTCATTAATGCAACACCTTGGGGCCAAACGAGCAGAGAAACACATTTACATACCATTTTGTGTTGGTTTCTTTACCAATACAATATCTTAAAGCGTAATCTTCTATGAACATACTGTATATACACTCTTAGAAAAAAGTGTTCCAAAAGGGTTATTTGGCTGTACCCATAGGAGAAACCTTTTTGTTTCCAGGTAGAACCTTTTTGGTTTCAGGTAGAACCCAAAAGGGTACTTCCTGGAACCAAAAAGGGTTCTTCAAAGGGTTATCCTGTGGGGACAACCGAAGAACCCTTTTAGGTTCTAGATAGCACCTTTATTTTCTAAGAGTGTACAGTGTCAGAATAAAAATACACACACTAACTTAGATCATATTTGAGTTAAAGCTGGACAATTTCTGCAGCATTAAATACATCAATATTTAGATGTGGAAACAACCCTCACTGTTGTGTTTGCACTAAAATACTATCTCAGTAATATCTCAATGCTGTGTTGGAAAAAAATGAAAGAATTTAGGAAAGTGCCAGGCGATCAGTATTGCTATTCCAGCCAGGGAGAAAAAAAATCAGCCCACTCCAAGGGCATCTTGCTCTAGAGACCGAGTCAGTATATTTAAAAGTTAATCTATTCACTTTGCTTCTGTGACATGCTTGCTGCTGATCACAGGACCTAACAAAAAATGTATCTGGGCCAAAGCCTTTGCTCTCACTCTCCATCTCTCTTCATTCATTCATACATATTGAAGTCTGTCATTTGTCAAATTTACATTTTGCAATATATCTTCCATATAACTTTGTCAATGTGATTTTAATAATTAATTGTCTAAAATGTATTTCATATTGAGTTTTATACAAGAGCAATGTGCTATGTGTGTTTACACTTCCCCATTAGAATGTAATCATCTCTTGAGCTTTCCTACCCGAGTTGAAGTGGTGTCTAGAAGCAGTGATACTACAGTGCAGGAGCTACATTGAGTTCTGTCATGAGCTTTTGAAATGCAATCAGCGTTTTACATTTTCAGTTGAAAGAGGAGGCAATTATAATTTTGAATTAGACGGCAAAATTAAGAGAGGAATATGTTAATTTGTGGGTTATTTCAATTATATTTTCCATTTCATGGTTAGACGCGAGCATGATCAAATAATGCTTTGTCTAGGAATTACTATTCAGTTGGATAATAAGGTATGATCTTTTGATAAATAATACAAAGTAATACTGAACTAACTATTTTCATTTTAATTCATTAGTAAATAACTGTTTATAGATTTGAATAGCAATTTAAAACAAAATGGCAAATGCTGCCTTCTGTCTTTGGCCTGTTTCTGTAAATGTACACTGCTCATTAGCATATCCCCACACACACCTCCCAAACATACGCCAAGATCAAGAACACCCCCTCCCCGCACATAAACATACACAGCCACCTAAAAAATAAATAGAAGCAGAAAGGAATACTTGAAAGGAAAAAGCTTAAAAGCAGATGACCACCAGCCTGCACTTACAGGAGAGGGAATACCCGTCTGGGTCCCCCTTAATCACAACAACCATCATCTGAACCTCAAAGTTCAACGGTAACATAATCAAAAAGTGATGGAGAACAGGAATTGAGAGAAAGGGAGATGAAGAGAGACAGAGAAAGGAGATAGGGGAGTGTGGTTTACTCACCCAGCCACTGAGATTCAGATGCCAGCAGCCGATCTGCTGGAGGAGGGGGAGCCCGGAGGCAAGGACTCCTCCTTTGGCTCCCCTCTCCTCCGGCCCCGCTAAAACGCCCTCACTCGGGTACATGACCCCCCGCTTACTTTTCACCTGCCCCCCACTTCTCCTCCCTCACTACAGAGTTCAAAACCACTGGCCTTCCCTTTCTTCTTCACACTCTTTTTCCTCCTCCACTTCTTCTTCTTTGTCTTTTCTTAGCCCTCACTTCTTCTTCTCGCAAAGTGCTGAAGTGTGTGCGGCTGGGCATGTGTGTGTCCCTCAAACCGAGGCATCCTCATTGCGACACGAGTGGCCCATTGTTCCCAGGATTTTATGATTGGAGGATCCACAGACATTTGTGTCTGAGGATCCACAGATGTGGTTCAGGGTCTGGGGCCTAGCCTGCCCCCCTACCTCCCCCAAAACAGCACGAGGATCCCCCAGCTTCCTCCACCACTCTCAGCACCTCTTCACAGCTTCCTCTCTCAGGAAAGTTTGTGCCGGTCACAAGAAATGAAAGCGAAAAAACGAACCGAGAAAAAAATATAAAGTGCTGCTTCTCAGCGCAAAGAAATCTTCCCACAAGCAACAAACGAGAAAAAAATACACAACAATATAGACAACAAAAATATTGTTATTACAAAACTCCCAGATTGCACACTTGTATATGTGTGTGTATGTGTGTGTGGGCTCTGCAGTCCCTCCAGGATGCCCAGAGTCGAACTGGCAGCTTGAAAAGCTTTGGCTACAACAAGGTAAAGTGAGCAAGGAAAGAGACAAAGAGAGAGGGGGAGAAAAAAGAACAAGACACAACATCCACAAAGGGAGGGCAGGCTCAGCAAAGTGTAGCGAACAGTCACTTATCCATGTGATACTGACAGTCCCCTCTCCAACCCAACTTTCCAGGGGGGTAGGAGGAAACGAGAAAGAAATGTATTTGTCTTCATTTTGACATGGACGTGACATCTACGTGGGGTCTTCTTTCTGTTTTTCCTTTTCTGTTATTTTTCTGACCAATAATACTGAAGATGGGAGGGTGGAGGATTCCACTGTTAAATCCTCCTGACCTCTCTGTGTGAGAAGATCAACTACGCAAGGCCTAAAGCCTCCATACCCCCTACTGCTCTCTCTGTCCTCCGCCTCTGAAACATTATTATCTTGAGATGATTTCCTCTTAATATTCGGGCCCCACAACCATGCTCCTGTCCCTAGCACTTGTCAGGCTCTTACCACTTCCAGGGCCTTAGAGCAGGGCAAGCAAATGCAGGAAATGTGCCTTTCACCAATTAACAAGTAGGGTGATTAACTAGTACAATAGTACAATGCACTTCACTAAGGTTTAATTTGATATTTTGAATGTAAAGGAAATATACAATTGTGGTTTTTAATAAATCTATCATTTCAATATGATTTAGTGACAAAAAAAAGTAGGTAGAGTTGACCGATGGTATATTCCAAACACATTGTCACCTAATTTTACCTGGTGACAATGAATCAAAAATATATTTGCAAAAAAGGGGTGGCAGGTAGCCTAGTGGTTAGAGTGTTGGGCCAGTAACTGAAGGGTTGCTGGATCGAATCCCCGAGCTGACAAGGTAAAAATGTGTCGTTCTGCCCCTGAACAAGGCAGTTAACCCACTGTTCCACAGTAGGCCGTCATTGTAAATAAGAATTTGTTTAACTGACTTGCCTAAATAAATACAAAAATATATTTAAAAAATGGGCAACTGAAAAGGCGGAGCAGCATATTTTAATATCTGAGCAACAATAAGATGTAGAAGAATGACAACAACGGAAGCAACAAAAACCTAACGCATGACTTTTTCCCCAATATTTTATTTCAATCTTCTTTTTTATGCCCTGCTCTTCTCTGGCGTTCACCAGAGGCCCTTAATGCCAAAACAAAGCCCTGGGAATGTCCTTTACATGGCTCCCACAAAAGCAACGAGGCTCCGGCTTGACAAGTAAAAGAGCCCCAACAACGTGGCGGCTAATTGCCTTCCCTCCCTCCATTCAGCTCGGCCACCACACTCCCGCGACCTCCTTTGTCCCACGTGCACTTTCTTAAGTAAACTGCCAGTTCGCCCGCAAATGATGGACAGCTCCCAATCAGCCGGCCACAATGGCAACAGTGCGACCAACAGGAGAGACGACCCCTCTGAAAAAAGAGAGAAATAAAAGACCCTCTATCCCACTCCACTGTCTCCGGTGTACACACTAGACCAAAAAGTGTGCAAGAAAAGAAATGAAAGAGAGGAAACCGGAATGGACAACAATGGATGGCGACCGTTACAAATCCTGCTCATTTGGACTTAACTTTGAGGAATACAAGACTGGACACAAAATGTAAATGATTGGCATACACTCAAAGAGATGCCCCTAATCCAGGCACATTGTTTTGTGATAACATACCATGATAATTGATTTAATATAATATTTACAGATAATACAAATTGAGTTTCATGATTTAAAATTAAATTTAAAAAAACGATTTCAAAATTATTTGAGAATAACAACAATTAAAATGTATTAAAAAAACAATACATTAGAAGAAACTGAATAAAAAATACCTGATATTTAGTTATTAATAGTACAATGCACTTCATTATTTTCATTACCTTAATCATAATTGATATGATTTATGATCAATATATTATTACAAAATAATAAATATAATTTTAAATTAAAGTTGACCATGTCAGACTGTCAGACAAAGCAATCAAACACTGCCTTTCAACCTGTCACTTAGCAACTAAACTATTAGAAATTGCCAAATGGAAGACATACAATAATGTCAACAAACTCCAATAAAAAATGATATTTACAGCCAGACAAACCAACTTACATTAGTTGAACAATAAAGCACAGGAGGTAATAAATAATGTTGAAGTCTTACCATTTAAAAGAGCTGTATTTGGGATGCTGCTCGGTTCCTGGTTAAAACAAGCATGCTGGTGCTCATGGTAGCGCACAGACTTCAACAAGACGCCCATCACCATGTCATCCACTAATCCACTGGGGGGCAGCACCTCATCTACGGCAGCCCCTCGCAAACCAAACGCCTGATCGGCTGAGTCGATAACACACAAGCCCAAAGAAGAGGGAAAAGGACCGGTGGAGCACCAGCCAGCGATGGCAAGCCCATCCAGGTCCGACAGAGGAGAGCGAGCGAGCGGCCAAAATGGGCTGTTCACACTCAGCCCCCTCATTCATTCACACACACACTCTCAGGCAGCGTTGCTCTCCTCCACGTCTGACCAGGAGTCCCTCTCTCTCCCCCTCGCCCATCTTCATATCCCCCCTAATAAGCTCCTTTGTGTCCATCTCTCTTTCTTTGATAAGTTGAAAGGACAACAAAAAGAATTGAGAGAAAGAAGTGAGGGAGAGGGAGAGAGAGGCTATCCTTCCGCGGCTTGGTAGACATAAAGGTACTCGAGTCTTCTATAGGAGTTTCCCTAACTTGGCTAAACTCAAGCAGTGGGGTGTCCCTCGTCATGTCATTAATCCTCAACGCTAGCTACGCTCCATTCACTATGAGTAGGATGGAATAAAACGCTAAATCAAAAAACACAACACAGGGCAAAAATACATGTTTTTAAAAAGCCAAAGAAAGTAATCCGATCGGGCAGCGAGTGTGTGGTGTTATGGCCAAATTGCCCCCTGGTCCTGCCTGCCGGTAGCCGCAGATTTTGATGAAGGGACCCCGTAAAATACGATACCAAAAAGACCAACCAGACATTTATTAACAAAAGAGCCCGCCACACTGTTAAAGCTTTGCAAACTCCACTAATCTCTAAAGACAACAGAAAAGAAAAATCAGCCCCGACTCCAAAGTCAAACAAAGCCAGAAGACAAGCCAACAACAGCAGTTAACAATAACAAAAATACTAATAAATTGAAACAAGCCGGTATGGTTCCTACCGAACTTGCAATAGGAAATTAAGCCCGGACAACTGGTGGCTTGAAGAGAGGAAGCCCACTCTTAAAGCCGTGATCCGACCATCCACCATACCACCGCTGTGAGCCTTTTAACCATAGCAGAAAAAAATTACTATTGATCTTCAAATGGCGATAATTTAAAAGATCAAAAAGATTAAACAAAATCAAGAATGTGCTGACTTACCATGTTACTCTTTTTTTTTGGTTGCAACTTTTATAAAAAAATATATATATTTGCTCAAAGATGAGGCATCGGAGGTGTCAAATTTTTGTAGCCGTCTCTTGATCGTATTACTTCTGCAGTCCTGGTTTCCAATGCGTGTGAACTTTTTCCGTTTCTCTTTTATTTTGTTTGTGGTACCTAGCTTTTTTTCCTTCCTTAAGACTTTAAAAGCCTTCAGCTCAGTAAACCAGCACAAATTATCTTGCCACCTTGCGCAGCTCTGATGCTTTGGCCGCTAACTTTGGAAGGCCCTTTACTACTGCATCAAAATTAGCATTGTCAAAGCAGTTAATGAATATTAATATTGTATTTGTCATTGGAGCTGGCCCATTGCTGAACTCCAAGTCATCCATCAGGGACAAGATTAAGCACACAATTATTTCTGACTGACAGGGACCAAATCTGGGAGATTTTTTTCTCTCCAACAATTTAAAGAAAAAGACAAAACATCATCATCTTAAGGTGCCTCCCTGGAGACAAGAGACAAGATTAATACACTTTTAATGAAGCAAGATTTCATTGTGCGTGAGCTGGAGGAACGTCAGAAAAAAAGGACGTAAGAAATATTCTGACTCACGATTTTAACCGTTTTTACTAAAAAGGACTGAAACCACAAATTACTAATATTTTCTGTGACAGCAGTCAAAAATTATGATTCAAGTACTATTATAATTTTTTTGATAAAATCTGAATTCTAATTAACGTTTCTCCCTCCTTCTGGAATACTTTTTCCTCAGGGCTTTCTAACATGAGTTGGAATGAAGAGGAATGAGAGATATAAACACGGAATAGTAAATAATTCCTGCACAAATTTGACATGAAACGTTAATCAGAAACCTGGACCTCCAGCGCTCTACGTGGAGCCCGACACAGTGCCGATCACCATGGACCACACAGGCAGCCTTCCACTACCACCCGCTACCACCATTTCAACTAAAACCTGTGAAACCCTTTCCCTACACCATCAGAACAACCCGCTTACACCATTACAGTTCAAACTAAGGAACCTTTTCCCAATAATCTGAAATACAGTACCTACAACCCGGGACGTATATCAAACAACATGTCTGAAAAATCACATATTTTCTAATCGAGACTGGCCAGCATAAATCCAAGTCGTAATAACATATATATATTTTTAAATACAGTGCCTTAATCAACAGCATTCTTACCTGCACCTGACTCGCTGAGAAATTAGCCAGGTAACATGCCATTGAGTTCAGTCCTACTCTTAATCCAATATCCATTGTAATTGCTTTTGCATGTTTTTGAAGAGCAAAAAAGCACAGATCACACACATTTTTATTTTTTTGGTCTTCTCACGCTTGAGGCTTAAGATTTTGAACAAACTCTACAGTGCGATACCGGTTCTTTTCACCATTCTTTGAGGTGCTTTCACCGCTTTCCCTTTTCCTTTCCCGTTATCCGTCAGGGGTCGACCCAAATAGGAACCTTTTTTAAGGCACGTTTGGAATTTCTTTCGATCTTTTCATGGAAAATACCACTTTGAAATATAGTAAAAAGGCGCCAAGGGGGTGTACGAAAAATGACAGATGTGGGGCATTAATGCCACCGGCCCTGTGAATTGGTGCAGGTCGGGGGTCAAGCTATGGGCACACCTTGGGGTGTCGGGCCCCTGTCGACCACCCTGCAGGACCCCTAATACCATTAGCAACCCTTAGATGAACATAAAAAATTGGGCTTTTGTTCTCAAGGTGCTGATCCGACTCCAACAGCCCAGCGGCACTACCACCCCAAAATACAGATCGGAGTGTCTTCTATTGAACTGAAGAAAGCAGCATAGGACCGCTCAATATCAACATTTTACGGCACCTCAAAAAGCCGCAGGCATCCATGTGATTGTTTTCGGGTGTTTTTATTTTTTAGATAACTTTGCAGTATATACCTTTAATTTTTTATAAGAGCTTGATTACATTTGACCTCACAATGAGTTTAAAATATCATATTTTGATATTGTAGGCTTTAAAAATGTATGATCATGGTCAATAAAAATGCTATACCAAAATACCAAATGCTATATTTAGAGTTTTAATTTACCTTGGGTTGTAATTGAGTTGTAAAATATAACCAATTTAGCAATATTAAATGAAGATATGATTAATATTACAAATACAATTGTGTGTTCCTCACAATGCATTTGGCAATTTGAGATTGACAAATGCTGGTCTATATGTCTACTTGAGCATACATTCATAATAATAATAATAGTAATAATAATAGCAATTAGAATTAAAATTTTAGCAATTGCATGAACACAGACACACAGCCCAATGAATTAGGTGTTCACTGGAGCCTGTCTTTAAGAGTAAACAGCAAGTAGAAAACCCCTCCATGTCTTAATGCATGTTGAGAGTCTATAACAGGTCCAATCTAGGTGAGTAGAAGGAAAGAGGAAAGGAGGAGAGCAGGCAGCTCTGTGGCCCAGCGTGATCACATCAGCACTAGTATCAAATTAACTCTCCGACTTTGAAACTTATTGATCTGCTATTAAGACACTAGTGAACTTGATGAAGTGAGTGCTGTAGGTGACTCGGGGACTTCAAAGTCTCACGCGAGCCACATAAAACAAGCCACTTTGATCCCCCCTTGCCTCGGATCTGGAGAGGGGCTTCTGAGGAACCCCCAATTCGTCTCCTCTCGCTTCTACTCTCCTCTCTCCCACTCACCCGAGGCCCGGGCTTCAGTACCGGCTCTGTCTTTCTCTCCATCCCTCTCTGGCAGCCTGGAGAACTGGCACAGCACTACTGTACAACCACACACTGTTAATTGCACATATTCAAGGGAATGATTAACATGGAGAATACAGTAGCTTTTACAGTGGTGCAGATCTCCTGTCTGATTCACACAAACACTTACATGAAAACACACACACAGTTTGACTGCATGATACGATGCATCAAAAATACACATTCACATCGGCTACACTGCCGGTTCTAAAGATGTCACCATTAAAATTCACTGCTGATAAAGAGGTGAGTCTCCTGACCGAATTTACAGTATTTAATATTGTAAGGATAAGAGGAACAATACAGAGTGCTAGATATAGCATTGCTATTGTGTGGCGACCACCCCCCCCCCCAAGGAAAATCTTCACTTCCATATTAGAAACTGCAGAATGCCAATCATACCTGGGATTTTCTTTTCTCCTTTTGTGCCACTGGGTGGAGGTAGTAGTTAATGTTTTCAGTTCATGCTAAATCACAATTACATTTTGAGATATAAACAAATCCAGACATGCCCACGGAACACCATATTTTCCGGGCCAACCCTCTATAGAGCCTACTTTAAATAACATAACACAAAAAGCAGTGTCTAACTCACTCACTAGAAGCTCTATCTGCTGTCTCTCTCCATTCCACTATTAGAACGGCTGGAAAATGGTTTTAAAACTGGTTCTGCCTCCAGTCCTCCACTAACCCACAAGGGCCGATTAAAGTAAATATGAATGGCTAAATGAAGGACCGGACAGTGTTTGCGCTTAGGCTCCGGTGCTCAAAAGGTGTGTGTGTGTGTGTATATAAGTGTGTGTGTAGCTGCGCTTGGAGTGCCAGGGCTAAGCTGTGTCTGTTTAATTAAGAGGTGTAAACAGATGACAAATGTGAGACAGTTAAACATTTCATGTGTGTTTATCTCTCCCCTCTCGCACTCATTTATTTAGTTCAGAGAAGATTCTAGAGTGGGTGGTGTTAAAGACTGATGGGAGAGACAGCGTCGGATTAAAACGCAGCCGCCACGCTACCATGACAGTCAGCAGGCAACAGAGAGAAATTTCCTGACAATTGTTTTGACATTTTTTACTGCTCAACTAAATTCTGTTTGATAAAAAAAAAGCTAGGGATTATACAATTAATTGAATAAATTCAAATACTTATGCTGCTATGCAGCTGCTGTTAGAGGCAATAATTACATTGGTTTCAATTTTGATGACATTATGACATTGAATGACAAAACATTGGAATTAGATTTTCCATTTCAAATAGTATCAAGTGAATTGACAATATAAAAGTGCAATTAATATTGCTATAACGTTCATGACCGCATTCTCCTTGCAAGTAAGATCACCTGACAATGTTTTTATGCTTCCTATCTCGCATTGATGTATATTGCCAAGAGTCAATGTCAAATCGGAGCTGCGCAACACCCGCAGTAAATGCAGAACGAACAACGCCTGCGGCACACGCATCCTTTTCTTAACCCACTTGCAATATATAGCTCAAAGTTATCATTTCCATTGTGACAATGTTAAAGTCAAAAAAAATATGTTTGGGGGGTGGATAGGGGAAGGAGAGGCATGAGAGGCAGGAGAGAAAAAGCAAAAGAAGAAGGAGAGGGAGAAAAAGAAGAAGAGGAGCAGGAGGAGGAGGGGAAAAAAGAGCCCTGTGCCACGAGCATATATAAGAGAACTTTCACCAATTAGTGGAGAGAAACGGGAGAGGGAGCTGCCGCAGAGCCGGCACTCAAAGAGCCAGGCCTCGCGGCGGAGCTGTCATGTCGGCAGGATTGATCAACAGGCCTGCTATTTCTAATGGCATGTTGTCATGAAGCCGCAGCCATGGGGAGCCACCTGCCTCAGTCCTCCTAGACAGCAAAGTGTGTGTGTGTGTGTGTGTGTGTGTGTGTGTGTGTGTGTGTGTGTGTGTGTGTGTGTGTGTGTGTATGTGGATTTGAGATTGGGTTGGGGGGTATTGCAGCAACCATATATACCTATTCCGTGCCAGTATATCTTTAACTAACAATTTGAGAAGGGCCTCAATTCCTCCTCCCCTCTCTTCCTTCCTTCCTACCTTACCCATCCCTGAAGTGTTCAAATGTGACAGGTGCACCTGTACTGTTTTAATCTCACCTAGTCCAGCCAGACAAAGCGTGTGTCAGTGCAATGACTGCAAACATGAAAATGTATAATATTGTTTTAATTTCTATTTCCATTGATAATAATAATACATTAAATCAATTTAAACATCTCAGCTGTTCAACTTGTATTGTTAATAGGAGTGAAATTAAAATACAATAAATAGAAGATTAATTTCTGCTAAGAAGCTATTTTTTATTCCATTTTCATAACAAATCAGAAGTACCCATTTCATTGAGCTATAAATGATTGTCTCAATCAAGAGGCTATGATAAGCTGCATTAAGTATGCAAAAAAATGATATACTATAAAGCATCTTATTTGATTAAAGCTCATTTACTGAAAATCTAGCCAATTTTAAAACATTTTTGTATAATTTAAAACGGTTCTGGGAGAAACGACGCAATCAAACAAAGGAAATCGCTCAATAAAAAATGTGTCACGTTGCTCTGTTTTTCAGTAATGCGGCAACAGTAACTAGAAGCCTTGCTTAATTTCTAGCCTTCACCACAAGTGTGGCCTCACTAACGATAAAAAGTCAAATAAAAGTTACAGAACTTTCGAGTTCAAGGTAGCGCTAGCTACTTGGAGTGTATGTCACGTACAGGTAACCTTTTTATCGGGCCTGCCTCTGGTCTCATCAGTCGATTAAATTCTCTGCCAGCGGCAGTGGCTTAGCCGAGGGACACGGACCAATAGAAAAATATTTCATTGTGTTAGCATTTCAAATGGCGAGTTGAGGGAGAGGTGGGGGGAAGAAGCGCAAACCGATCATTGCCAGTGGAATTAATTGGCTATTCCGAGAATAATGTCCCTTACCCATGATCCTCGGAGGGCCGAACGCCAGCGGAGGCCACTTTTTTTGTTCGGTGTCTTCAAAAAGAGGACTGCTTGGGGGTACTGACCGTATTAGGGTTTTAGCTCAGACCCCTAAAGGCCGGGTGAAATAATCAGAGGCGCTGAACCAAACTCGGCTAATCCGCACCCTAATTAAAAACTCAGAACCCCATTACACCTCACCGTAATGCCAATCGAAAAATAAATACTTTTAAAGAAATAAAATGGAGTGAAAATAAAATTCGGAACATAAAGAGAAAGAATAAAACAACGATATATGCAGAGAGAATTTTAGAACAATGGACTGCACTAGGCTTTCAGCCAACGCTCAATAAATGGCTCAAGATGGAGCTACCATGGTGGTGCTTCTATCCTTTTATTCAAGGGGATTTGGGTTTGAGCTCTGTTACACATCGCCCAAGCATATGCAATGACCCTAACTGATATCGGTGCATCTTTTAACCATATCTTAATCTAACCTTTTTAAAGCTCTGTGGCTTTTCAGACTCAAAACAGCATTAAGAATGAGCATTGTTTGGAGCATGGGGGAGGCAGCCCTAGGAGACGATTCCACAGAATTGTTGGGCCTGGTCCGGGGCAGGAGCCCTCTGGATAAACAGCTGCTTATGCGCACGAATCATCAACTCTATAGAGCAAAGTGGGAAAACAACCCCCCCCCCCCAAAAAAAGATCCAGATTAGGGTGGGGATCATCCCAAATGCTCCATCTCTCCATATCGACCACTTTGGGTCTATAGTACGCAGTTTGTCGATTTTATCCCCCCCAAAGACGGACGGGCGAATTCGCAGTGGTCCCCATTACACGCCTCTCCTTCGCTCATTGTGAATTCAGTCAACGAAGTCAATCTTATTAACTTCCGCACTGGTTCACACATGACATTTTCTTCAATTTTCTCGGCAACATCAAAAACATCAATTAGCAGCTGGAAAATGGGAAGGAGCGAATGACAGAGTCCGATAACAGACTTATTTGAAGCTGAGGGTAAATCTATTCTCCGGTTTCTGAATGTGTTCATTACAATTGCATTTTCAAAGAAGACCTCCAAATAGCAAAGAAATTAAACGTATCTTCTAGAAATGTCCAGAAATTGTTTTTTGTGTGTTTTTTTAATCCTGTGTCTATCTCCCGGCCTCAGCGGGCAACACAAAGCATAGTGGTGCCGCATTTTCCGTCTCTCATTATAACAGCTCACAACTTCCTCCACAGAACTTGAAACCCTGTAATGCCAAATCCAACCCGGAAAATAACAATTTTAAAGAAATGTAACATTTTCCTATGATGGATGGAGACCCAGATAAAAAAAAAACCTTTAACCGACCTATTGTCAAAAAAAATATAGACCGACTGTATGATGATTTAACACCTACTTTTATTTTAAAATAGTGATTAAATACACCAGATATCATATCACATGGCAAATCTGAGGGAAAAATATGTTTATTGAGTATTATTTAGTTGGTTTTTACCTTTATCCTATCTTTAATTAAAGTCTAAATAAGTGAAGACTTCAATATCCAAAATCCACTGTACTGAGAAGTAGTCTTGCAATGTATGTGGCATGGTATCACACCCCCTCATACCTTGCTTTTAAATGCAATATTTCCTTCCCCTTACTGGATCCTGGATACTTGAAATGCTATAAAAATATATAAAAAATAACATATTAAATATCATACATCAACTCATTTCAATTGATAATTTCCTGCTTTTTACATCATATCACAGTGTGTCGAAATATGAACCTGCATATAAAAAAAAAATAATTCTTTGCTCAACTTTTCCCCTTTCGCAACATTGATGAACATGTAACCCAGTAAACTAAGTAAAAGGCTATTTTTTGCTGATATCCAAACATCGTCAGACGGCTTCCTCATGCTTGAGTTACATCTCCGAGGGGGTGAACAAAAGCAACTTTAGTGGCTGCGGAAAGACACTCGTAATGCTATGGGGGAGAGGGCCGATCACATACAGAGATGCGCGGATCAGGTTCCTCCGGCCCATTGATTTCTGATCTTTTGACATTATTTAGTTGCTTTTTATTTTCTTGCCCGTCTTTCTTCCACGTCACAAAAGACAGGGATGTCCAAACAAGTGACGGTGGGGATATCTACTATCTGTCAAAAGAGCAGGCTTTTCCCGGCACTGAAGCAGTGGAGTGCTCTGACAGTGCCGAGAACCATCGGGATGAAAATATCACTCTTTATAATGGGGCTAATCAGATTTCGGATGCTATTTGCCTTCTAGCCAAGGGGAGACGGGTGGCGTAGAGCAAAAGGGCTGTAACCAATACACTTCCCCTAGTCCATCAGAGTCACTATCTGTCCGCACCTCAAAAAGAAGGCCTTTAATGAGGTTAGATCCATTTGAGGTGTAGCTATAGGCTATAAATCACACCAATACGGAAGAACACAACTTTAAATGTATGGTGACACATCTACCTGAATTTCTATGTACAACATTGTAAATATGGCTAAAACAAACAAGCTGGCTAAATGCAGAATGAAATGAGTAGAGGTGCATTTGTAATACCTCTGCTCGATGAATGCTGAACATACAGAAGTGATCATTTCCATTAAGCAGGGATTAGATCATCTTTCCCATGTGCTTTCACAGGCCTGTTGCAGATTAGATCACTGTGAAAATGGTCAAATGGTTCTGTTTATCTCCCTGTAATTATTTTGATGCAGATGACAGAGATTGTTTGTGCGGCTGTGTGTAAAGGCTTGATGACGCGCACAACCACACACACACACACAGACACACAGACAGTGAGATAAAGACCTCTGCATGGACAAAGCTGAGTGGCGCCTCTAAATACCATTAACCCATTAGATTGTTTTAATAAAAACCTTACAAAAGGACCCATAGTAAGTGATTTGTAATACTGTTTTAGGTGAAGGAGCAGGTCCAAGCACACACAATTACTATATTCAAGTCAAGTAATGACTGACAGTAATGTTCTTGTGACGTGACACAAATTGACTTTCAATGAGGTAGAAAAACAGACAAACTGGGCGACCACGGCATGGCGTTTGCTATGCTAGCAGACAGTGCTTCAATCAGGGCCACCCGCACATCTCCCACGGCATCAATTGTAAGGAAGAATTCATATTGGTTGTTCTTCACAAAACATGACTATCAACCACTATCAAGTCAAACTATTTTTTGAAGAGATCTCCATCATATTTTTCCCATTACCTGTACATTGACAGTTTAAAAGAGCAATTACAAGGTAAAAAATAATAACTGTCCTTCGCCAGGGCAAGGCATTGTCAGTAACCCAGATGTAAATAATGCTGTCTTTTTATACTAACATATTTTATTAGCCTAAGGAATTATTAAAACATGTTGCAATAATAGAGGACCATGGCATTCTGTTATATTCATTCAATTCCATGCATTTTACAAGCAAGCAATTCAGCTTTCTTTTGTGTGGCGCAATTGGTGATACTGTACCTTAAACAGTACACTCCCATCATGTCAATTGCTTTGTAAATAAGGATGCATTACGAAAGGAAAATTACATGGGCAAGAGACTGTAGTAATAGTTTTCCTCTTCGGGACTGTAATACATGGCATCCAGGTCAGGATAACCAATAATATACACAAAGCACTAACCCTGACTCTCGTTTTTAAGTGTTCATAGGTCTAGGTCTATATATTCCTGGTGTTTTTTTAACAAACATTGCTTATTTTAGTTAAACGCTCTCACAGACTGTGCTTATTTGAGACCAAAACTAGCGATCAATTGTAGAGTCGTGACTCTTTATAATCACTTCTATTTCCAGTCCATTAAAGTTTGGCCGTGTCACTTGATTACTACCTTTTGTATCTACCTTTCCAATTACTTTTAGAGTTTGGGATTTACAAATGTGCACTTTCATGTCCCGTGTTAGCAGATAAGTTGCTGCTCCTTGCCATGAAAGAAGCGTTTTAATGAGCTGCACTAGGGTTAATTGATTCGCTAAGATCCCAGAGTCATGTGTCTCAATATGAAATCAAGCCATTTCTTGGAGTTTCCACAACTTATTTAATTACAAACACTTCAGCCCAATTTCTAGAGTTGAAAAAACGGCTGTGTTGATCTGACCGTGTCTGCTTGTTTGTTTATGCTGGTTGGTCTTACCCTGCCTTCCCATGATTCCTGACACCGTCATATGTTCTTCATAGATAGCCCATGGTGTACTTTCAGATAGGAAAATAAACATGATCCAGTGTAATGCGTAGGTGCATAAGTGTGGTGGTCAGAAAATGGCACGAGTCACCAATATGATTGGTCGATTTAGTATTTGTCCTAGAATTTGGTAGCTACGGTTTATAATTATGTTTACTTTTTGGAATAAAAAAATAACTTCTCTCACACCTTTCCACTCTCTCCATCTTACCACACACACAGAGACCCCCCCCCCCCCCACACACACAACCAGCTAATCCCCCCTAAAAGACTGTTCCAGTCACTTGCTATTAGGAACTACATGAGGTGAATCTGCCCGTATAAAATGCCTTGTAATTAACACTGGTGCAAGCGTGTTAAGGTTACCCTCTGGTAGAAGGGGTTCAGTACTCTTGGCAGTGTAATTACGGGTTCCCCACAACGCACCAACCATCTCACTTAACATCGCTAATTCAATCCATCTTCATTTCCCCAGCACCACCCATCTCATTGATGGATAGCTATCATTAGAGGGTGACAAAGCACTGAAATGACTGAGGCGTGTGTGTGAGTTGGGCCTAATGTCGGGGTGCCGTGCAGGAGGCACACACTATTGCCTTCTAACAGTGGACCTACACATTACCAAGGGGTGTGTAGAGATGGGACAGAGCGAATGCTTTTGGGTCAGAGAGCAGGACGCATACTGGAAACACATACATAAAAAGCACACATATATTTGAGTATACGCACAACACTTGGCTGCCAGTGACCCCAACACACAGAGAGGCTATGGTTCTGCTCGGCACCCTTTTATAACATGCTGCTCAGACAGCAGACACACAGACACACGTCTCGTGTTCGAAGCAGTCCAACACTAACCACAGACCCTGATTGAGGGAGACTGGTCTGGTGGTACTCTATATTTTCAGTCTATATATTCAGCCCCAGCCTGGCTGTATATCTTAATTATGTGCTCTGTTTCTTTGTGGAGTGGCGGAGAACAGTGTCCTAGTCATCCCAGTGCAGCAGAAGGTCTCTGTCATGAGGCTATGTTAGACTTTATGGGCTCTGTCATACCCACTGCATCATTACACAACTCACAACCAGCCGGCCCGAATGCCTCTCTAAACAGTGTGTCGCACTCAAACAGGCAATTGCGCGCACACTGTACAAGGCCAACAGCTTCACATGAAGCGACGCTTGTTTGTAAAATCTTTAAAATAATAATTCATTTGAACATAATTAAGGTCCTACATACTTGTTTATTGACCCGCAGTAGGCCTATCTCTTATTACACATGGGCATCTGAAAATCAACAACCCATTCGGGCTACAATGTGGGATAAAAGAGAATAAACAACTGAGAAGGAGGTGAAGAGGAACAAATGCCCAGAAGAGCGAGCCCAGCTGACGTGTGGCTATAAGCAGCCAGGCAGCCCTGCGCTCAGCTCAATGTGATTATCTCCTTTCTGGCTGCAGGTTTCGGGGTCAACGGTGCCACACACACAAGCCTGGCCTTGCCATTTCAATGATTGAATTGAATCCGGAGCTCTCAATCAATTGTGTTCAGTGACCCCAGAGACGCCACTGTGGAGAATGCCCACCACCGTCTCACCGTCCTGGGGAGGGAGCCTAGGCCTACAACAAGCCCCAATCCATTAACCAGGATCCGGTGCCACCGGGTTGAGTAGCTCAAAATGGCTGCCACACCAGGCAGCGGCACTTCATGTTTTTACCCGGAGACGTGGGGTCTACTGTGGGAGTTTTTTTTTTTTTTTTTCTATTAGCAGGGATTTAAAAGGCATTTTGACACCTGGAGTTGTAGGCACTTCCACAAAAGACACAGACACTCTGTTTTACTATCAAACTCTATTTAACAGTGAAGAGGACACAGAGGTTCACATTCAGGTGATGCTGCCTGGCTGAATGTGGGAGATTCTCAGGCTTGTGCTCTCTTGTTTTGTTGGCTTGTTGTGAGGGAGGAATGTGTTGCTACAGCCTCCAAACTCAGCATTCACACAAATACAGCACAGACACACACACAACCTATTGCTCACACTCACATACGCACTCAGACACACCTTGCATCCATACACTCCCACTATTAAATCACCCTCAGACAACTCTGACAATCATGCAAATACACACTAGTACATCAACGAAACCCATGCAGGCACTCATATACTCACAGCAACACACTTACACACAGACACAGACACAGACACAGACACAGACACAGACACAGACACAGACACAGACACAGACACACACAAATAGATGTAGGCCTATGTACTGTATTCCAGTGCAGGCTGCTGAGAGGAGGATTACTCATAACAATGACTGGAATGGAATGGTATCAAACACGTGGTTTTCATGTGTTTGATACCATTCCATTCAGTCTATTCCAGCCATTATACTCCATTCCAGACATTATTATGAGCCGTCCTCCCCTCAGCAGCCTCCACTGCTGTATTCCCTGATACACTCCCATAGACTTCAGTGCTGGCCTGCCTGCAGATCCTGCAGTTTGTTTAGCAACACTCCATTTGACGACAACCAAAGGGTGCAATTAAGTCCAATTAGAGTCTGTCGGTTTTATTAAGAGGCAAAAGCTAGCCAGGCTTGGGGGCAGCGAGGGGAGCAGGGGGAGCTACAACAGCACAAAACTGCTGCACTGCACACAGCCAGGCTGGCTGAGAATAGAGCCATTACTCCGAGGAGAAGGGCAAATGCTAGTAGATGTCAGGAAAAAAAAAACAGACAACTGAAAGACGACTAAACGACTCGGCTGCCAATGTAAACAGTGGAGGTGTGGAATAACAAAAAAGGTTCATGTTCACCAGGTTCAAAGATGTTCGCTGTCAGTCAAGACTCGTCTTTAACCAGCCCGGGGTCAGCGGGTGAGCTGACCTCAGATGCTCTGGTGATTACATCATCAGAGTAAGACCCCGTTTGGTACATTGAGAGAGATTAGTAGTGTAAACAGCTGCTCTATCCTTGGTGAGATAGCGGTACTGTGCGCCAGGCTAAGCTATACTGTAATGCTGAGTTATCAAACTATAAATAACTTAAAATGGAATAATTAAACTGTATTTTTACGACAGATGATTCATCAAATCGATCAATACATGATAAAAGTAGTAAATGCTGAAATCTGACTGCAAAAACACCTGAAATGCAGATGTCACAAGCCAAATTGGGAGGGGGTCCATACAGGACTTATGTGGCCATGCCCTGGGATACTTGTGTTTAAATAGCTAAATACTACAGCTGTGATGGAACAAAACACTGGCGCAGCTTTCATCGGATCAAAAACATTTTCCACGTTTACGTCCGACCCCTCCTCAGGGATGTTTACAGATCGCTATCGTTCCGTCTTCGTCACGTTTT